>NC_090768.1:60000-65000 GCF_036898095.1 Palaemon carinicauda | reverse complement strand
GATAAATCATTGGCTACATTGGTTGATGATGGAATGGCTGGTCCCTTTTGCATACTGTAGATAAAACTCGTTTGATCATTAAATATCCTATCTTTATATCAAAAGCCAGGGAAGAAAGACAAAGGATGATTGTGAGCAGTAAGAGATGTTTCCTTTTCCTTAGATCCAACCACAACGCAATCAATTATACACGCCCGGATAAAAAACGTGTAGATTAACAGCTTTATCATCATCGATTTGTAGCCTGCCCACCATACGGAAATAAAATACAACCAAGGACATTTTCCGTGTTGGAAAGTTCACGGGCGGAAGGTACTACTGCTTTAAATGCGAATCTAACTCTGTCGGGAAGTGCTTCTTAGTGCAACATTGGCCATGCACGGGAGGTTGCTTCAGATGCAGATATAACATTCAACACAGTAGGGACCCTGAACTCAAGCCAGGAAGAAAAAATTCATAGACGCTACTCCCCTAAAACGTGTGTAGAACTGCAAGATATTGAGAAAAATGGCATCATGCTGTTGCATTTATTGATACAGGTGCTGATACAACATTGCTTAAGTTATCCACAGCAAAGTATTTTGGTTTGCAAGGTGAACCATTCAAGTTTCGATATGGAGTTGCTGGAGGAGGTATTGCTGAGGAAAGCGTGGCCATGTTTTCTATTCAAATTAGACCAGTGAATGGAATTAAGTCATACAATATAATTCCAATTGGAATTGAGAAACCCGCCCATAACAGTCCTGCAGTTGGAGGTGATATTTTTTATGAGTATCCTCATCTGAACGCTGCCAAGGGAATGTTACCCACAGATGAAGCAGAAATTGATATCATAATTGGTTATGACTATTATTTCCTTACAATGCCAGTTAAGAGCATAAAAGACTCTGTCTCTCCTGAATCGTCTCCAGTTGCAGTCAGAAGTATCTTGGGTGGGACCATTTTTGGAGGGAATATTCCAAAACCCAAACCACATGCTGAATTTAGGGTCCAGTTTTTGAGCTATTTGGATGATTTGCAGAAATTATATACATATGATGTTCTTGGTGTCAAACCAACAACATTGTGTGTTTGCTCATATAAATAAATAGCAGAGTCTCAGTTCATAAAACATTGTCGAAATAAGCTTTGCATTATTGTGGAGGGTCGCATGACTATGGAAATGCCTTGGAAGCTCGGTTTCCCTGAAGCATTGAAGTGTAACAAGCCTCAAGCATAAATAAGATTTATGAGCCAAGAAAAAAGATTAACGAAGAATGGAAGCTTTGATGAATATAGCGAAGGAATTCAGAAATTAATTTACAGTTGCTTTGTCAGAGAATTAAATCCAGAGGAATCCAGAGATGAGGGATGGTACTTACAATATGATGCTGTATATCAGCTACACAACTCAACAAAGGTTCACATCGTATGGAATTCTGCTGCCAAGTTCAATGGCTTGTGTTTGAATAATGGATTTTACAAAAGGCCAGATTTCTTGAACTCTCTTCTGCATAGCCGTCTTCACTGGAGAATGACAAGCATAGGAATTGCAGTCGATGTTCAAAAAATGTCTAATCAAATACTTATGGCTGAAAAGGATCAGAGATATCACCGGTTTGTATGGCGTTTTGATTTATCTTCTACATTTTGTTAATGGCAGTGGCTGTGCCTTCCTTTTGGGGAGAAACCAGCATCAGATGTAGCTACAATGGCTGTACGCACTTTGGCAGATATATTCAAGGAAGAGGAACCTATTTGAGCACAGTTAGTTAACTGTTGCATGTACATGGATGATTTAATTGAATCATTTGATAACAGTGAATTAGCTATTGCAGCCATAGATCAGGTGGATCGGATATTAGGAAAGGGCTCCTTCAGAATAAAAGAATGGCATTCTAATGACCCCTCTCTTGACCAATACCCAGAAGACAAGCAAACACGAGTTTTGGGTCATGTATGGGTAGTGTGGCTATTCAGATAGACAAATTCAGTGAGGAGTTTTCAGAACTAACAAAGTGGAATGTCGCTAGTTTGGTATCAAAGTTGTGGGATCCTACAGGTATGTTATCTCCTGTAATAATTAGATACAAGATTAGTCTTCAGGATTTATGGGCTAGTGGAGTTGGTTGGGATGATGAATTGAGTGAAGAAAAAATCAAGATGTGGAAGGGATATGTTCATGAAATGAATCGACTAATTGGATCTAGACTAGATCAGATGATAAAGCCAGAAGATTCTCTAGGAGACCCCCAACTTCATGGATATAGTGATGCCAGTGGATCTGCCCTGGGTTCTGTGATCTAGCTGAAATGGAATATTTCTCATGGAGTAGAACTGAGATTCGGCATCGTAAAGTCTTTATTGGCTCCGTTGAAACTGCGTTTTATTCCACGTCTTGAGCTTACTGCTGCTGTGGTTATGGCTAGACTTGCCTTGCTTGTTTTGCAAGTGGTTGGCAGGGTTAGTACCATGAAATTATGTAGTGTTGGCCTGGGTTCGCTCTCCTGCTAGAACCTTTGAAACATTTGTGTCAGCTAGAGTTCAGGAGATTCAGGATGCTTTACCAAGATTTTCAAAAGAATTTTTCTATGTTCCTTCAAAATTGAATCATGCTGATGCATTAACCAAGCCAATTAAGCCAAGTGAACTACAAGGATGGATCAATGGTCCTGATTTTCTTTTGACCAGTTCTCAAGATTGTGATTTTGGGGAACCGACATATGATTTTGAAAAAAAGAGTTATATTGTTAAAGCGTACACACCAGAATCTTTTAAAGGATCCAATTTGTTGGAATATTGGCTGATGAGAGTTTTGACTAAAGATTTACAGAACTCTCTTCAGACTGGAATAGACTTGTACGAATAACTGCCTACTGCCGCCGTTTGCTATTACAACAAAATCCAGAAAACTATTAAAGTCATCTAGAACCTAAAGAAATACAAAAAGCAAAACTGGCTTTATTTTATGCAAGCTAGAAGTCCTTAAATAATCAAAATCAAGTTAATCATAAATAGATTAAAATTCTTGACTCAAAGTTGGATGGAAAATGCATTTTGAGAATTTAAGGCGGACTACCTAAGCTCCATTTACACTACGAACAGAGGCATCTAGTTTTACTGGTGAGGAATTCTTCCCTGGCTGAAGCATTCACTCAGATGATTCATCGATGTACAGGCTATCAAAGATATAGAGTCGCAATTGCTTTAGCTTTTAAGCGTGGAGTTTACATTATTAGAAGAGCAAGATTATTTAAGGACATTGCTTTCAAATGTTGTTTCTGCAGAACCATACGTCGCCTATTGTTGGGCCAACAGTTTGGGGACCTGCCAAGTTCTTTGGCCTTATCAAAATAAAGTTAACTCGTAATGCAAGCACTGAAGGAAGTATAATAATCATAACTTGCACCGTCACCCGTGTCATATCTCATCGTCTTCAGATGCTTTTATCTGTGCTTAGAGAAGATTTACTTGTAATCATGGAATCCATCCAGTTTTGGCAGTAAATGGCAGGAGGAAATTTCATGGGGGCTCAAGAGAAATTGCAAAAGTGGATAAATTCTTGGAACGAGAGCCTAATAAAGGACAAATTCGCAATTGCTGGGCCAAAATTTTAGTGGAAATTCAACAAACCCCACGCTTCTCATATGAATGGTGTTGTTGAATCATTAATCAGAAGCTGTAGAAGAGGTTTAGATGCAGTAACAGATTATCACCACACGAAATTCAGTGCATTGGAAAGGCAAATAATACTGTCGGAGGTGACGTACCTAGTTCATTCACGACCACTTTTCTCAAACGGACCAGATCCTCTGAGTCCCCAACTGTAACCGGCAATGGCTTACTGTTTCCTCATGGGTAACCTTCAGTTCTACAACCATATACGGTAACGAAGTGAATTTGAGAAGCATGGTAGTGGAACCTCAACATATAATTCAGATATTTTGGGAGACTTGGATTCGTTATATGCCTCCTCACCTAGCACAAAGATCGAGATGGTTTCATCCCAAACAGCATCTTCAAGTTGGTGATTTGGTTCTTCTTTTGTAACCAGGCCTAAAAGGAAGTGTCACTACTAGGGGACTGTGGAAGCACGGTCTTGTTAAGAGGATTCATCCCGGAAAAGATGGGTTTGTTCGAAGAGTTACTGTTCGAACAGTGGAGAACGGAAAGGTGGTTCACTGGGAGAGACCCATTCATAAACTCTGCTTAATCGCTACTGTACAATAGCTTCAACATGGATTCCAAGCTAAGGCAGATAAAGATGCTCAAAATTTAATTAGCAGAATTTCATTTACCAACCTGATTTCGTCTCTATATGTAAATGTTTCGAAAGTCCTTTAAATTATTAAGGTTCATTGCATTCTCTACTAAGTGGGAGTGTAGCGGACTTTCAAACGGTTGTTTGTGCTGTTAATGTATTTATTACTCCAAAGATTTGGGTGTCTGTAAATGCTGTTTACCCTTGAACGAGCATTGATATGGTTACTGTCTATTTGATAGTCGTTGCTTCCTGGCTGTTTATATTTTAACGTTTAGTCTTTAGTAGCAAGGTCTGACTGACAGACCATAAGTGAATACGTTATCGTTTTAAATTTGGATAACTGTTTACATATAGTCAGGTGAACTTTATGATTGATATTAATATTTACTGTATTGCTCACTATTACGCATTATTTAATTGTATCTATTTTATTCTTTGCATTTAAATATTTTGTCTTTATTTTCGTTATGCCATAAGCTGTTCATATTTTGTTATTACTTTTTGCAGTTTTATTTGTCATTTATTTTGTGTTTTTTCTTCTTTGTGGACCTCACCGAATAAAGACAAGTGATAAAAGGGGTTTTCATTGACTTATGGAATATCATCGTTGTCCAAATTAGATGCATATGCTCAAATATGCTAGCATTTAAGATGTAATCTGAATGATATAATACTACGAATCATTATTTTGATACTGAAACTTTATAAACTTTATCTTGTTCATTTGACACTAATAAATCAATGTTTTATATGTCCT
>NC_090768.1:0-55000 GCF_036898095.1 Palaemon carinicauda | reverse complement strand
TATGTAAAGTTACAGATTAGCCTCTGTCTAATCCCGCCACTTGAACTTTAATTTATTTTGAATTGAAATTGTTAAGAACAGTAACAATTTATGGTTGCAGCGTAGCGGAAGAATTTGGCAATTAGTGAAATAAATTAATAGATTACAAAATAAGTGTACCTGGACTTGAAGATGTGTACTTGGAAGTCGACGACGTCGAAAGGCTACGTCATGTCGTAAGGACACAACAAGAACGTGTATACACTGGAACATTGATGGGCACAGAAAATGAACACGACAGGAAGAATACTAAAACAGCCCTTTATTGGAAGATGGCTTCGAACCCCGGCTAGGAGGAAATGGAGGATACAGCCAATAAGAAACACTTGTGAGTTATTTGGAATCAGCGACAACGGAGCAATGTTGGACTGATCCTCAGAAAATCATCGTGGCGAAACGGAATTTGAGGAAATAAATGCTCTTAGGAAATTGAGGAGAAAGCTCGAATTCATGGAGTCCATACCATGGGTACATCTGAGAAGACGCCTACAATGGAGGTTAGACCTAAGAACCACCAGTAACTTCGTTCCCGTCCAAAAGGAAGAACCCAGAAGTTTTGTGGATCAGTCAACCATGGAGGACCTGCGGGAAGGAAACAGCGCCCTTACGCCGAGTTGTGAGGGCCGGAATAGACGGCGGCCAGGAGAGGAAACTGTAAGGAAACACACTCGTCCAAGAGAGGATGATACGGCAATGTTCCTGTTGGAAGAGAAGACAGTACTTTCGCATGTATGTCTAAAGTCGTCGCCATATTCAGTTTCCCGTCGCGGGAGCAACAGCATCGAAAATCACCGTTCGAAATGGCGAGCCAGGACCCTGTCAAGAGCAGCCGGACTGTGCTTTATTAACCTTGCCATAGAGGAGTTCATCATCCAAGTAGCAGCAGCGGGCATATTGACAGAAATGACACGCCCACCATGGTTAAGGACAATCCCGAAACGGTCCCAGACAGCAACTGTAAAGCCCCTATTACACTCATCCGGTTTCCTATGGCGCCGTCAGTTGCGACGCTAGCATATATTCAAACCGGAGTGTGTGATAGCAAATCGGACTTATGAAAGCTCATCGACAGCCGGCCGGGTGAACTTTCGCCAGTACTAAAGTTGGCCGTACGGTCTTAGTACGGCAGGACCGAATACGTAGCGTGTAATTGCTCACCATATGGTATGGCATCAGTCTGAGTGGCTGAAGCAGTGTTGCCAGATGGTCACTGAATAATTTCTGAGGAATTTGCAATAAAATTATTGGATATTACCAAAAATTTCTGACAATTCTATTTATCATGAATTGATAATACTAAAGGAAATAAGAAAAAAATCAATTGTACATTAAGAGTGATTAACTATTTATTTCTTTTCTTATATGAATTTAAAGGGAAATTCAATAATACTTAGGCCTATGCATCAAATTAGAATTTTCATGAAAGTAGAAAAAACTACGATATTAATAACATACTACAAACTAAAATATGTAAATTATTGGCAATTTCCTTTGACATATTAAGTGAATTGTAATTTATTTGACCGAATACAAAAAATAAATGTAACTTCAATAATATATATATATATATATATATATATATATATATATATATATATATATATATATATATATATATATATATATATATATATATATATATATATATATATATATATCTCATGAAACCGTGGTATTCACTAAAACAAAACAAAAATAGGCTATGTTTAGGCCTACACACACAGTTGTTTGTTTCTTTGGACTGCTTTCAACAAATAATTCAATATTTCTTCTAAATGGTGAATAACAGATTTAATCAAGTGTAGTTATGTATGAAATCACAGCAGAATGACAGAATCTTACCGTAAGATACTTAATCAGGCGACAAGACAACAAACTTAGAACACTGAAGTTCAAATTAGAGTGAACATGGCGAAAGTGACTGCTAATATGGGTACCTTTCGAACAGTTGGATCGATATTGTGCCACTGAAATCTATATGGAAAAACATACGTGTTGCCTACATGCTTGAAACAGTTTAGAACATAATCTCTCACTGTGTCCCATGACCATGTGACGTCTAAAACGTGTTGGGATTTGGAACAGGTAATCTCTCTCTCTCTCTCTCTCTCTCTCTCTCTCTCTCTCTCTCTCTCTCTCTCTCTCTCATTCCATTTCCGTAGAAATGTTTAGAAGTTTATGATTTATATTTTTTCCCAGATTTCTGTATATATTTATAAAATTTTGGGAAATAACTGAAAAATCATTACAAATTTCCGAAGATTCTGCCTTGATTTCTTAGATTCTGACGATAGATATCCAGAAATTTCTGATAATCTGGGCTGAAGGACGCTCATGTTGACTATTTGCTTCTCTCATGCAAGTGTCCTTTTTTTCTATTTAAGGTGATACCTGACTTAAAAGTTCCAAATATGTGTCGTGATCCATTCGCATGTAGTTAAACCAATCATCTTTTTCTAGTGCTAGTTCCTTCATTAAGTTAACATGAGAGAATTTTTGTCGTTTTATGTTTGAACCAAATCTTCCTTTTCCTTGTTTTCACCTTCAAGTAGCACGCTAGAGCAATAGGAACGAGAATGTGGTCGAGATAAGACATGTCACTCCCCCACCACAAAAAGTGCCACACTGACCCACTTGCCTCCGGCCGTTCAAATACGTGTAATAGCTCTAGCCGTAAGCCAGAATTGTCCTACGGCGTCGTAAGCCAGGTTGGCCATAGGAAACTGGATACGTGTAATAGGGGCTTAAGACGAGGGACCCAAGCCGACCCACAGCAATCAACCCCCAGAGCAGTTAAGTAACATGTTACAAAATCTGTAGTTTTATGGTTAACTAATATGTTTTGATATTCTGTAGAGTAACGAAGCTATCATCCCGTTTTCTTTGCGTAATGTTGGATGAAAGATACTACTATGGGTTTCACAGACAGTGCAAGTGCCATTTTTTTGCAATTATTCTGCAACGAACAGTCGTATCAATACGAGATGTTGCTATAGGGTATTACACCCAGTGAGGAAATTTATAGGGGTATAATGAATCGTTAATTATTAATTATAAAGACACTTGCCCCTATGCCAAATGGCAAAATCTCAATCATCCAGTCACAAAACCGAACAATAATATACAGAACCTCTACCTCCACCCCCTCCCTCCCTCTCCTTTCATCCCTCACCTGCTCTCCCCCTGCTTCAAGCTATCTCTCTCCACCTCCACGCCATCCATCCCTCTCCGTTCTTTCCCTTCCCTTCATGCTCTCTTTCTGAGAAGGTAGCTAAAGTTGCAACTTATTTTGTATGATTTTTTTCATAACAAGCACTCTATCTATCTATCTATCTTATCTAATTATAATATTTATTGTTGTAGATATGGAACAATTCAATCGGTTGTTACCTATCAGATGACTGACTGCTTTATTCACTGGTTTGCTCATCTCTCTCTCTCTCTCTCTCTCTCTCTCTCTCTCTCTCTCTCTCTCTCTCTCTCTCTCTCTCTCTCTCTATGGTATTGGTTATGTAAATAATTATTAGATTGATAGAAAAAAATCGTAAAAAGATATGTTTAAATCAAGGCAACATTCAGAGAGAGAGAGAGAGAGAAAGAGAGAAGGAAAGACGTAGGGCAGGTGAGGGAAGAAAGGAGAGGGGAGGAAGAAAATGGGGGTTGGAGGTGAAGGGGGTTGTATGCAGGCGGAGCTCTTCCAACATGGTGTTCGTTTTCTTGCTTGGCTAATGAGATTTGCCTCTTGGTATAGGTACAAAATTCGTTATTATTTACAATAAATGATTCATGATACTCCTATAAATTTCCTTACTGGGTGTAATACACTATAGTAAAATCTCGTACTGATACGAGTGTTCGTTACAGAATAATTGCAATAAATCGCACTTGCACTGTCTGTGAAACCCATAGTAGTTTAATTGAAAAAAGTAACTAGAGTAAAATGTTTTCAGTGTTAAAGCTTCCAGTAAAGATTAACTTTTCTTTTTATAAAAGAAGAAAATCAAATTGATTTCGTTGCTGTGTGGTTGGATGAGAAATTGTTTTTTTTTTTTTTTTTTTTTTTTGTGCTGCATGAACTAGAAGGTTTCGTTGCAGTTTCTTTGACTTATAGTATTTTTTTTTCGTGACGTTTGTGGTCAAAAACTATAAATGTGATTTTTGGAAAAGAAGACAAGTCACATGTTGAGATAACTTTGTGTTAACAATAACAAGTTGTTTAATTCCAGAGAGGAAATGCAGAACGTTTGTAAGTTCAGAGTTAAGACGTAAGTTAGGAAGTTTTTTGTAATATCCCTTTGGAGTGTGTACTTGATAAAATTATGGAGAAAAAAGATGTAAATTAGGTGCATTGGTAATTGGGGAAATTAGTAGCACAATATTTGTTCTTACGTCGTATTCAGAGTTATCGATTAATAGCGTACTTAGTTCATTATGAAATATTTTTGAAAGAAAGAGTAAGCTATCGTTTGCCAGTTTTCGCCTGAGATTGTCCTGATTGATAAAGACGAGTTGTTAACGCAATAACCGAAGCAAGTTCAGTTGTTAACAGTTGTTAAGTTATTAGTAATGTCACGTAGGAGATTCAAAATTCTGCGTTTGTTTTCTTTTAGTTACAGTGTGTCATAAGTGATTTGTTTGACAAATGTTCGGTCTGATTGATGACCCTGAGCATTGTTAGAAAATTATTTTGGACAAGTGATGTCAAATGGTTTACCAGGGAGTGTGAATGCAATTTTGGTTTAAAGTGATCCCGATTAAAGTCAGCTGGCATGAGTGAAGATGAATGAAACAAATGCGATGTTGTGTGAATTCCCTGAGTAAGCATTATGATGTCACCGCCACTGTTAAAGAGCACTCCTTGAGTGAGTTTTTTATGTGTTGCGAGGAAACTTGAGATATTAACAAGTAACGTAATTTCTTTTTGCTTAAAGTTCAAGAATTCAGTGTTTGTTTTCTGACTCTTTAGAGGGTTATGTGATTTGGAAAAATTGTGATAAGTCAACAAAAATTTATTGTCTTCTTAGTAATGATTGAGAACATGATATAGAGACGAGAATTTGAGCTTTTATGTGATTGTCAATTCTAGTTAACTCGCAAGAACACAATAATTAGTGTGAAAATTTTGAGAAATGGCGAACAAGATGCCGTAGATTTTCATTGGTTTGTGGCAAAGAGTAAAGTAAATGATCGGAACGACTGTAACATCAGATATTGGAGACACGATAGTTATAACAGTAAGTCTAGAGTTGGAAGACTTGATAGGCTAGCCTGTGTTTTGAAGAATATCTTAGGCAAACAATACAATCTGATTCATGTAATGAGTTCTTAAGTTAATTGCTTATTTTTGACTATCAAGGGGATTATCTCAACCAAACAAACGTGGGTTTGATTGTAATTAATTCATTTGGTGAATCCACGAGACAAAGCCTAGTATTTTAGTGGCTTTTGTGTACGTTTACAAACTCAATAAGAGTTTAATTAATAGCTCTTTAGAGTTATGTAAGTCTTGGTGACTTATCCCAAAGACCAAAAGCGATTCTGGTTTGTTGTTCTTTTTCTGGCGTTTTTAGTTTTAAGTTCGTTACTCGCTGAAAGAAGCGAGGGAGAAAGAGTCGACACATCTCAGACTCAGTGTGAGCGAATGTTTGTGTTGGCGTATATGTGCGCAGTGAGAGAGAGAGAGAGAGAGAGAGAGAGAGAGAGAGAGAGAGGGTGGGGGGTGGGGGGGTTGCGGATCAGCTGGTGAGTGGCAAAACGTCACCCAAGCTCCTTTTCTGCTGCGTGAGAGAGAGAGAGAGAGAGAGAGAGGGGGGTGGGGTATGAGATTGCGCACGCACAGGAGCGGCGGAAGTATGTTCAAAGAATGAAAAAAAAAGAGATGAAAAAAAGATGTGTGGAGATAACTGTGTGAGAACAGATGAGCGAGAACTGTTTCCTGCTAATGATTGTCCCTTAGAAGTAGGGAAGTAAGAAAGGTTTTTCTGTGAGTTTTTTTTCTTTTTCTGTGATAATTTATTAAAGAGTTTTTTTTTCTGACCTCGGTGAGAGGTTATGAAGAGTTTATGTTCTGAATAAAGTTTAACGTAACTTGGGAACAGTTTAGACTTTGAAGAAATTCTGTGGCGTTTAGTTTTAACGTAAATTTACGTTTCCTGCCTTCTGTTTTTTTGTTGTTGAAAATTAACGTAGGTCTGATTTGAATGGTTTTCCCTATAAGTAATTGCGTTAGGAAATTTCGGTTTCAGATTAGCTTTCTGTGATGAGTGGTTGCACTTCCCTGGAAAGATTGATTCACCAAGCATTTGATTGGGCTCCACAAGGCACTAAGAGAATTGGAAGACCCAGGCCTACATGGCTTAGGGCAATGTAGATAGTGTTAGTGTGATAGTAACACAAGAGCCTTTGTTTGTGTGATGTGGTTCACCTTGAATGAATAAGCGTCCTAGAATAATTGTTCTTTGTTCGGATTAGTTTGAATTCGGGCAAAAGAGATGAGATAACACAAGATGAGAATGTTGATGTTGTGTAAGCGATTTGTGTAGGTTTTGTGTCTTGTGAAAATTTCTGCTTGTTGTGTTAACCTGTGTATGCACTTTTTGCGCCTGCCGCGCGTGTTTGTTTGCTTGATGTGTACCTGGAACAGCCTAGCTTTGTGCATAGTTGTAAGTTCGATGTAAAACCTGACTTTGAGAGGGAGATAGTTAGTTTAGGACATCGTTGGGTTGTATCTGTGAGACATGAATCGAAGTACTATGTGATGTGTGACTCGAGGAATGAGGTTAGAGTGTTGAACCCAGGAGTCACTGTTTTGACACATGAGGACGGGTGATCTGTTCAAGGGGACGGGTGTCGTCTACATGGCCAAAAGAGAAGGAAGAGTGAACGTGTGACAGTTAAGGACACATCTGTGTTGAATGCTTCTGTCATTTTGGCAGGTGTGAATGTGTCTCATGTGTTAGTTCGACTTAATCTGACTAGACTTGGAACCATGTCCTTAGATCACCTTCCACTCCTCGAACAATTTGTAGTTTTGAAAACGTCACATAGGACTTTGAGCGTAGGTTTTTACTTAGCTAGTATGTGTGTGTGTTTTTGCCGTCCTGGGTGAACTGGTTGTATGTTGTAGGCCAAGGATATGTGGTCCTACCTGTCTCCAATTGCGGAGGGCAGAGGGTGTCAGAGCAGTCATGCTGACAGATCCTCTGCCAGTTAGGAAAACTTTGACTGTAGAAACACAGGTTCCTAGGAGGACCGCTACCCAGGTGTCTCACGCCGGTGAAGGTCGAAGGAACATTCCTACTCAGGGTGGGGTTCGGGTGTGTCCCAATGAGCCCACAGGTGTCCGGATGGACGTACCGTCACAAGCATGGTTTGAAGATGTACCATCTCAGCTGGTATCATTGGTAGGATAAGTACGCACTCATATGTGTTCTGTATTTATACGCATTACTTTGTGTTCTGCGTTTGTAGGCATTACTGTATGTTCTGCGTTTATGTACTACAGTACTACTTTTTGAGATTGTAAGTGCTTTTCTAGAGTGATGTAGCTATATGAGAGTGATATGTTTGATGATCTTGGTGATTTTTTCTATAGGTGATGGCCATCCTTTATGTTTGATTTTAATTTTTGTGATAATTATATGTAACTCCTTTTACTTATGACGTCTCTGTGGACTTGTATGTATATATATATATATATATATATATATATATATATATATATATATATATATATATATATATATATATATATATATATATATATATATATATATATATATATATATATATATATATATATATAGGGAATGGTATGTCTTTTATTTACTATGATTTTTTGTCAACTGTTATTATACCATGTCTCTACTTCCAGAATCCAGGGCGGAGAGTGAGACTGAACCATGTAACGCCTCCCCTGTGATCTGAGAGTAGTAAAATTGTCGCTTAGGCTAGCCTGAGGATTAAAATCCTAAGTTGAGTATTTTTCTTTATATGATTTGTCCGGCTCAAGGGAATTTTCGGATTTCAGTTGCTAATGCGTATCCTTTGGATATTTTTATTCTTTATTCTTGCTTGCCTAAAGCTGTCAAGATATACCCTGTTTTCAGAATTATTTGTCATAATTATTACCGTATATCTATGTAACCCTTTTCAGTAATTTGTTTACTCAAATTTACTCACATTTACCCATATGTATTGGTTTTCAAGGTTATGTACGGGCATTTTTGTTCTTTTCCTTTTGTTTTGAGCATTTAATCCATTTGGGTATGAAATCTTTTTTTTAATTAGTTTTTTTGGCTCCATTTAGTCACAATATGTATATCTTGAGTTTAAAATCATATTTTACTCATATTAGAAGGCACAACTAATGTAATGAGTTATGTGAATTTAATTTGTTAAGATTTTTATTTTGTTGCTGTTTGAGTTTTTTTTTTTTTTTTTTTTTTTTTTTTTTTTTTTTTTTTTTTTGTGGAAGTTGAGATTCTGTACGCCCAGATTAAGTTGCAGCTGAGTAGTAATGTTGGGATTTGAACTTAAAGTAAATGGTGACGTGACAAGATTTTCCTTGTTTTTCGTTGGGATGTATCACAGTTCCAGGAGTAACTGTAAGTTGGTAGCGGGGGATTTGTCAAGTACACCTTGTTTGTGAATCTCTGTTTGAGGTCATGTGAATGACCTCAGTTTGCTGGCTCGCTTGTGAGTTTGTGCTTTCTCAGCTTCCACTGGAGACAAGAGTCTATCTCTATGTCAAACTGCAAACGAAGGGTTTTCTCTGTCTCCTACTTGTTTTCGCCGAGTCCTGGGAGAGGGAGGGGGGGGGGGGGAACGAGGGGAGGGGGGCATGGCTCAGGAGGGCGAAGAACTAACGGATGGATCCGGATTGGTATAACGAATCCCTCCTCATGCATGACCATATTTGGTCTTCTTCTCCGGGCGCCATGGGGTCACGCCCAGCGACGCTGCGGCCTATAAGCTAGTCGGGCCGGAGATCTCACGAGGAGCAGAAAAGATTTTATTGTAGTTACATTGCTTGCCAAGACGCATACTCTGATAGTTTAGTACTCTGAAAGTGAAAGAAACTCTGAAGTAAAGTAATAATTCCTTCGTTCACTGACCGTCTGTACGCCCAAGATTAAGTATATTTAACCAATGTTTGAAAAGAGCAATCAACTTAAGTGTGCTCAAGGCCTTGGAATAATTATCTTTGTGAAATACACTATGTCATGTTACAGATTAGCCTCTGGCTAACCCAGCCACTTGAACTTTAATTTCTTTTAAATTGAAATTGCTAATAGTGACAATTTATATTCATATAATATATTTATATAATATATATTCTATATATATATATATATATATATATATATATATATATATATATATATATATATATATATATATATATATATATGTACATATATATATATATATATATATATATATATATATATAATGTATATATATACATATATATATATATATATATATATATATATATATATATATATATATATATATATATATATATATATATATATATATATATATATATATGTATGTATGCATGTATATATATATATATATATATATATATAAAATTTTTAAATATTTATATATATATATATATATATATATATATATATATATATATATATATATATATATATATATATATATTTCAATAAACATTTAAAAATATTTATATGTATACACACACACATATATAAATATATATATATATATATATATATATATATATATATATATATATATATATATATATATATATATATATATATATATATGTGTGTGTGTGTGTGTGTGTGTGTATATATATTAACACACACACACACACACACACACATATATATATATATATATATATATATATATATATATATATATATATATATATATATATATATATATATGTATGTAGAGAGAGAGAGAGTATATGCACATATATATATATATATATATATATATATATATATATATATATATATATATATATATATATATATATATATATATATATATATATACAAATATGTATCTATATATATATATATATATATATATATATATATATATATATATATATATATATATATATTTATATATATATATATATATATATATATATATATATATATATATATATATATATATATATATATATATATATATATATATATATAAAAATTTAGGTAGAAAGTATTCATGACTATAAATTATAAGTAAAAGGTTAAATGCTTTATTTGAATCATATGGAAAATGTAATGCTGAATTCAAAATAAATTAGACTCTAAAAATAACCCATAATCTTTATTTATTCTCCTTTTTATGTGAATGCTTCCATATAATACACTTTTGCCTTAGCAGAACTTGATAACAAAGATAGAAACTTAACAAAGAGAGAATTGAAGGAGACTTAATCTAATTGGCTTCTTAAGGTGACAAATGAGAATTTAAACATTATTACTTTGCCTCCAGAGGGATTTATTTTAATTTCATGCATCAGATAATAAAACTCGATTGGATACTTTGAACCCTATAATATTTTCTCAAATAAATCATAGTATATATGCTGCTGGATGAAAATATATCCTCAAGTTCTTTACTAGAATAGTTATTTTACTTTTTTACTAAATGGAAAAACATTTGTAAAATATTTAGCATTTTGTACGATTAAAAACAATGTAATCGAGAGCCATATAGAAAAATTCTTAAGTGTCTGAACAGTTAAACATTATAAATAATATCAATAGTAAACATTATTTTTTTATGTATTTCAATGATAAATTAATTTCACATCCGTTTTGTGGAAAATCAAAGCGTAAATCGCAAAGGGAACTCATATTTCTTTTAAGAAATATGTTAATTTATTATTGTATATATTTTTGGCCATATATATATATATATATATATATATATATATATATATATATATATATATATATATATATATATATATATATATATATCATCGTCGTCGTCGGCGTCGTCGTCGGCGTCGTCGGCGTCGTCGTCGGCGCCCACTCGTGTCCGAGTATTGGGTTCTGTCGTTAGCCATCAGCCTCCTATCTATGGAGTGGGTGCTTGTGTCTGATGTGGCTGTTAAGTCCTAGTCTGTGGTGGAATAGTCGCGGACAGTGTTCACAAGGGAGGGTAGGTGGTGGGCGGGGCTGTTCTAATCGCTCTCTCCTTCTTCTCCTCCTAGCCTCCTCATTTTGTCTCCTCCTCTCCTCGAAGTCCACGGTGCCATGGTGTACTATACTCCTCCAGGTTTTCCTGTCCCTGGCTGTTTCTTCCCATGAGGAAGGATCGATGTCAGTTACAGCCCGGGTGCGCTTTAGTTGATCTTTATAGCTCATTTTCGGGGCTCCTCGTGGTCTGGTGCCCTGGGTCAGTTCTCCGTAGAATATTTTATTTGGGAGTCTAGATGGATCCATCCTATGCACGTGTCTTATCCAGCGGTGGCGGTGATGGATGATGGTGGCCTACACGCTGGTCAGCGAGGCACGTTCTAAGACTTCAATGCTGGTGGTGTGGCTCTCCCAGGGGATTTTCAAGATCTGCCTCAGTTTCATTTGTTGGAAGCGTTCTAGGTTTCTAATATCTTTTCTATATAGCGTCCATGTTTCACATGCATACAGGAGCGTGGAGAGGACTACTGCCCTGAACACCATTATTTTGGTGGTCATTGTCAGTGCGTGGTTGTTACATACGCGCCAGTTGAGTCGGCCAAAGGCGGAGTGGGCTGCCCTGATCTTGTTCTCCACGTCCTTTTTGCTTGTGGGAGCTAATGTTAGGATGCTCCCTAGGTAGGAGAACTGGTCCACCTGTTCTAACAGTTGGTCATTCACTGTGGTATTGAAGTTTTGAAGCATCGGTCCGGGTGGATGTTGGACGAGGGTCTTGGTATTATCTGTGTTGACTTGCAACCCAAGAATAAGGAGGCGGTCAAGGAGAATCCGAGCGAAAGTCTTACTCGCGATGCTTAGTAGTGATATTCCCCGGTACTTGTTACAGTTCTCTCTGTCTCCCTTCTTGAAGATGGTAACGATGTTTGCATCGCGGAAGTCACTGGGGAGTGTCTTGGTCTCCCATGTTTTCAGTATAAGGAGCATCAAACGGTTCCTCAAACCGGGGCCACCGTGAGTGAGGAGCTCCAACGGGATGTTGTCTGGCCCTGTGGCTTTGCCGGGCTTCATGCGCTGCAGGGCCTTGTTGAAGTCATGGATGGAGGGTGGTAGTGCCATCCAGTGACGGACGGGATGCTGCCGGGTCATTCGCAGGAGATCGTCTGGGGTGTCTGCTTGGTCATTGAGGAAGTTTTCAAAGTGAGACCTCCACCTGGCCAGGTTGCCCTCACTGTCGGTGATGGCCGTGGCCCCATCCGCGTCTTTCAGGCTGCCCCCTGATGACCGTGCGGGACCGAATATTTCCTTTGTTGCTGCATAGAAGCTGCTCAGGTCACGTTGGTCAGCGAAACTCTGTATTTCTGCAGCTTTTCTTTGCCACCAGGTGTTCTGGGCTTCACGGATCCCTCTTTGGCAACCAGCTTCAGCCACCTTGTGAGCACATTTGTTAGCTGCTGTTGGTTGGTATTCCAAATTCAGGCGTGCTTGTCGTTTGGTTTCAACGAGAAGAGAGATGGTAGCATCATTCTTATCAAACTAATCCTGCCGTTTCTTGGTGGTGTAGCCTAGTGTTTCCTCCGCGGCACGGGCCATGGCGTTTCTGAGGGTGGTCCAGTGGTGCTCAACAGTGGCCTGACCCACGGGGCCTGCAAGGTGTTGTTCGCAGGCCTCCTTGTAGGTCTGTGCATCCTGTGGGTTGCAGAGCTTACTGCAATCAAAGCGTTGGTGTGGTACGCTGAAGGTGCCCTTCTGGGTGGTCGTAGGATTGTCACGGAGAGTCGGGAGATGAGGAGTCTGTGGTCCGTCCAGCAGTCGTCCGCTACGAGCATGGATCGGGGGATGCGGACGTCTCCTCGGTCTCTGGCTCTGGTCAGGACGTAGTCCAGGGTGTGCCAGTGTTTAGACCGTGGGTGTCTCTATGTGGTCTTTTGTCGTTTTGGTAACTGGAAGATGGTGTTGAATACCACAAGTTGGTGTTCTGCACGCAGACCCAGTAGGAGTTGGTCATTGCCGTTGCAATTTCCAATGCCATTGCGGCCGATGATTCCCTCCCACAGACGATGGTCTTTGCCTACTCGGGCATTTGTGATGAATTCCTTGATTTTTCTTGAATTAAATCTTCTTATTATAGTCTAGTATCTTACCTCTGCATACTATTTCTTAATTATACTTATTCCCTTTTGTTCAATATTAATTGAATTTCTCTCAGGAGTTAACATAAGCAAAGTTACGTGGGTGAGGGATACGAATGCTGGTTTCTTTCTTTACTAGATATAAAAAGGGGTTTTGAACAGTCACTTACAAGCAGTCATAAAAATAAACATGGTTTCTACATTATCACTTCGTTATGAATTCAGACGTCTTGGCACTTGCTGAAGAGTTGGATGAATCCTTGTTTAGTTAGGCCTATACGTCAATCATAGGCCTACTGTCTTCGCTGAAGTACGAGCCTTCGTCAGGTGTTGGGAAGGCTGGCGCAAAGTTCTAGACACACCTCGGTCGCTCTGGGACGTCTCGCCAAACACACAGTCAATCAGGTGCGGGCGAATAGTTCTGTTCGTCGTCCTTCGTTTTCAGGGGTTAATGTTCCCCTTCAATTTCCTCGGCTGCTAAAGGATTCTGAGTAATCGCTGTCCCTCAGTTTGGTATAGGCAGCCGCCACGTGTTGTTCGTCAAGGAGACCCGGGAGGTTAAGTAGGTCTTTAGACCTGTTAACAGAGCGACTACTAGGAAGAGAGAGAGATGCCGTCTTACCGTTGCTTATATATGGGCGTCCTGGGCGTGTCAAGCTATCCTTAATCACGTGACCTTATCCCGGCTTCCACATCTCACTCGTCTATGTTCCGTTAGTCATTCAAGAACGAATCCTGTCGTTTGGGGAGTTGTTTACTGGAAAGAACCCTGGAGTCAGCGAAATTAATCGAAAACATCCTACCTAACTCTCGTTCACTCTCTTGTCTCTCCACAATTCTTTCTATATCTTTACAATTACTACTAACTGCATTTGTCTCCCTATTTCTTATTAATCAATAAAACCCACAAATAAAGGCATCAATAACATACACAAACCTTCTGCATATGAAATTTATCCAAAAATAATAATCTGTCTGACACCACTCGGCCAGCTACTAGGCTTCTTATAGAATCCTCACTTAAAACAAAACAATAAATGTATTCCTTAGGTTTCCCAGTAATAACTAGTAGTAACTCATTAATCCTTTCCAATTTTCTGAAAATCAAATACTTCACCACATTATATGTTACTACAGTAATAAGTGCAATCAAAAACACATTACACATAGTCAGAAATGGTGCAACAACTTGCTTGTAAACCAGAACATAATTATTATCAAGGGGCATTGCCACATTTTCTACCACTGTTAATTTGTTTAGCTGAAAATGGTTAATCTTGTTTTCATAACTCTTTGCAATGGAATACTGATTTAATTCATAATGCAAAAACACACTTGGTACATAATAGAGATAATCAGGTATCACTACTGAGCAAGAATCTGTAAATTATTTCAAATTTCCTATCTGAAATATTTGAGTCTTCCCATCACAAGTAACTTCTGCCGCTTTAGTATTTTGTATATAAACAAAGATTTCATTACCTAAATGTAATGCCCTGTATGGCAAACTGAAAGTTTCAAATTTACACTCTCTCATCAATTCATAATTCTCAAAGAAAATACCTTGGATACATGGAAAATTGCTTATAGGTTGTTTAATTTGCACAAAATTACACAAAGGCAAAG
Source organism: Palaemon carinicauda (assembly GCF_036898095.1). NCBI lineage: Eukaryota > Metazoa > Arthropoda > Malacostraca > Decapoda > Palaemonidae > Palaemon > Palaemon carinicauda. The sequence continues at coordinate 40,056 of NC_090768.1, read as the reverse complement.
GCAAAGGCAAAGGCAAAGGCAAATTTTATTCTATCGACCCCTTCTGGAGTATGAGAATTACAAAATTACACAGATATATATATTTTACACAAAAACTACAAAAAGAAGAGACCAATAGATTACAACTAAATTTATGTACACATATATTCAGTAAGTACATAATTAACGCATAAAAGGTATTCTGACAAAGGAAAGTACATACATTGAAAAATAATACCAGAATAATGAAAATCCTAGAAAGTAATAAATCTAAAATAAAGACATTATAAGGTTAACAAACCTTGCAAGTCTTTTCAGTTCTCTAGCATTACTTGTATTGAGGAGCAGACTGAATTTAAAAGTGGTAGGTCTTCTACAATAGTAGGGCTTTAGGTATCTCTCTCTTATTTCTCTAATCACAGGACAAACTAGAACATAATGGTATTCATCCCCAGCTTCAATGCGTTGCATAGTGTGCAAGAGTGCTGATTCTCTTGCCTAGAATATCTTTCAGTTGCTACAGGAAGTTTGTGGGTACCACACCTATATTTACTAAGGGCAATTCTTTCTGGAATATCTAAATTTATAATATACTTTTCTTGGCCAAATTCCGTCTTAAAAAGTTTATAATTACTACACAATATATTTCTTTCTACTTCTGCATACCACTGTTGTCTCTCTATATCTTTGAGTTTCATTTCTAGGCTATTTGTTATCCACGTGTGATTGGAATTTTCTGGATGCTCCCATATATTTGACATACCACATGAATCAAGGATAGTTTTAATTTTATGGATCCAACTAGACTTATACTCATTCGACTCGTATAGAATTCTAAGAAAACGATAAAAAACATTTGACAATTTAGACGCCTTTGATTTTACAATTCTCAACCAAAATCCAATCATCCGTTTGCAAATAGATATTTCAATTTTGAATCTGCCAAGATCCCCATATACCATGCAGTTTGCTGTTCGCTTGTTCACACACAGCTGATTTTTCATGAACTTCTTGTGGAATGCTTCAACATGATCTAGTTTGTGGTAACCCCATATTTCACAACCGTAAGTCAAAATTAGTACAACTAGAGCATCGAATAGATCACAGTTGACATCAATGGGTAATTCAAGTTTTTTACATTTAATTAACATACTAAATAATGCTCTACGTGCTTGAATGACTTGTTTCTTAATAGCTTTATCCATTTTACCATTATAATTGAACGCAGTACCAAGGTAAATATAATCATCTACAATTTCGATGCTCTCCTCACCATATTTAAAATTCGGGACATTTCTAACTTTTCCTCTAGAAAATACAACTACTTCAGTTTTTGAAACATTAATTTGAAGTTTCCAAGTATCACAATATTCTTTTACTTTGTTTAAGGCGTTTTGTAATTCCTTTGGGGATTCAGCCATTACAATAGTATCATCAGCATAAAGTGAAACATAAATACGCAAAAACATTTCTATATCAATACTACTTAATTTTTCATTTATTTCCCTTGAACACATATCCATCCCATTATAACCCCCGCTAAGAAAAGACTCGAAATCATTTAGGTAGCCTAGAGGGCAAAAAGTAATGGGGAAAGATTCTCACCTTGTATTACACCTATTTTACATTCGAAAAAGTTAGAAATTTTGTGATGCTGCTTTACACATGATTTTGCATTATTATACATATTATATATGACAGCCATAACATTACCATTAATGCCATGTGAGATTACTTTTCCCCACAAGGACGACCTGTCAACCAAATCGAATGCTTTTCTGTAATCAACGAACAAACAGTATCATTCTCTTTTTTCGATGGAGATAGAAATTAACAAGTGAATGCAATACAAAAATATGATCTAGAGTACTATATCCCTCCCTGAAACCAGCCTGCTCCTCACCAAGTTGACCAGTGCTGTCAATATAATCTGTCAACCTTTTATTGACACAAGCGGTAAAAAGCTTCGCTACACAGCTCAGTAGTGTGATACCCCTATAGTTATCTGGGTCGTCAGGGGATCCTTTTTTCTTAAATATGTGTTTTATTTTACCTATACACCAATAATATGGAACAACTGAGGAGATCAACACAATGTTGAAAATTTTGCATATAACATTTAGCATATCATAAGGGTAATTTTTAAGGAACTCATTTATATTATCAATACCACATGCTTTTCTACTCTTAAGTTTTCTTATTTGAATTTGTATCTCATCTACTGTAAAAACTCTATTTAATTCTTCGTTAACTAACTGGTTAACAATGCTTGGGTCAAAATTATCAGGGTGTTCACTATCATCAGGTTCAACATTACCTCGACTGAGTTTAGCAAAATAATCTCGAAATGTTTTAAGTGCAATTTTACAAATCAGCTCACTCTTATCAGTATTCTTTAACAAATCCCAATAATCCTTATTACTACTTTTACTCAGATTTCTAACATTTCTATGAAATTTTTTTCTGAAAGATTTCTTAGCTTTATTAATTATTCTCTTATATGTTTTAGCTCTAGCTTTCAGTTCGTTTCTAGCTTCATTTGTTTTGATTTTCTTAAGCCTGTTTTTTACTTTCGTATATTCAGTTCTTTTACTAGAACAGTCTTTGTCAAACCATGGTTTGCTAACCTTTTTGCAATCCCCAGTTTTAGACTTATTTTGATAAACTTTTTTACAAATGCCAATGTGTTTAGCAGGGTCAATATATAATTTTCCTAAATCTTTTACAATTTTATCCATAATATTCTGGGTTACATTCAAAGGGTTCAGTGAATCTAATTTCTGGTCTAACACACACTGTTCTAAATCACCTTCTGCTAAAATAATCATCAACAACTTGTTCTTATCCAATGCTAGACGAACCTTGGAATGGTTCCAAATTATTGTTGCATTTCCTATCTTAACTGGGAAAGGATGTATTGTATACAGGTCAAACAAATTCATACCCTTGAAGGGAATCAATACCAACAAATATCCTTTTGTTACTTTCACAGTGGACATTGTGTAATACCAAAATATATCTTCTAGCAAAGACTTGGAATGGCTATTTACTATACACCAATCGATAATTTCTTTCAAAGTTTTTGGAGAAATGATAGCAGGGCTAAGTATTCCCTTTTGTGCATTTATTAGTCCGTTCACAGATTCCTTGTGATCACTAATCTCGATTTCTACTTCATGAATCAACTTAAACACTTGTTCTATGTCATCTATCTTATTAGAAACATTCACGTTTACTTGATTAATAAATTCCACCATCTTTTTTATGCTTTCCATATTCTTATTATTATTTTCTATTAAAGTACTTATAAGATTACCCTTCTGATTAGCTCATTTCTCGATTAGTTCTACACGATCAGTCAAACCTTTTACATCGTTTTCTGTAGCCACTCCAAACAAAGCACTAAATGCACTACCTACAAAAGGTAATAAAGATCTCTTGTTTCTTTGAGGCCTCACAATGTCTTCAATTTTACCCTGTAAATTTCTTAATACTTCTACAAAGGCAGAATCACTATTGGTTAGTATGCACTTTCGTAGTTCTTTATCTAACTGTTTCAAATGTTCTTCCCTTCCTAATATTGAATTGACATTAATTTTTACTACAGCAAAATCTGTTAACAGTTCACCTTTTCCATGATTTTGTATCAAGGCCCCACTTTTAATGTCTATTTCGCAAGTGATACCGACCACTAGGGGTAGGATCAGAAGGAAGTTTTTCCACCACTTCCTGTAGAAGTTGAGAGGACTATGGATTAGTTTTTACAACCTTTATATGATTCCAATGAGCATACCTTACATCTAAATTATGTTCATGTATCAGCTTAAATTTATTATTCTTTTCCCTTTCTAACATTCTATAAGGACCTTCAAGTTTGGAAGATACCTTTTCATTTGGTCCTTCCTTTACATGTACCTTTATATATACTTGTGAGCCTATCTTCAGGTCAGTCTTGGAACTAGTTGTGTCATAGTATTTCTTATTTACCTGTTGCCCCTTTTCTAAAGATTGTCTGGTTTGTCTTACTATTTGAAAGGTTCTTTGCAGTTTCCAAGCTATATAGTCCTGGTAATCATATGTGTGCCTAGGAGGTTTTGCGTCATCTAACAATGAATTTGGCAGTCTTTTCTGATAACCATAAAGCAAAAAGTGTCGGGTTTCTCAACTGTCTCATTCACTGTGTTATTCAAAGTAAACTGAACGTCCTCTAGCGCTAGGTCCCAGTCTTCTGTAGTTGGACTAATGATAGTTCGCAGTACATCCAGTATCTTCTTATTGGCCCTTTCTACTGTCCCATTTGAACTCGGCTTATAAGGGGTTATCTCGCATTTCTTTATCTCAAAAAATTCGCAAAGCTTTTTCATTACCTCACTGGCTAATTCGGGTGCATTGTCCGACAAAAGTACCTCTGGACACGAATGTCTTGTGAGTATTCTGGATTTTAAAGCTTCTGGAACAGTAACTGCAGTTCTATCTGTAACTGGGACAATTTCTAAATACCGAGTCAAATAATCAATGAATACCAGTATATATTTATTTCCTCTCAAAGTTTTTGGAAAGGGTCCTATATGATCCATCTGAACTACCTCAAAAGGGTTTAAATTACTAGGATATTTTTCTAAAGGAGCTCTGACATTTAAATGACCTTTATGCCTATTATAAGTTTGACATTCATTTACAAATTGCTTTGCTTCTTCGCTGCACTTAGGCCAAAAATAATTTCTATTCATTGTTCTCAGAGTCTTTTTGATTCCTGGATGTCCTGCCAACTTGTGGGTATGTGTTAGAGCTAATACTTCCTTAGTCAGGGTGTCAGGTACATATAGTCTAGAGCCTTCTTATATAATATCCCATTTATTAATTCAAAATCTGATCTAGAGGATTCATCTAGTAGCAAATCTCCTGTTATTTTCCTGATACTTGTTTGTTTCTCTTGTTCCATTTTTACTCTTTCCAAATCTAAGTCTACGACCTGACAGCTGAAACAAAAGGTGTTTGTTGTGATAATTCTTTCAGTATCCTCTTGTGCTCTAGGTAATCCATCTGCTAAAGTATTAAACTTACCTAGAATGTATCTAAATTCTGGAGCAAACTCTAGTACACTAATAAACCATCGATTAAACTTTAAGTTATTAGTGAAAGCTCTCTTCTTAAATAGGTCACAGATGGGTTTATGATCTGTAAGTACATTTACTTTGTGTCCTAACAAAATGTGCCGAATCTTTCTTAGTGCCCAATAAATGGCTAAACATTCCTTTTCTGTGGTATTGTAATTTCGTTCGGCCGCATTCAGGACTCTACTTGCATAATATACTACTCTCATTCTGGTTTTTGCCTTCTGTAACAAAACTGCTCCTATTCCTGCATTTGAAGCATCGCATTCTAAGTAAAATTGCTTGCTAAAGTCTGGATACACTAAGATAGGATCTTGGATTAATTTCTCTTTCAACTTTTGAAAAGCCTCCTCTTGCTCTGCTTTCCATTCAAACTCTACATCCTTCTTAGTTAATTCTGTCAATGGTTTAGCTATAGTAGCAAACTTTTTGACAAATGGTCTATAGTATCCTATCATCCCTAAAAATCTTCTTACACCTTTCAAATTTTGTGGAGCAGGATATTCCACAATCGCCTTTATTTTTCTTCTTGCATGCGCAATCCATCAGCACTGATCACATGTCCTAAATATTCTAAAGATTTCCTCAAGAATTGACATTTCTTAACCTTTATCTTTAATCCTGCCAGTCTTAGTCGTTCTAAAACGATTTCTATGGTTCTGAAATGGCTCTCTATATCTTTGCTAAATATAATGACATCATCTAAATAGACTGACACATTCTCTATGTCTCCTAAGATCTGTAACATTAACCTTACAAAGGTCAATGGAGCTGATGTCAACCCAAATGGCATTACCTGAAATTCTAAGTGTTCTTTATGTGTGCTGAAGGCAGTTAATGGCTTTGATACTTCGTCTAAAGGTACTTACCAATATCCACTTAGTAGATCTAAGGATGAGAAGATCTTTGCTCCTCCTAACTGAGCCAAAACATCGTTTATTACAGGCATGGGCATTCTGTCAGGAACTGTGTTCGCATTCAACTTGCGATAATCAATCACTAATCTGCAACTTCCATCCTTCTTCGGAATTAACAACATGGGAGAATTATAAGGTGATTTAGAGGGTATGACCACTCCTTCTTCTTTCATTTCTTCCATTATTTTATCTACTATTGGACGTTGGCTGATAGGTAATTTATAATTAGGTATGAAAAAGGGTTTGGCTCCATCATCTAGGATTATCTTATGTCTTAACACCTCAGTCCTACCTAACCTATCACCCATAAATGCTATGCCCTGCCTATATTTATTTAAGGTTTCTATTAATCTTTTTCTGTACTCAGGAAAATCGGTGTTATCTATCTCCCTATCTATTCCTGCATCAATGTTTCCTATGGTAAAGAATGCTTCCTCCTCTAATGGAATCATTTTGTGTGTAACTTCTATTCCTTTACAAAATTCGGTACCCGCTAACAAATGGAGTCTTTTATCAGAATAATTCATGACATAAGTAGTACAGGCTAATCCCTCCATCTGAACTAATGAGTTATCCATTCTGACATATTCTGGCAATCCTTCTGGGGTCAAGATTACATCATTATTTGTGTGAAGGCGGGTTATCAAATATACTCTAGTAAGAGTATTGGGCAGTAGTACTACATCTCTAGCTAGCCTAAATCTTATTTTGTTTGCATCTGCTGTGCTCATCAGACTTATTTCCCCAGTTTGTACTTGAGTACAAAAACATGAATCTTCATCTCCTCCGTTATGAGATTCTGTTTCTCTTAAGTGTCTTAATTCTTGTGAGTTCAATGTGCCTAGCAGCAAAACTTCTTGGAATTCCTTTTTATCTATTCTCACAAATTCTTTGTCGACATTTTCATCCTTAGTCTGTGTGCTACCTTTACAAGAAGTAATTTCTCCCTTTCTAAGTGCAATTGCTAAATTCTCTTCTTTCTCCCTTTCTTCTGATTTTACTTTGATTTCCCTTTCTCTTTCTGAACCGGAGTGTGTTTCAACTATCGAAGCGGTCCCCTGCAAATTGGACCAATTTGTAGTGGACTTGTGATCAACAAGTTGGAAACACACTTCCTGATTATTTCCCTTTAGAACTAGTCTTCTGTCTTGACAATCAAAAACTATGCCAAAATCTTGCATCGTTGCAAAAGAAATCAAAGCTCGAGCGGGAGATGCTACTTCTTGCAAAACCAAAAATGGCACTTGACACTTCTTCTCTAGCAATTCAATGTTTAAATCTATGGCTCCTACATTGTTAAGCTGATTGCCAGTTATCCCCTGAATTAATGTATCCTCACTCCTAATTGCGGAAATATGTATATTCAAATAATCAGTTAAGGTATGGAGCCCTATGAGATTTACAGTACTTCCTGAATCTAACAAACTAAGACATTCTTTACCTTCTATCTTGATATTTGTCTTGGGTAATGATTGCTGTCGGAAGGATAAATATGTTGCTGGCAACGTGGATGTACCTCCGCTACCTGCAACATCATTCCATTCTTTGGTTTCCCTATTTCCTGGACTCCTATCCTGCTCTTCTATTCACTTTCTGTTATCTTGTTTTTCTTCGAAGTAATTAGTAGGGTTTGAGTTATCCTTTGCCTGTGCCTTGAGGAGTATTTTCGGAGGGTTTATTATGTTTCTTACCTTGATACCAACATTCTTGGTCTGTGTGACCTCCTCTTTTACAATACTGGCAATACCCATTCTATGGTCTAGCTCCCTTATGATGATAATTCCCTTTAGATTTATATGTTTCATTAAATTTCCTTTGTTTTGTTCATTTGACTTGTAAGGGGCTGGTTATTTTGATATTTTTTATGGTAATATTTATTCCTACTGGTCTCGTTTTTCTGTATAATTTCTTGACATCCGCTCGGTGTTTTTGTGGTTTTCTGGGCAGGATCTAACTTTAGGTCTTTGAAAGCCTTCCTTTCTTTTTCCACAAAGGCCGTATACAACTTACTGTGGGCCACAAGATTTAAAACTTCATCTAAATCTACCAGGTTGTTATTATCCTTACTAAACTTGGTTCCGTCTCCTACCGTGATTGTGGGCAATGACAAAAAGTCTTCCCTAACTGCTCTTACCTGATTCATAACCTGGGTACACCAACTGGCCCTGGATTCTCCTTCACATTTAGTTGAGGTAAACCTGTACAAGTTCGACAATCGATCGGTCTCCTTGGCCGATCGCCACAATAGTCTGCATTCCTCCTTGAACTCGTTGAAAGTTGTAATGTTTTTAAAAGCCTTACCGTTTAATGTAGGATGAGCATCCCCTACGTCTACGTTGACTAACAACATAGCCTGTTTGATTTTTGCAACTTCATCAGTTATTTTAAAACTAGCGATCCTATTCTCTGTGTCCGCTAACCACTTATCTACACTGTATTTCTCTAATCTTTGTTTGTCGGGATTATCCCTACTTACATTTCCACAAAACCGTGTGGTATGTGTGATCAGCCCAGCGGGATTCATATCGGCGATATTTGCTCCTACAGGACTCGAACTTCGGTTACTCAAATTTGTATTTCTAGTCAAATTTTGACGTCTTCCTACACTAGCACTTCGCGACCGTCTGTCTGCAGTTGATCTCAAGTCGTATTGATATTGTGTAAGTCTTTGGAAAATATTATGAAGACTCATAGCACACTTAAAAAAAAAGGAAAAATTACAACACACCAAAATTTTCTTACGAGAGACAAATGCCCTAACTTCCTATTCTATAGGGAGACAGTATTTATACAAAACAAGAGAGCGAACTAAAACATGCAAACTACTCACATATCCATTGGTTCACGACTCCTTTTGGTTTCCCTCTATTTTTCTTGAGATTATGTTTTGGAATTCTTCGACACTTAAAAGGAGGTTTCAGCACTTATCTGATATAAAGCCAGTATTAGTTCAAACTTAATATAACACGGCACAGTATCCCTTAACGCTGCCACTATTTGTGATGAATTGCTTGATTTTTCTTGCAATAAATCTTCTTATTATAGTCTAGTATCTTACCTCTGCATACTATTTCTTAATTATACTTATCCCCTTTTGTTTAATATTAATTGAATTTCTCTCAGGAGTTAACATAAGCAAAGTTACGTGGGTGAGGGATACGAATGCTGGTTTCTTTCTTTACTAGACATAAAAAAGGGTTTTGAACAGTCACTTACAAGCAGTCATAAAAATAAATATGGTTTCTACATTAACACTTCGTGATGAATTCAGACGTCTTGACACTGGCTGAAGAGTTGGATGAATCCTTGTTTAGTTAGGCCTATACATCAATCATAGGCCTACTGTCTTCGCTGAAGTATGAGCCTTCGTCAGGTGTTGGGAAGGCCGGCGCGAAGTTCTAGACACGCCTCGGTCGCTCTGGGACGTCTCGCCAAACACTATCAGGTGCGGGCGTAATAGTTCTGTTCTTCGTCCTTCGTTTTCACGGGTAAATGTTCCCCTAAACGATTCTGAGTAATCGCCGTCCCTCAGTTTGGTATAGGCAGCCGCCACGTGTTGTTCGTCAAGGAGACCCGGCAGGTTAAATAGGTCTTTAGACCTGTTAACAGAGCGACTACTAGGAAGAGAGAGAGATGCTGTCTTACCGTTGCTTATATATGGGCGTCCAGGGCGTGTCAAGTTATCCTTAATCACGTGACTTTTTCCCGGCTTCCACATCTCACTCGTCTATGTTCCGTTAGTTATTCAAGAACGTATCCTGTCGTTTGGGGAGTTTTTTACGGGAAAGAACCCTGAGTCAGCGAAATTAATTGAAAACATCCTACCTAACTCTCGTTCACTCTCCTGTCTCTCCACAATTCTTTCTATATCTTTACAATTACTACTAACTGCATTTGTCTCCCTATTTCTTATTAATCAATAAAACCCACAAATAAAGGCATCAATAACATACACAAACCTTCTGCATATGAAATTTATCCAAAAATATTCATCTGTATGACACATTAAAGTCGCCAAGAACAGCGAGCTTGTCATTGGCGGGCACAGCCTGGATGGTGCGGTCGAGCTGGGTGTAGAAAGCAGCTTTGTCATCATCGGTTGAGATCATAGTTGGAGCGTAGACAGAGATCAGGGTGAGGTGTCTGTCCCGCGTGATGGGGATGCTGACAGTCATCAGGCGCTAACTGATGGCCTTGGGAGCGAGGTTGTGCTGCTGCACTAGCTGGGAACGGATGGCGAAGCCGACACCGTGGATGCGAGGCTCCTCTAGGGTCTTGCCTTTCCAGAAGATGGTGTAGCCTGTTCCAGCTTCCCTGATGTTGCACATCAACATTGAAGCGGGCTAGCTCCTTGCAGACGAGGGCTGTACGTCGTTCCGAGCGGTTGGTGTTCGTCACGTCTTGGAGGGTGCGGATGTTCCAAGCACTTAAGGTTAATATTTTTTTCTTGTTGTTTCGACCGCATTAGTGGGATGTCTGCCAGCCGCAGTGAGCTGACCAGATGGGTTTGCCGTGTCTGATGTTTACCCCACATTTTCTAGGGACCTCCCCATGCGGGGTGGGCTGCGGTGTCCTCAATAGGCCAGCCCAGTCACGGGTCCAGCTGCCGAACTCTGGTGTCACGGCACCGTCACCAGAGAGTGATTGAATCTTAGACTCGCCGCCTGAGTGCAGTCATGGGCTAAGGGCTTCCAGCTATCCAGGCCTGCCCCCTTCACCCACGGTGCTGACGCCTCAGGACTTGGGGGTGGTGATGATGATGATGATGGTGAGAAAGAGATGAAGAAGGGTGGAGGAAACGACAGAATGCCAATAGCTGGGTATATATATATATATATATATATATATATATATATATATATATATATATATATATATATATATATATATATATATATATATATATATATATATATATATATATATATATACACCAAAGGCACTTCCCCTAATTTTGGGGAGTAGCCGACATCAACAATGAAACAAAACAAAAAGGAGACCTCTACTCTCTACGTTCCTTCAGCCAAACAATGGACTCAACCGAGTTCAGCTGGTACTGCTAGGGTGCCACAGCCCAACCTCACACATTATCCACCACAGATGAATCTTCATAATGCTGAATCGCCTACTGCTGCTAACTCCACGGTCATCTAAGGCACCGGAGGAAGCAGCAGGGCCTACTGGAACTGTGTCAAAATCACTCGCCATTCATTCCTGTTTCTAGCATGCTCTCTTGCCTCTCTCACATCTATCCTCCTATCACCCAGAGCTTTCTTCACACCATCCATCTACCCAAACCTTGGCCTTCCTCTTGTACTTTTCCCATCAACTCTTGCATTCATCACCTTCTTTACCACACAACCATTTTCCATTCTTTCAACATAGCCAAACCACCTCAACACATTCATATCCACTCTGGTCGCTAACTCATATCTTACACCCGTTCTCTCCCTCACCACTTCGTTCCTAACCCTATCTACTCGAGATACACCAGCCATACTCCTTAGACGCTTCATCTCAAACACATTCAATTTCTGTCTCTCCATCACTTTCATTCCCCACAACTCTGATCCATTCATCACAGTTGGTACAATTACTTTCGCATATAGAACTCTCTTTACATTCATGCCCAACCCGCTATTTTTTACTACTCCCTTAACTGCCCCCAACACTTTGCAACCTTCATTCACTCTCTGACGTACATCTGCTTCCACTCCACCATTTGCTGCAACAACAGACCCCAAGTACTTAAACTGATCCACCTCCTCAAGTAACTCTCCATTCAACATGACATTCAACCTTGCACTACCTTCACTTCTCGTACATCTCATAACTTTAGTCTTACCCACATTAACTCTCAACTTCCTTCTCTCACACACCCTTCCATATTCTGTCACTAGTCGGTCAAGCTTCTCTTCTGTGTCTGCTACCTGTACAGTATCATCCGCAAACTTCAACTGATTTACCTCCCATTCATGGTCATTCTTGCCTACCAGTTTTAATCCTCGTCCAAGCACTCGAGCATTCACCTCTCTCACCACTCCATCAACATATAAGTTAAACAACCACGGCGACATCACACATCCCTGTCTCAGCCCCACTCTCACCGGAAACCAATCACTCACTTCATTTCCTATTTTAACACATGCTTTACTACTTTTGTAGAAACTTTTCGCTGCTTGCAACAACCTTCCACCAACTCCATATAACCTCATCACATTCCACATTGCTTCCCTATCAACTCTATCATATGCTTTCTCCAGATCCATAAACGCAATATACACCTCCTTACGTTTTGCTAAATATATCTCGCATATCTGCCTACCTCTTCTAAAACCACCTTGTACTTCCAAGATTGCATTCTCTGTTTTATCCTTAATCCTGTTAATCATTACTCTACCATACACTTTTCCAACTACACAACAAACTAATACCTCTTGAATTACAACACTCATGCCCATCTCCCTGACCGTTTTATGGTGGTACAATACATGCACAAACCCAATCTACTGGTACCATTGACAACACAAAACACATATTAAACAATCTCACCAACCATTCAAGTACAGTCACACCCCCTTCCTTCAACATCTCAGCTTTCACACCATCCATACCAGATGCTTTTCCAACTCTCGTTTCATCTAGTGCTCTCACTTCCTCTATTGTAATCTTTCTCTCCTTTTCGTCTCCCATCACTGGCACTTCAACACGTGGAATAGCAATTATATCTGCCTCCCTATTATCCTCAACATTCAGCAAACTTTCAAAATATTCCTCCCACCTTTTCCTTGCCTCCTCTCCTTTTAACAACCTTCCATTTCCACCTTCCACTGTCTCTTCAATTCTTGCGCCAGCCTTCCTTACTCTCTGCACTTCTTTCCAAAACTTCTTATTCTCTTCATATGACTCACCCAATCCATGACCCCACCTCAGGTCAGCTGCCCTCTTTGCCTCACGTACCTTGCGCTTTACTTCCACATTTTTCTCTCTATATTTTTCATACTTCTCTATACTATTACTCTGCAGCCATTCTTCAAAAGCCCTCATTTTCTCTTCCACTTTTACCTTCACTCCATTCCACCATTCACTGCCCTTCCTCATGCTGCCTCCAACAACCTTCTTGCCACATACATCACTTGCAATCCCAACAAAATTTTCTTTTACTAACTTCCAATCCTCCTCTAAATTACCAGTTTCTCTTACTCTCACCTCGTCATATGCCATTTTTAACCTTTCCTGATATTTACTTTTTACCCCCGGTTTTATTAGCTCTTCAACCCTCACTAGCTCCCTTTTACATCTACCTACTCTATTCCCCCACTCTTTTGCTACAACTGATTTTCCTTTCACCAAAATATGATCAGACATACCGTTAGCCATACCCCTAAACACGTGCACGTCTTTCAATCTTCCAAACATTCTTTTAGTTATCAACACATAATCCATTAATGCCCTTTTTACCACTCTTCCTTTTGCCACTCTTACCCATGTATACTTATTTGTATCTTTCTTTTTAAAAAAGCTATCACTTATTACCATCTCTTGTTCAACACACATATCTACCAGTCTCTCACCACTCTCATTTTCATCTGGTACGCCATACTTCCCAATGACACATTCTACATCTCCAGCACCCACTCTAGCATTTAAGTCACCCATGACAACTACATAATTCCTTCTACCCAGTCCTTCTACACACCATGTTAATTCATTCCAGAACTCATTCCGCTCTTCGTCACTTTTCTCACTACCTGGCCCATACGCACTGACAAACGCCCCACATTCCCTACCTAACCTAACCCTTACCCACATTAACCTAGATGATATCTCCTTCCATTCCACTACTTTACCGCTCAGCCATTCACTCAGCAATAACGCCACACCTTCTCTCGCTCTTCCCCTTTCAATCCCAGACACTCTACCAGACATTTCACCAAACATCACTTCACCCTTTCCTTTCATATTTGTCTCACAGAAGGCCAATACATCCATCCTTCTACTTCTAAACATACTTCCAATCTAACATCTTTTACTCTCTATCGTACTACATCCACGCACATTCAAACACCCCAAAACTAGAGTGCGGGTAGCAGTCACTCTCCCCTCAGCTCCATCTCTTTGTCGATGTCTCATAGGATTTTTATACAGGAGAGGGGGTTCCCAGCCTCCTCGTCCCCTCCCTTTTAGTCGCCTCTTACGAAACGCAGGGATAACGTTGGCGCTATTCTAATTTTTATATGCCCCGCGGCCACAGGGGAAATATATATATATATATATATATATATATATATATATATATATATATATATATATATATATATATATATATATATATATATATATATATATATATATATATATATATATATATATATATATATATATATATATATGTGTGTGTGTGTGTTTGAGTGTGTGTGTGCGTTTGTGTGCATATGTCTAATCTTGTGCGTTTGAGTGCAGTTATAAGTGTTAATAGCAATCAGCTAGAAGATTCTTCCTTCATTCTTTGTGACCTTTATATTTGTACTAAACACAGTGGTCCAATAAAATGAAGTATGCTGATTTCCTGGCTAAATTGCATTGATTTACATCATTTCGAATTTAGCAGAGTTCGTTACCTTATATAGAAAAAAAATAAATAGAAAAAAAAACAATACATGAGTTACTTATGCATTAAAAGAAATGTAAGAAGTATCATTTAATTTGTTACAAAAAAAAAAAGTTTATTAATAATTCAACAACTGATGTATTTGTCTGCTGCACAATACATTATCTTTAGACACATCTTCACATTTAGTATTTTATTTCAAATTATGTTACAAATATAGCTTTCTTAATATTTATCATATAACCAAGGTATTGAAAATATCCCCAACAAGTATCATTGAGCAATTTTGAAATAGGGCATTACATGATGATAATAAAAAATAAGAATATGAAATATAAAACTCTTCAATACAGAACAATCCTATTCTTCGCTGATTTCCATTTTAAAAAGTTTGTCGAATTTCGTGTAAATTTCAAAGATATCATCGTAACTGGTAGAGTGCCATAAAATTGGTCTCCGCCTTTGAGTTTTGGTATGATAATTAATTTGTGCTTTTTTAGAGGAAAGCAATTACAACACACCTCATTTACGCTGATTTCCGCTCCTTCAATTAAGTGGTCAATGTCAAGGCCCCTTACTAGGAATTCTCATCTATGGAAGTCATGATTGGTGCATAAGAATAACCAACTGATTTAGAGGAAGAAGGCTTCGGTAAGTTGTCTCAATTCTAACATAAAAAAAAACTATAAATCCTTTAGGACAGAGACACACATGCACACACTCACAAAAACACACACACACATATATTTGACTACAGTGGTATTCCCAGAGAATTTTACCTTAAGGTCTTCAGAATTCTAACTCCTGGCGCAAATATCCATAACTTTTCCTTTTTGGGATATCACATAATATCAGAGGACGCATTCTTGACACGCCACATAGCTATCTTCACACCGAATAGCGTTTATGCTTCGAGGGGGAAAAGTGGCAAGAAAACAAAGGGGCGCCGTTAATAAGGTACCTCTCCTCCAATACTGTTTGGAGCATTTAGATGACGTCATCATCACCGCAATGTTTATTCCTTGTAACGTTAGAGAGGTAGTACAGATACAGTACTTTCGGGAGAGATCCTTTCAGCCCTATTTTAATAAAAAGGAGGGCAGGTTTATCAGGACGACATGGCTATTTCACCCAAAAATAAATTTTTCGCTTCGCTCAAAATCCGTTTTTTGGACTCAGGCCATGTCGTCCTGATGGAAGTTTACCAGAGCATTAATGTGTCTGTGGATTTTTTATTTGTGCCTTAACCTCAAGACAGAATTTCCTTGGTCACTCAGACCTAGAGTCACATAATGTTACCGCTATACATCATTTCTTCTAATCATGAACCATGTTAGTGCTTCCGGCCACCTACAGGGAGGAGTCATGCCAGACTCTGGAAAAAGTCTTGAGGATTGCATATTTCTTATGAATAACCTAGCAACCAAACAAGTATACCAGTCTCATCGTATAACTTCCCAATTAGAGTTTGTATTTGAAAACGAACAAATGTATGTATGAGCTGACACTCCCCCTGAACGTACAGAGCTAACTGTATACAAAGACAGACAGGTTTGTGTCCCTGTAGAAACAATTGTTTGTATAAGTCAGCATCACACCTATTGACAAGTATCTATTTGTGTACAAACTAGGTATGTACACACATAAAGAAGGGTTGTTTACCGGAAGGAACAAATATCTACAGTTCTTCTTTTATTAATATGCAAATAAAAGGGCGATCATAAATAATGCTCTAATACATATTTATTTATCTGAATTTGGGGCGAATAAGGCACAAATTTCAATAAGTATTTTATTGAAAATCAATGAAATAATAAATCAGTCTGCCTTTTATAGAATAATATGAAATGTTCGTGAAATAACTTGAGCATAAATATGCTGGTAATATCAGGAATACCTGTTTCATCTGAAAAGAAACCACTATAACAAAGATTAAAATTCAGAAAATTTTCCATTCTAAATTTCTGGTATTACTGTGTGTTCACACTTGTGTAAAGGACATACAGCACATGTGTTATTCTTTATGCTTCTTTCACCTGTTTTATTTGGAACAGCCCATAATGTCACCATCGTGACACTTTATTAAACATGCTGTACCGTAATGAGTCAACACGCACACCCTGCACATAACAGTTCCAATTGATTCACTGTTCCTCGCACTATTGAGCGACACGTTTTACTACACTACCTGCCGTCACCACAAACCTCTTGATCTCTTGTACTTGCTTCGCATAATGTTTAAAAATCACTCTGAATGACTTCCATCTAGTATAGGAGCGAAGACGTTTGAAATCCATGTATTGGAAAAAGTTCAGAGACGAAGCAATTTTTCTTGGATCGTGACCTGCTGGTGTACTGTCCGGATCTGCTCTGTGAATGAAGTAGGTGATCTTCGGCCTTAATTATTTTAGAGACCAACTTGAGCCTGATGTTTCTCCTTCAAAGAGCTGTCCTTTTCCAAAGTCTGAAGTTCTTCGAAGATAGACCTTTAGGCACTCCACTGGGCATAGAGAGACATCTTCCTTCGGAGGGCAGATTCTCCAGGGACCCCACCTTTTGGTGGGTAGCTCGTTCTTAGAGAGAAATGTTGGGTCAGGGAAAAGATTCAGTTTTTCCTTTCTGGGAACTGAATATGAGCCTCATCTTTAGAAAGGGCCACTATTTCACTAACTCTGGCCCCGAGGCTAGTGCAAATAGGAATATAACTTTTTGGGTCAAATCTTTCAGAGAGCAGTTCTCATTGTTCATTGTTGATACAAAGTGAAGAACTTTATCCAAGGACCATGAGATGGGCCTCGGAGGTGCTGCAGGCCTAAGTCTAGCACAGGCCTTAGAAATCTTGTTAAAGATTTCGTTAGAGAAGTCTACCTGGAAGGCATACAGTAAGGGTCTAGTCAAGGCAGATTTACACTTTGATATCGTGTTGGCTGCTAAACCTTGTTCATTAAGATGAATTAAGAAGGATAAACAGAAATCTGTTGAGATATCTTTTGGTTTCTTTGCCTTGACAAATGCAACCCCTTTCTTCCAAGATGACTCATATTGTCTTCTGGTAGATTTAGACTTATATTCTTCTAAGAAGTTTATGCTGTCTCTCAAAATCGCAAATCTTTTCTTAACTGCTAAGGAGAGAAAATCATGAGATGAAGGTTTTGGGTTTTCTGTGATGAAGCGAAGACAGTCAACTTCTGCACTTGTGTCCGAAATGGATTCGACTATGGAACCAGTCTCAGCCGCAGTTCCAATACCAGAGGGAACCAGATGCTCTTCGGCCACTTGTGAGCCACTATACCTGCCGTTCCCTGAAAGGATCTCAGCTTCTTAAGGACTTTCAACAGAAGATTGGGTGGAGGGAACAGGTAAATCTTGGACCATCTGTTCCAATCGAGGGAAATCGCGTCCACTGCTACAGCTAGAGGGTCCTCGTAGAGCCACGTAACGAAGTAGTTTCTTGTTGTCGCTCATCGCGAGGAGGTCAATCTACAGTACTGGGACTTGATGTAAGATGAAGGAGAATGATCCTGCATCTAGGGACCTTTCTGACTCTATCGGCGTGAACCTGGATAGAGCGTACGCCATCACATTGCGGAACCCTTGGATGTGAACAGCTGATAAGTGCCATCTCTTCTTTTCCGCCAAACGGAAGATGTCACACATCACTTGGTTGATTTGGGCCAATCTCAAGCCTTGTCGATTCAAACATATCCTTATCAACTCGCTGTCTAGAACCAGTCTTATGTGGGTCAAGCAGCGAGGAGCCAATTTCTTCAGTGTAATGCCATGGATTCCAGAATATTGATGTGGAAGGTATTGAATAGAGAGGACCAAGACCCTTGGACTCTTTGTAGGTGAGAGTGACCTTCCCATCCTTCCTTTGATGCATCTGTGTATTTGATGACTGACGGTGGAGGTGGATGTAAGAGTACCGATTTCCTCAGGTGCTTGGCCTCCGACCACGGCTTGAGAAGTGATCGTAGACGAGTCGGTATAGGTCTTCTTAGATCTCTACGAGCATTTGATGCGTATCTTCTCCAGACTCCTGTTACATTCTTTAATTTTGTAATTAGCACTGGGTCTGTCACTGATGCAAACTGAAGGGAGCCAAGCACTGTCTACTGTTGGCGTTTTGATATCCAACCGGATTTCAGAAGTTTCTTGAAAGATCCCGCTATCTCTCTCCTCTTTTCTAAGTTCCAGTGTATTCCAAGCTATTGAAACTTTTGAGCTGGAGATAGTCAAGACTTTTTGATGTTGATCTTGAATCTCAGATGTACCAGGAACTGGATCACTTTCTTAGAGGTTTGCATGCATTCCATCTCGGATGCCGCCCACAACAGCCAATCGTCCAGGTAGGCCACTACCTGAACACCTTTTAGGCATAGTTGATGAGTGACTGCATTTGCAAGTTTCGTAAAGATATTTGGGGCTATGTTTAGTCCGAAGGGCATGGCACTGAAGACGAATTGTTTCTTTTGCAGCCTTGATCCTAGGTAGGAGGAAATATGGCAATTGATTGGAATATGCCATTAGGCATCTGCCATGTCTATGTAGACTGTGTATGCCTTTTTGGGCAACATGGTCCTTATGTGTAGAAGGGTTAACATCCTGAACTTTTAGTTTACTATGAACTTGTTGAGTGGCGACAAGTCTAAAATGACTCTGAGTTTGTCCGAGTCCTTCTTGGGAACACAAAACATCCTTCCTTGGAATTTGATGGACTTTGCCCTCTTTATTACTCTTTTGCTCAAGAGTTCTCGGATATATTCTTCCAGAACGGGAGTGGAGTGTTGGAAGAATTAATGGAATGATGGTGGAGCTATGTTCCAGCTCCAACCCAGTCTGTTCCTGATATGGCTGTGGACCCAGGGATCGAAGGTCCAGTGATCCCGAAACCAGTACAGTTTTCCTCCTACCTGAAGCATCTCACTTTTGCTGTTGGCCGGAGGACTTGCCTCCTTGACCGCGTCCTCCTCTATTGCCTCTGCCTCTTGAGGGGCATTTTAGAGGAACCTCTAAATGTTCCTCTAGCTTTTGGCTGAAAGGTAGTAGACTGCCTCACAAAGGCTGGAGTAAAGGCTAGTGACTGTGTCGCCACTTTCTGAGGTACCAACTGGTAGGTAGTTGGAGGTTGTGCTACCACCTGGGGCACCGCGGTCGCAAGAAGTTGTTGTTGTCTTTGTTGTGTGGCTGGGTCAGAGGGCACCCTTGGCCTTTTTGTCTTCTGTTTTGGTTGGGGACTATCATCCGGGGAAAACTTTCCCTATAGTGACAAGCCCCACTTCTGGAGAAAGTTCCTATTCTCCGTGGCAGCCTTGTCGACTACTTCCTTGACCACTTCGCTCGGGAAGAGGTCGTTTGCCCGGACACTGGACGATATTAGCTTCCTAGGTTCATGTCTTGCCGCAGCCGAGGCGAACAAGAACTCCTTACAAGCTCTTCTGGCTTTAATGAAGCCATACAGATCTTTCGTCACAGTTGCCAGATGTGTTTTGGCCACAACCATAAACATATCTGGGTTCTTAGGATCACTTGCCATCGTCTCCAAGATAGTCTGGAGGGATATAGAGCAGGTAAGCCTTTCTATAGTCTTCTGATCCCTGTGCAAGAGAAACTCAGACAACTTGGGGAGGTCCTCGCCGAACTGGCGTCCAGCTATATTTGCCTCCAACTTCCTGACTGAGAAGGTAAGATCTACGTCCTTCCAGTCCTTTTGGTCCATAGGCAAAGCTAGGGATAACGGTTTACACTTGTTGAGTGTAGGGCAAGGTTTCCCTGCTTCTATTGCCTTTAATGCTGCCTTGTACCCTTTTTCCATGAAGGGGAAGGCCCCGGTAGATGACGCAACAAAGGAAGGATATTTTTTACTTAGAGCCAGCACCTTTGAATTAGTGAAGACCCTCTCCTTCAAGGTACTTGTCAACAAAGCCTGAGCTTTGGCATGGTAAAAAACTACGACCTCTTTTGGCTCCATCTCTTTCTTTGATGCTGTTTCTGCCTTCAGACGGCTAAAGCAGTCTGGATAAGCCTCCAAGCTTGGCCAGAAAATCCACATCTTCAATGGGGACTGATCCCAGCTTCTCGGAAATATAAATCTTCCCGGTTGTTATGGGCATGTACTCTGCATGCCTCCACGGATTCACATGCGAACATGAAGGAAGTTCCTTCACGTTGAGTCTCCTTTGATAGTCACTGGATGCAGCAAGTTGACGTATCTCCAACCTCAACGCAGCTTCCTTTTCAGCATTTTGCTTCTGTATCTGCTGAACCAACGTCATAATGGAAGACAGAGTCTTCCCTATGTTGTCAGATTGGGGAGCACACGATGTCGAGGGAACTGGCTCTGGGGCAGGAACCGATGAAACAGAAACCATTTTGACTTCTTCCTCCTCAGTATCAGAAGCCAGAGTGGACTCCTCTTCTGACCTCCTGCAAGAAGGTCCTTTTCAGTGTCCTCTGACACTTCTGACATCCTATCGTCACGCTGGATGTCCTTCATCGACTCTACCGGTATCTGAACGTAAGGGATCTCTTGGTGAGTCTGTGGTACAACAGCATCTTTAGATGCCCTAGGGAAAAGACAGGCCCGCATCTTCTCATTAGGTAGGTAAGGCCCGGTGGTGTTCTTTTGAAAACCCCAGACCCATTTACGCAGCTTCTCCCTTGCTGCATCCCTTGACTCTGCTGACTGTGGGTCATCAAAAGCCTCAGTAACCAAGGTTTTACAGATGTTACATACCTGGGGGTCCCAATACTTCAGAGTTCCTTTGGTGATGGAACAGCGTGAGTGCATTCTGCACACCTCATGGCCGCAAAAGTTCTTACTCCGCACGTTGCAGAAGATGCTCTTACACTTGGGTTGGTCCTCTTGTAAAGAGAGGAAAATAAAATGAATATACGGTGATTCATCTCACTAGATAAAGCATACAAATATTGTAATGAATATTTTGTCTTTTTGCATGTAGCTTAGGATAGATAAGCTAGAAATGAAAGAGTAAAAACACATACATGTGTTCCCTGCGCAGCCAATTGATGTGACCTCCCTCAAAATTAAAACCATGGGTCATTCTATTTTGGAAAACCCATCGGAAGATTTATATCCCGTGAGGATAGGTAAGTGTAACTTAATACTAGCTTCTAGATGGTCTAAGATTGGGGATTGTTATCAGTGATCACTAATTAGTGTATTGAATTAACTTACTTTCTTTATATTATATGGTCTCAACAATAGGTTGCGCTTAACAACACAGGGTATGTTGGAAAATTTTTGGCTACTGTATAATATATACTGTAGTTTTCTATTTAGAGTATGATCTATATTGCAAATATAATGGCGATTGTATAGTCATATACTGTAGTTCCAGCTAGCATATGCCGGCAGGGCTAGCACTAGGGTACAGTTCAGTCGATATATTGTCGGCTGTGGTAGTGGCCGGCAGTTCGCCGGCCGCTGGTGGATTGCCGGCTGTCGGCATACCATGCAGGTTGGAGAATTTGATATACATACATGGCGGTCGGCAGCTTGCCGGCTGCCAGCACCTGGCTAGAGCTGCCGGCAGGCTAGAACGCAGTGGTACTAGCTATTAGAGAAAGAGAAAGCATGGATTGAAGGATGGTGTAACAGCTCTGCCTTACTACCTTCTTCCAGAAGGAAGGTTCAAGTGGAAGGGGAGAATGTATCATTCAGGCTTCCACCCATCCACAACTATTGCTGATCTCAGCCGGCCACAAGTTATGAATGGCAGTCCAAGAGAGGACTGAAGAACACTCTACAGAAAGGGATCTTCTGCCAGCAGCTGGCACAGCCGCCCCAACTAACTAAGAGCACTATGTCCATAAGGGAGAGTGGAGTGACTATGCCACTACAGACAGAAGCCCGAGCCATCCCCACAACCTGCCGGCAATCGGCTCGATTGTAGGACGATGGCCAAGAGTTTGTGATGGCTAGGCCATCACTAAAGTACAGAAAGGAGAGGGGTGAGGATCCTATGGTGTGTGGGAGGAGCCGGCAGGGTTGCCAGTCCTACCTCACCTAAAGAAGTTCTGTTCTAGTATTAAAGACATCCCATGTGGTGGGAGAATTCTATTCTCAAGCCTAGGGTCGGCTAGTACAGTAAAGGGGACGGCAGCACCGTCGCCGCCACTGTTAAACAATAAAGGAACAGAGATCTAGTGCCGGTGTCTCCTAGGCGGCAGAAGAATGTCTATTTTTCAGCCTAGGGTCCGCCGGCACAGGACTAGTGAGCTAGACCACAGGAAGAAGGTATTAATATCATATAAAGCCTTCAGGTGTGGTCTAGGGAGGTCTAGCCTCCTATGCTGGCAGCTTAGTCTAGCTGAGGAATGCTATTCACCCTGCCAGCAAGCTACCGGCATCAGACTAAATACTTTGATGTTCTGACCAAAACCCAAAAACTTGCCTCTGCGGTTACAGGGAAAGTACAGAAAACCCTAGTCTAGTCCTGCCTGAATTACAACTCAAGGCAAAACTGACTAGGGGTATAGCCTAGGCTAACTCAGAGGGAAGGAGAGATTGCCCTTAAATATCCGTAGGAGACAAGAATCGCCTTATGATTAATCTAGGAGATATCTATCTCTGCCTGAATTAATAAAAACAATACATGAGGGCAATCGTGGAACATGTATGAAAGTATACTAAAGCCATTAGGCTAGTAGCCTATTGGCAGAGAGAATCAATTACCTAAATCACTAAAACTCTCTCGTATACTATCTTGGAAGAGGAAAATATTATGCAATCAATATATCTTACGTATATAAAATATACCTAAAGCTTCATTAAAATTATAACACTAGGAAAGTCTATTATACCATGCATGAAAGTACTATAAGCTGAACGCCTAGGCTAGGAAGCCTAGTGTAAACAAGGTTTGGTTACCTAAATCACCGAAACTAATATGAATACTATCGGCAAAATATAAAGAATTCCTAGCAGCAAAGGTTAAATAGCTAAGATATTGAAGCTATTGAAATCGGGAAGGTCGTTCTGGCTAACTAAATGATTCATGCGTAACGAACAACAGGGCTCATGACGCCTCCCTCTTAGGCAACAGCTCTTGCAAATGTTAGTTTAACTTTAATCATATTAAGATAAGGCGAGAGATTACATTTATACAATTTAAAGATCAATACTCAACTTTCCAGATGCACAAGAGGCTGGAGAATGCATGATAATAACCAAAACATTCCAGAATAGCGAGAGCGCACAAGAAAATCACCGATGAATGGCCCTACGAGAAAGGGAATAAACATGGCGTTGATGATGACGTCACCTAGGTACTCAAAACAGTAATGGAGGAGAGGTAACTTATTAACGGCTCCCCTTCGTTTTCTTGCCACTTTTCCCCCTTGAAGCATGAACGCTATTCAGGGTGAAGATAACAATGTAGCGTGTCAAGAATACATCCTCTGATATTATGCGATATCCTTAAAAGGAACAGTTAGGAATATTCGCACCAGGAGTTAAAATTCAGGAGACCTTAAGGTAAATTTCTCTGGGAAAATCACTCTAATCAAATATTCCCTAGAAAGCAACTTTAAAGGAACTTCCATCAGGAGGACATGTCCTGAGCCTAGAAATACATATATATATATATATATATATATATATATATATATATATATATATATATATATATATATATATATATATATATATATATATATATATATATATATATATATATATATATATATATATATCTCTCTCTCTCTTTCTCTTTATACAAAATATATATATATATATATATATATATATATATATATATATATATATATATATATATATATATATATATATATATATATATATATATATATAACGGATTTTGAGCGAAGCGAAAAATCTATTTTTGGGTAAGATAGCCATGTCGTCCTGATGGAAGTTCCTTAAAGGCAGCTTCCTAGGGTATATTACAACTACGGCGATATTCCCAGAGAATTTACCTTCAGGTACCCAGAATTCTAACTCCTGGAGCGAGTATCCCTAAAAAGACCTTAGGGATATCGTAAATATCAGTGGACGTATTCTTGACACGCCTCATAGCAATCTATACCCCGAATAGAGTTAACACTTCGTAGGGGTAAAATGGCAAGAAAACGAAAACGATAAGAAAGGGGGGAGCCGTTCATAAGGCATCCCTCCTCCCCGTTTCGAAAGCGTGCCCTGCGCCGCTCACGGCGCCATCTGTATTCCTTGTAGCGATACACGAGGTGCTACAGATACTGTATGTAGGGAGGGGTCCTACTATCCTTTTCACTCTTATTTATTTATTTTATTTTTGAAAAGGAACAGGGCGGGTCCATCAGGACGACATGGCTATCTTACCCAAAAATAGATTTTTCGCTTCGCTCAAAATCCGTTTTTTGGGCTCAAGCCATGTCGTCCTGATGGAAGTATACCAGAGCATTACTGTATCTGTGGATTCTCAATACGTGCCGTACTCCTCAAGAATGTTTCTTAGTCAACTCGACTGACAGACCTAAGATGTTACCGTTATACATCTTTTCACTAATCATAAGCCATGAGAGTGCTTCCTGCCCCCTACAGGGAGGAGTCCTACTAGACTCTAGAAACGAACGAAGAGTACATATATACCTATGTATGAATCACTCGCCAGCCAGTACCATATAGTGGTCTCACTCTATATGAAGTAAAGCGAAGTCTTACGGGACTACAGTATCCAAAAGAAAAGGTCCCGACCAGCACCCTGGTCGAAGTAAAATTAGACAAAAGGTTATATCTGCGTAGGATTAAACTTGCTGCTACCACCATCCTCAGAAAGGGGTGGAGTCCTTATTGCTAAGGAAAGTATAAACCAGTATAATCCAGGCTTTGCATTAAGGAATAGGCTATTATAGATATCCCCGATTAATATACATAGGCTAAATGCTCAAAAAACAATATGAAATCAAAAATAGGTGAAGGAGACGCAAGGTTCCCGAGAACAAGTTTATTGAGAAACAATAAATAGACATGGTCACCATAAATATGTACATATGCTAGGTGGATGACCAACAATTTACACAAGTACTGTAGTGCATGGATGAATGATTATCTGAAAGAAAACATATGTGTCCCTTACACATACCCCGGTATCAAACTTAACGTCCATGTTACTACTTTGCTGACAATAGCGTTGGCAAACGCTTGGCACACCTGTCTGTACTTGTGCTACCATCACCATAACGTTGGAACAGTCACTGTGGGCTCTGAGAGCCTTCACTACCAGTTATATCAACGCATATAACTAACCATTCACCCAAGAATCCAAGTCCCAAATGATTCCACTGTTCCTCGCAGAGTTAAACAGCAGGGTTAACGACGCAACCAACTGCTACCACAGACCTCTTTAGCTGCTCCACTTGCTTAGCATAGTGGCGAAAGAATACCCTGGAAGACTTCCAGCCAGTGTATGAACGAAGGTGTTCAAAATCCATAAAGTTAAAGAAGTTTAATGATGAAGCAACTTTCCTCGGATCATGACCTGCGGGTGAACTGTCAGGATCCGCTCTGCGAATAAAATATGTAATTTTCGCCCTAAGCTGATTTAAAGATAAATTAGAGCCCGATGTTTCTCCTCTGAATAGTTGGCCCCCATGGAAGTCTGAAGTTCTACGAAGATAGACCTTAAGGCATTCTACGGGACATAGAGATGCATCTTCTTTCAGAGGGCAGATTCTCCAGGGACCCCACCTGTTGGTGGGCAACTCGTTCTTAGCGAGAAACGTAGGGTCCGGAAACAGGTTCAGTTCTCCCCCATCCAGGAACTGAACTCGGCCCTCCTCTCTCGAGAGGGCCACAATCTCACTAACTCTGGCCCCAGAAGCAAGGGCAAAAAGGAAGATCACTTTTTGAGTCAGGTCCTTCAACGCACATTCCTCATTATCTCGTAATGAGGCAAAATGAAGGACTTTGTCTAACGACCATGAAATAGGCTTTGGAGGAGCTGATGGTCTAAGCCTAGCACAGGCCTTTGGGATCTTATTAAACATCTCGTTAGCGAGGTCTACCTGGAAGGCATATAGAATGGGTCTTGTTAGAGCTGACTTACATGTAGAAATTGTGTTCGCCGCCAGCCCCTGTCCGTGGAGGTGAATGAAGAAGGATAGGCAGAACTCCGTAGAGATCTCGTGCGGGTTCTTATCTTTGACAAAGGCTACCCATTTCTTCCATGCAGATTCGTACTGCCTCCTAGTAGACTTACACTTGTATTCTTCCAGGAAGTCGATACTATCTTTCGAGATTCCGAACCGTTTCTTCACCCCTAGGGAGAGAAAATCATGAGCTGCAGGGTTCGGGTTTTCTGTAATGAAGCGAAGACAGTCGACTTCTGGACTTGCTGGGACAGAACTGGGTCCGGGAGTGGTAGAAACCTCAGTCGTAGTTCCAGAGCTAGAGGGAACCATACACTGTTCGGCCACTTGTGGGCCACTATTGCTGCTACTCCCTTGAAGGATCTCAGTTTGTTGAGGACCCTCAACATCAGATTGTGAGGGGGAAACAGGTAGATCCTGGACCATCTGTTCCAATCGAGGGACATCGCATCTATTGCTTCTGCCGAGGGGTCCACGTATGGGGACACATATTTCGGCAGCTTCTTGTTGTCCTTCGTCGCGAAGAGGTCTATCTGCAGTTCTGGGACTTGTCTCAAGATGAAAGAGAATGATCCTGCGTCTAGGGACCATTCTGTCTCTATCGGTGTCACCCTGGATAGAGCGTCCGCGGTCACATTCCGGACTCCTTGAAGGTGAACTGCTGACAGGTGCCACTTCTTCTTCTCCGCCAGTCGGAATATGGCTAACATTACCTGGTTGAGAGGTGGGGATCTCGATCCCCGCCGATTCAGACATTTCACAACCACCTCGCTGTCCAGTACCAACCTTACGTGGATCGAGTGACGTGGGGATACTTTCTTCAGGGTAAGAAGTACTGCCATAGCTTCTAGAAAGTTTATGTGAAAGGTCCCAAATAGCTTGGACCAGATCCCTTGCACTTTTTTCCGATGGGAGTGACCCCCCCACCCTACCTTTGAGGCGTCTGTGTGGATTGTCACTGACGGGGGGGGGGGTGGCTGAAGAGGTAGAGACCTCTTTAGACGACTGGCTTGAGACCACGGTCTGAGAAGAGAACGTAGTCGAAGTGGGACCGGTCTCTTCAAGTCCCTTCGCTCTTTCGATGCAAAGGTTCTCCATACTCCCGCTGCATCTTTTAACTGTGCTCTTAGCACTGGGTCTGTTACTGATGCAAACTGAAGAGAGCCCAAAACCCTCTCTTGTTCGCGTCTTGATATCCTCTCGGAACCTAGAAGTCTCCTGACAGACCCCGCTATTTCCTTCCTCTTTGACATCGGGATGGAAAGACGGTGTGACACTAGATCCCAGTGAATTCCCAACCACTGGAACCTCTGAGCTGGAGAAAGACGAGACTTCTTTCTGTTGATCATGAAGCCTAGATATTCCAGGAACTGAATCACTTGTAGGGAAGCTTGCAAGCATTCTGCTCTGGATGCTGCCCACACCAACCAATCGTCCAGGTAGGCTACTACCTGGAACCCTTTTAGGCGTAACTGTTTGAGAGCTGCGCTCGCAAGCTTCGTAAAGATCCTTGGGGCTATGTTTAGTCCGAAGGGCATCGCCCTGAAAGCGTAAAGTTTTTGTTGTAGCTTGAATCCTAGGTAGGGGGAGAGACGACGACTTATTGGAACGTGCCAATATGCGTCTGACAAATCGATGGAGACGGTATATGCCCTCTTGGGCAGTAAGGCCCTTATGTGTTGTAACGTTAACATCTTGAACTTGTGGTTCACTATGAACTTGTTGAGTGGTGACAAGTCCAGAATGACTCTGAGTTTCCCCGAGTCTTTCTTGGGAACACAAAACAGCCTCCCTTGGAACTTGATGGACTTTACCCTCCTGATCACCTTTTTCTCCAACAGATCTTGGATGTACTCCTCCAAAACGGGGGTGGAGTGTTGGAAAAATTGAGGGCACTGGGGCGGAGTACTGTACCAACTCCAACCCAGTCCATTTTTGAGAAGGCTGTGGGCCCAGGGATCGAAGGTCCAGTGATCCCGGAAATACTGAAGTCTCCCACCTACCGGCGACACTTCACTTTGACTGCCCTGCAGTCTTGCCTCCCTGGCCGCGACCACCTCTGAATCCTCGTCCCCTAGAGGGGCGTCTTGATGACCCTCTAGCTGCTCCTCTGGGTCTTGCACGAAACGTGGTCGACTGTCCCACGAACACGGGATTGAATGCTGGGGAAGCTGATGACATGGCTTGGGGAACCCATTGGAAGGTGGTCGGGGTCTGGGCTACCAGTTGTGGAACCGGAGGCAAAGCTGGCTGCTGCTGCTGTTGTCTTTGCGGTTTGAAGGACTTGGCTGGGCGGGAGGAAAACCTTGACTTCTTCGCCTTTCCTTTCGGCTGAGGGCCCTCATCCGGAGAAGACTTCCTCTTAAGGGACAGGCCCCACTTCAGGAGAAGATTGCGGTTCTCAGTGGCTGCCTTGTCCACGATCTCTTTGACCACGTCCTTGGGAAAGAGATCTTTACCCCAGATGCTGGATGAAATTAGCCTCTTGGGTTCATGCCTCACTGTGGCCGAGGCGAACACAAACTCCCTACAGGCCCTCCTTGCTTTAACAAAGCAATAGAGGTCCTTGGTTACTGTGGCCAGATGGATTTTGGCCATAACCATGAACATCTCTGGCATCTTGGGGTCGCTAGCCATCGTCTCCATGTTGGTCTGGAGAGACATCGAGGCTGCCAGGCGCTCCTTTGTGTCCAATTCCCTCCGTAGAAGGAATTCCGACAACTTGGGAAGGTTTTCGCCGAACTGCTGTCCTGCAATGTCGGCGTCCAACTTCCCAACCGAGAAAGTAAGGTGCACCTCCTTCCAGTCCTTATTGTCCATTGGCAATGCCAACGATAGAGGTTTACATTCCTCCAAAGACGGGCACGGCTTGCCAGCTTCAACCGCCTTGATGACGGCCGCAAACCCCTTTTGCATAAAGGGGAAGGCCCTAGCCGGGGAGGATACAAAGGAGGGGTGCTTCTTACTCAAAGCGGCAACCTTTGAGTTTGAGAACCCCCTCTCCTTTAAAGCAGCTGTCAAAGTGGCTTGAGCCTTGGAGTGATCCAGGATAATCACCTCCTTTGGTTCCGTCTCCTCCTTCGAAGCCGGCTCCTTCTTCAAACGGACATAGCAGTCCGGGTAGGCCCCTCTACTGGGCCAGAATTCCACCTCCTCAAGGGGAACTGAGCCCAGTTTCTCCGACATGACGATCTTCCCAATCGTCATCGGCATGTGCTCGGCATATCTCCACGGGTTGGCATCCGAGCACAGAGGAAGGTCCTTAACGTTGAGCTTCTTTGGAGGTCCACGTGATGCTGTGATCTTCTGCATCTGGAGCTCCAAAGTAGCGGTCTTCTGATTATTCTCCCTCTGCATCTGTTGGATCATACCAACGATGGAAGAGAGAGCCTGTCCAAGCTCTGCTGGAAGAGCGGACGAGGTAGAGGGGATAGGTTCAGGGACCTGAACCGGCACGTCTGATGATACGGGAACCTCTTCCTCCACGGCAATAGGATCTCGATCCTCCTCCTCGCCCTCTGCGAGGAGATCCTGCTCCGCACGATCGGACAAGTCGGACATCTTGTCGTCCAACTGGATGTCCTGCATGACGTCAGCGACATCCTCCTCCACTGGAATCTGGATCAGAGGGATCTCCGGCCGAGGCTGGGGAACAACAGCATCAGGGGAAGCCTTGGGAAAAAGGTATGCCCTCATCTTCTCGTTAGGAAGATAAGGTCCAGTGGTGTTTTTCTGAAAACCCCTTACCCATAAGCGAAGCCTCTCCCTCGCTGCATCTCTTGACTCCGCCGACCTAGGGGATTCAAAAGCCTCTGATAGCAGGTTAGTACATACAGCACATACCTGCGGATCCCAGTAACGATGGTCATCATTGGAGGCTGCACAAGCCGCGTGCCTCCTACACGAGGCATGTCCGCAAAAGTTCTTACTGCGGACATTGCAGAAGACACTATCACACTTCGGATGCTCCTCCTGTAAAAGAAGAAAAATTTCCATGAATATCAAGTGAATTTCAATTCACATGTAACAAATGAGTATTCAACAAGAATAAGGGAAAGACACCTACTTGTGAAACCCACACAAACACCTGTGGAAGCCCACCAGCCAAGTCACATAGTTAGTCTTTACTAGAATAACCAGAGAACGTATTTCCAAAGGAAATTAGGTGTAGCTCACACCTAAGGTAAAATATTACCATTCTGGCCAGGGATAAAAGAATTATCTTTTATCCTTGTAAGGCGACACCAGGTGATTGTACCAGTAACACAAGTAAGATAGAAAAGACAGTGTTGTAACCTACTACATCATGAACTCCCTTGGTTGAATATACCACCAAGAGAGGACTGATACAGTACCTGAGGGTGGTGTGCCAGCCGGCTATTGCCGATCAGCACCCCCCCCCCTGTTTTTCGAAAGGTAGATCTCCAGTACACAACATCAGATCACCTTTATTGGGGAGAACTCCAGATCCCATGCCTGAACCGGCCGGCAGTGGTTGCCGGACCGTAGCCACCCGGTTTGCACTGCGTTGCCGGCCATCATTCTTAGTGGCCGGCTGACTGGGCAGTGTCGCAGGCCGGCCGGCAGCAGTAAACAAACCCTGCTGGCTGGCCCCCACACTAAGCAGCGCTCGGCTGCCGGCCCCACTTGTAGTGGCCGGCAGATGAGCAAGAGACCGGCCGGCAAAGGTATACACCCAACGCCGACCGACAGCAAGAGAACTGGAGAACACCCCTCCCCACCGACGGCCGGCCTGTAGGCCGGCAGACGGCAAGGACAACACATACTAAGACAAATAGAATGAGTGCCGGGTTAAGAGACTATGAGTCTCTGGGCCCGGCACCCGAAAGAGTGCCGAAAGGAAGGGGAGACACTAAGTCAAGCTTCCTAACCGCTGCCTACTGAATCTTCAGACGGCAGCGATGGAGGGACCAAGAAAGGACCGGGCAGCACTCGAAGTAATGGTCTCTGCCGGTCGGCACACTTTGCCGGCCGACAGGAGACCACGTCAGTTCCTCATCCCAACCTAGGCTAGGCAAGGATGCAGACGACTGACACAAGGAACGGAAAAAAGAAGGGAAGGACAGAGGGTCCTATCCAACCTTACCTTGGTTAAGGGTCATTCCCAACTAAGACAGTTCATCTCAGTTAGAGAAAGACCCGAGAGGGAGGCCGGCACTACTGGCTGCCTCCCAAGAACCACGGCAAGGAAGGAATTGCCTTTCCAGAAAAGGGAACATATCCCGAGACCGGAACGGCAATAGGACAGTCTGATGAGTCACCGAGTAAAGGGATCACTACTGGAACCCAACAAGGTGGACCAAGGGGATAACCCTTAATGCCCGAGTCAATCAGCAAGGGAGACTCTGCCCCATGCCAGACAAACCGGGCTCAGACTAAACACTGTTGTACTGTCCCCCTCTGAACCAACACAGTTGGAACGGGAAGGTACAGTACTACTCCAGCATAGATATATTTGAAGATTAATTCAAATAAACCACTAGAGTTAAGCCTAAGGCTTAAACAGAGGGAAAGGGTTTGCCCCTTCCCCGAAGAGAAGGGAGCAAACGGGGAACAGATAATATTATAATGACCTAAGACAACCTAGCCTAGGCACTAAGAGAATCGATTACCTAATTCACCGAAACTCACACCAATACTATCTTGGAAGGTACTCGAAAAGGACTTATATGTATAACGTTGCCTAACGCTTAAAGCAATAAATTCACATTTGGAAGACTAATTATCATGCAGGAAGTACATAGGCCAACAACTAGCCTACGAAGACTAGTGTTGGCAGCCTTGGCAAAACTTCGCCAGGCACACTACTATCGCATCATAACAGAATTCCTAAATAAGCTAAGTAGCTAATATTTAAGCGCAAAGGGGCTGGGAACGTCGCTCTTGCTAACAAATAAATCCTATTCTAGCGAGCGACAGCATCCATGATGCCTCCAGCAGGCAACAGCTCTTGTATCAAAGATAACTCTTTTAATTACTTTAATTTTAACCAAGAGCCTACATTTATACATAAAAGAAATAGTACTCAACTTATCCGAGGCAGAAGAAGTTGGAGAAAGCATTATTAAGCGAGAAAATTCCAAGATTGGGTAGAAAACAGGGAAAACACACCGAGTCGTAGAGCTACGCAAAAAGGAATACAGATGGCGCCGTGAGCGGCGCAGGGCACGCTTTCGAAACGGGGAGGAGGGATGCCTTATGAACGGCTCCCCCCTTTCTTATCGTTTTCGTTTTCTTGCCATTTTACTCCTACGAAGTGTTAACTCTATTCGGGGTATAGATTGCTATGAGGCGTGTCAAGAATACGTCCACTGATATTTACGATATCCCTAAGGTCTTTTTAGGGATACTCGCTCCAGGAGTTAGAATTCTGGGTACCTGAAGGTAAATTCTCTGGGAATATCGCCGTAGTTGTAATATACCCTAGGAAGCTGCCTTTAAGGAACTTCCATCAGGACGACATGGCTTGAGCCCAAAAATATATATATATATATATATATTTTTGGGCTCAAGCCATGTCGTCCTGATGGAAGTTCCTATAGGGTAGCTTCTTAGGGTATATTACAACTACGGCGATATTCCCAGAGAATTTACCTAAAGGTACCAGAATTCTAACTCCTGGAGCGAGTATCCCTCGTGAAAGGGATATCGCGACATATCAGAGGACGTATTCTAGACACGCCACATGGCAATCTACATCCTGGACAGAGATTTCGTCTCGTAGGAGGTGATTGGCGAGATACGAATTCGGGAAAGAAAAAGGGGAGCCGTTCCCAAGGCTTCCCTATCCTCCGATTCGTATGCGTGCCTGGCGCCAATCCTGGAGCCATCTGTATACCTTTTTGCGTAGCTTAACAACTCGGTGTTTTTTTCTGTTTTTCTCGCAAATCTTGGATTTATTCTACTTTTCATGGCTTCTCCGTCTTCGTCGGCCTCTGATAAGTTGAGTATAGTGTCTTTTATGTATAAATGTAGGCTCTTGGTAAAATTTTGAGTGATTTATAGGATTAATCTTTGATACAAGAGCCGTTGCCTACCAGAGGCGTCCTGGACGCTGTCGCTCGCTAGGTATAAATTAGTTAGTCAGAGCGACATTCCTGGTTGTTTTGCTTTAATAAATTTTAGCTATTTAGCATTACATAGGATTTCCTTTCGTGCTTAGTATTATTTGGCGAAGTATTCGCCATTCTGGCCTACGCTAGGCCATGTAGCCTAGTCGTTTGGTCCTAGTACTTCATGCATGATTATGGTTTTTCCGAGTGTAATTAAAATTTTATTGAAGCTTTAGGCTATATTTTATACATTTTAGACTGTGTGGAATATTTCCAAGATAGTATACGAGTGAGTTTCGGTGTTTAGGTAATCGATTCTCTTGGTGCCTAGGCTAGTTGCTTATGGAGCCTTAGTATACTTTATCATACTCCCCGGTTGCTTTCTTTTCTTCGGAGAAGGTATGCAATCCCTTTCCCTCTGTTTAAGCCTTGGGCTTATCCCTAAGTGGTTTTTTCCGAATTTATTTTCGATAAAACTATACTGGGGTGTTACTGTACCTTCCTGTTCCTGTAGTATGGTTCAAGAGGGACAGAACAACAGAGTTTTTTAGTCTGAGTCTGTGTTGTCTGGCTTGGGGCTGAGTCCCCCTCGCTGACCTAACACAGACAAAGGGAGCTTAGCTCCCTTAGGTCACTACTGAAGGTTTCTGTGGATATGATTCCTTCTTTTGTGATCTACCAGACTAGTCCTTGTTGCTGTTCTCGGGGGAGGATAAGTTCTCTCCCTGGGAGTAGCAACGCCTTCCTTGCTTTGGTGCTCTGGGAGCTGGCAAGTATTGCTGGCCTTCCCCTTTAGGTCTCCCTTAGGCTAAGATAAGTTTTTTGGCTGCGGGTGATCTGTCACTAAAGCAAGGTTGGCAGGACCCTCTTGTCCCTTCCCCCTCTTTCTCCGTAATGGCCGAGCCATTACTGTACTGTACGTCGTTCTACATCTGGACCTAGTATAGGTTAGGATGTGGAATTGACTCAGCCCCTTGCCGGCTGGCAGAGCTGCTGGCCGGCAAGGGTCTTATGTTTTCGAGTGCTGCCCGGACCTCTCTTGGTCCCTCATCCATGCCTGCCTGTAGAGCCAGACAGCATTGGTCAGGAAGCCTGAATTAGTTTCTCCCCTTCCTTATGTGCACTCTTTCGGTTGCCCGGCTTGGAGGTTGTGTACACTCTTATCCCGGCATCCATTCTATTTTTCTTCTAGTGCTGTACCTGACCCGGCTGCCGGCCTATGAGGTCGGCAGCCGGGCAGGTGTAGTCCTCTGGTTCTTTTGCTGCCGGCTGGCATCGGTCTTGTACATTTGCCGGCCGGCTTATGTCAGCCCTTGTCTGCCGGTCACCAAGAGTGTGGCCGGCAGCTGGGTACTACCTTGTGTAGTTGCTGGCCGGCAGCCATTGCCGGCCAACATTGGCTGTTACCGGCCGGCAGTTGCTGCCGACCGTCACATGCATTTGAACCAGAGTGCTGCCGCCTTATAGCTGTTAAGTAGTATACTTTAAAGCTAGTTGTGGTGTGTGCCGGCCGGCAAAGGCAGGCCGGCACACATCCCCCTATACTGTACTAGTATTCTTCAGTATAACATATACAGTAAGAAGAAAACTATGGTAAGGGTTTTGGTACAGCACTGTGTCTTCTAACACTATTGTGTTCTCTTGCACATCCCTTTGCTGTTGCCCTACAGATAGGAAGCTGAGTTCTTTCCTGTCTATTATCCAGGATTTTAAAATCATTGCTTAGGTGTGAGCTCCACCTGTTTCCTCTGGAAACCTTGCATTGGTTACTCTAGAAGAGATAAACCATTTTGATTTTATTATCTGGAAGGCTGCAACAATGGGTTGTGAGGAAAACACAAGTGTGTGTCTTTCCTTTCTGAATTGTTATGCTATACTATGCATATCCAGTGATACATAGTTCACTTGATACTCATGGAAATTTCTTCTCTTTACAGAAGGACACTACGAAAGTGGGGAAGTGCTTTCTGCAATGTCAGCAGCAATAACCTCTGTGGACATGAGTTTTGTAGGAGACACGCAGCATACGCTGTCTCCAAGGATGATCTCCGGTATTGGGACCCTCAGGTATGTACTGTGTGCACTAACCTGATTACTGAGACCTTTAATTCCCCTAGGACAGAGGAATCAAGGGATATAGCTAGGAAGAAGCTTCGTACCTGGGTAAGGGGCTTCCAAAAGAACACTTCTGGCCCTTATCTTCCAAGTGAGAAGATGAGGGCGTATCTTTTCCCTAAGGCATCAGCTGATGCAGTGATTCCCCAGCCTCAAGAGGAGATCCCCTAAGTTCAGATCCAGGTGGATGCTGAAGTCGCGGTCGCGATGCAAGACATCCAGTTAGATGACAGGATGTCTGATGTGGACGGGTGTCAGGAGGAAGACCTCCTGGCAGAAGCCCAGGATGAAGTTCAAGCCCCAGACGTTGTAGAGTAGACGTCGACGAGGTGTCGGCTACTCCGGTTCAGATTCCGGAGCCTATTCCCTCTACATCGGCCGGTCTCCCAGTAGAGCTGGGACAGGCCCTCTCTTCTATTGTTGGAATGATCCAACAAATGCAGAAGGAGAATCAGGAGAAGGCGGCTGCAATGGAACTGCGAATGCAGTGCCTTGCAGAATCACATGGGCCCCAGAAAAACTCAATGTTAAAGACCTTCCCTTGTGCTCAGATGCTAACCCATGGAGGTATGCTGAGCACATGCCGATGACGACTGGAAAGATCTTCATCTCGGATAAGCTGGGCTCAGTTCCCCTGGAGGAGGTGGAATTCTGGCCCAGCAAGGCATCATATCCGGACTGTTATGTCCGGCTGAGGAAGGAACCAGCTTCAAAGGAGGAGACAGAGCCGAAGGAAGTCATAGTGATGGACCATGCTAAGGCTCAAGCTCTACATTCATCCTCGATGAAAGAGAGGGGCTTCTCTAACTCAAAGGTAGCCGCATTGAATAGGAAGCTCCCTTCCTTTGTGTCCTCGCCTACTAGAGCCTTCCCCTTTTTACAGAAAGGGTTTCTGGCTGTACTAAAAGCAGTCGAGGCCGGCAAGTCTTGCCCCTCCCTAGAGGAGTGTAAACACTTGTCGCTGGCCCTGCCTATGGACCACAAAGACTGGAAGGACGTCCATCTTACGTTCTCAGTTGAAAAGTTGGAGGCTGATATTGCCGGACGTCAGTTCGGCAAGGACCTCCCTAAGCTGTCTGACTTTCTTTTGCGAAGTGAGTTCGATACAAAAGAAAGACTGACTGCCTCAATGTCTCTTCAGACTACTCTCGAGACGATGGCAAGTGAAAGGAGTCCGCAATGTGACAGCGGACGCTCTATCCAGGTTCACACCGATAGAGTCGGAATGGTCCTTAGACGCAGGATCATTCTCCTTCATTCTGAATCAGTCCCAGAACTGCAGATAGACCTCTTTGCGACGAAAGACAACAAAGAAGTTGCCCCTGTACGTGCCCCGTACGAGGACCCCTTAGCGGAAGCAGTGGACGCGATGTCCCTCGACTGGAACAGATGGTCCAAGATTTATCTGTTCCCTCCTCACAACCTTCTGTTGAGGGTCCTCAACAAACTGAGATCCTTCAAGGGGTAGCGGCAATAGTGGCCCACAAGTGGCCGAACAGCGTGTGGTTCCTCCTGGCATTGGAACTGTAGCTGAAGTTTGTACCACTACCAGATCCAGTTCCGACCCAGCGAGTCCAGAAGTCAACTGTCTGCGCTTCATTACAGAAAACCCGGACCCTGCAGCTCATGATTTTCTCTCCCTAGCGATGAGAAAGCGTTTCGGGATTTCGAAAGCCAGTATGGACTTCCTTGAGGAATATAAGTGCAAATCTACTAGAAGGCAATATGAGTCATCTTGGAGAAAATGGGTGGCCTTTTGTCAAGGCGAAGAATCCGCAGGAGATCTTGACAGACTTCTGCTTATCTTTCTTCTCCCCCTCCATGGTCAAGGATTGGCAGCGAACACGATTTCAGCGTGTAAGTGTGCTTTGACAAGACCCATTCTATATGCCTTCCAGGTCAACCTAGGTAACGAGATCTTTAATAAAGTCCCGAAAGCCTGTGCTAGGCTCAGAAATTCAGCACCTCCAAAGCCCATTTCATGGTCTTTAGACAAGTTCTTCATTTCGCTTCTCTGTTGAGCAATGAAGAGTGTGCGTTAAAGGATTTGACACAAAAAGTTATTTTCCTATTTTGCACTCGCGTCCGGGGCCAGGGTTAGTGAGATTGTAGCCTCTCGAGAGAGGCAGACGTGTTCAGTTCCTGGATGGGGGAGAACTGAACCTGTTTCCGGATCCTACGTTTCTCGCCAAGAATGAGTTATCCACCAACAGGTGGGGTCCCTGGAGAATCTGCCCTCTGAAAGAAGATGCATCTCTATGTCCAGTAGAATGCCTAAAGGTCTATCTTCATAGAACTTCAGACTTCAAGGGTGGTCAACTATTCAGGGGAGAAACATCAGGCTCAAATTTATCTCTGAATCAACTCAGA
Source organism: Palaemon carinicauda (assembly GCF_036898095.1). Taxonomy (NCBI): domain Eukaryota; kingdom Metazoa; phylum Arthropoda; class Malacostraca; order Decapoda; family Palaemonidae; genus Palaemon; species Palaemon carinicauda. The sequence continues at coordinate 1,766 of NC_090768.1, read as the reverse complement.
GCGAAAAATTACATATTTTATTCGCAGAGCGGATCCTGACAATACACCCGCAGGTCACGATCCGAGGAAAGTTGCCTCATCCTTAAATTTCTTTAATTGTATGGATTTGGAACATCTCCGTTCATACACTGGCTGGAAGTCTTCCAGAGTGTTCTTTCGCCACTATGCGAAGCAAGTAGAGGAACTAAAAGAGATCTGTGGTAGCAGTGGGTCGCGGTGTTAACCCTACTGTTTAACTCTGCGAGGAACAGTGGTCTTAATTGGGACGATTAATTCCAGGGTGAGTGTGTAGTTACATACTGTACTACAAACTAAGTGAGGGCACTGTGTGGCCCATGCAGACTGTTCCATTTCCGAAGGTGAACCTAGCATAAGTGCAGACATGTGTGCCGAGTGTTTCTAACGCTAATGTCATTGATTTGTAATACAGGCTTTTATGACTCTGATACCTCGGTATCTTAAAAGTGGCATCTAATGTTTTTTTCTTTCAGACAAACAAGCTTTGTTTACTATCATACTTATGCTTAAAGTTTTGGGTTATCCTCTTCTTATGTATATATATATATATATATATATATATATATATATATATATATATATATATATATATATATATATATATATATATATATATATATATATATATATATATATATATAAAAGTGTGGTTAACCTGTCTATTTATTGCCTGTCAATAAGCTGGTTCTTGAGAACCTTGCGTCTCCTTCACCTGTGTCAATTTATTGGTATAATTGAGCATTCATTCCATGTACCTTATCTGGGATAATTCTAATAGAATTGTTCCTTTATGCAAGCTATGTTACATTGGTTTTCCTCCTATGCGGATATAAAACCTTTGTCCAATACAAGTATTGTGCGGAGAACTGGTCGATATTTCATATTGACGCAGTGGTTCTTTACGAACTATGCTTTACTTAATATAGGGCGAGACTACTATATTAGCTTGCCTGGTATTCATACATAGGTATATGTACTCTTCGAGACTTTTCCAGAGTCTAGTAGGACTCTTCCCTGTAGGGGGCAGGAAGCTCTAACATAGTTTATAGTTAGTTGAAAAGATGTATAACGGTAACATCTTAGGTCTCTAGGTCTAGTCGACCGGGAAATAATTACCTCCGGGGAGTACGGCACGTTCTTAGAATCCACAGATACAGTAATGCTCTGGTACACTTCCTTCAGGACGACATGGCTTGAGCCCAAAAAACGGATTTTGAGCGAAGCGAAAAATCTATTTTTGGGTGAGATGGCCATGTCGTCCTGATGGACCCGCCCTTGCCTTTCTAAGAAAGGGCTGTAGGACCCCTCCCTACATACAGTATCTGTAGCACCTCGTGTACGCTACAAGGAATACAGATGGCGCCAGGCACGCATACGAATCGGAGGATAGGGAAGCCTTGGGAGCGGCTCCCCTTTTTCTTTCCCGAATTCGTATCTCGCCAATCACCTCCTACGAGACGAAATCTCTGTCCAGGATGTAGATTGCCATGTGGCGTGTCTAGAATACGTCCTCTGATATGTCGCGATATCCCTTTCACGAGGGATACTAGCTCCAGGAGTTAGAATTCTGGTACCTTAAGGTAAATTCTCTGGGAATATCGCCGTAGTTGTAATATACCCTAGGAAGCTACCCTATAGGAACTTCCATCAGGACGACATGGCCATCTCACCCAAAAATAGATTTTTCGCTTCGCTCAAAATCCGTTATATATATATATATATATATATATATATATATATATATATAT
>NC_090767.1:61110094-61143013 GCF_036898095.1 Palaemon carinicauda | reverse complement strand
TATCTTCCATAGATAGGAGGGTAGATAGATGAATTGAATGCTATCTTCCATAGATAGGAGGGTAGATAGATGAATTGAATGCTATCTTCCATAGATAGGAGGGTAGATAGATGAATTGAATGCTATCTTCCATAGATAGGAGGGTAGATAGATGAATTGAATGCTATCTTCCATAGATAGGAGGGTAGATAGATGAATTGAATGCTATCTTCCATAGATAGGAGGGTAGATAGATGAATTGAATGCTATCTTCCATAGATAGGAGGGTAGATAGATGAATTGAATGCTATCTTCCATAGATAGGAGGGTAGATAGATGAATTGAATGCTATCTTCCATAGATAGGAGGGTAGATAGATGAATTGAATGCTATCTTCCATAGATAGGAGGGTAGATAGATGAATTGAATGCTATCTTCCATAGATAGGAGGGTAGATAGATGAATTGAATGCTATCTTCCATAGATAGGAGGGTAGATAGATGAATTGAATGCTATCTTCCATAGATAGGAGGGTAGATAGATGAATTGAATGCTATCTTCCATAGATAGGAGGGTAGATAGATGAATTGAATGCTATCTTCCATAGATAGGAGGGTAGATAGATGAATTGAATGCTATCTTCCATAGATAGGAGGGTAGATAGATGAATTGAATGCTATCTTCCATAGATAGGAGGGTAGATAGATGAATTGAATGCTATCTTCCATAGATAGGAGGGTAGATAGATGAATTGAATGCTATCTTCCATAGATAGGAGGGTAGATAGATGAATTGAATGCTATCTTCCATAGATAGGAGGGTAGATAGATGAATTGAATGCTATCTTCCATAGATAGGAGGGTAGATAGATGAATTGAATGCTATCTTCCATAGATAGGAGGGTAGATAGATGAATTGAATGCTATCTTCCATAGATAGGAGGGTAGATAGATGAATTGAATGCTATCTTCCATAGATAGGAGGGTAGATAGATGAATTGAATGCTATCTTCCATAGATAGGAGGGTAGATAGATGAATTGAATGCTATCTTCCATAGATAGGAGGGTAGATAGATGAATTGAATGCTATCTTCCATAGATAGGAGGGTAGATAGATGAATTGAATGCTATCTTCCATAGATAGGAGGGTAGATAGATGAATTGAATGCTATCTTCCATAGATAGGAGGGTAGATAGATGAATTGAATGCTATCTTCCATAGATAGGAGGGTAGATAGATGAATTGAATGCTATCTTCCATAGATAGGAGGGTAGATAGATGAATTGAATGCTATCTTCCATAGATAGGAGGGTAGATAGATGAATTGAATGCTATCTTCCATAGATAGGAGGGTAGATAGATGAATTGAATGCTATCTTCCATAGATAGGAGGGTAGATAGATGAATTGAATGCTATCTTCCATAGATAGGAGGGTAGATAGATGAATTGAATGCTATCTTCCATAGATAGGAGGGTAGATAGATGAATTGAATGCTATCTTCCATAGATAGGAGGGTAGATAGATGAATTGAATGCTATCTTCCATAGATAGGAGGGTAGATAGATGAATTGAATGCTATCTTCCATAGATAGGAGGGTAGATAGATGAATTGAATGCTATCTTCCATAGATAGGAGGGTAGATAGATGAATTGAATGCTATCTTCCATAGATAGGAGGGTAGATAGATGAATTGAATGCTATCTTCCATAGATAGGAGGGTAGATAGATGAATTGAATGCTATCTTCCATAGATAGGAGGGTAGATAGATGAATTGAATGCTATCTTCCATAGATAGGAGGGTAGATAGATGAATTGAATGCTATCTTCCATAGATAGGAGGGTAGATAGATGAATTGAATGCTATCTTCCATAGATAGGAGGGTAGATAGATGAATTGAATGCTATCTTCCATAGATAGGAGGGTAGATAGATGAATTGAATGCTATCTTCCATAGACAGGAGGGTAGATAGATGAATTGAATGCTATCTTCCATAGATAGGAGGGTAGATAGATGAATTGAATGCTATCTTCCATAGATAGGAGGGTAGATAGATGAATTGAATGCTATCTTCCATAGATAGGAGGGTAGATAGATGAATTGAATGCTATCTTCCATAGATAGGAGGGTAGATAGATGAATTGAATGCTATCTTCCATAGATAGGAGGGTAGATAGATGAATTGAATGCTATCTTCCATAGATAGGAGGGTAGATAGATGAATTGAATGCTATCTTCCATAGATAGGAGGGTAGATAGATGAATTGAATGCTATCTTCCATAGATAGGAGGGTAGATAGATGAATTGAATGCTATCTTCCATAGATAGGAGGGTAGATAGATGAATTGAATGCTATCTTCCATAGATAGGAGGGTAGATAGATGAATTGAATGCTATCTTCCATAGATAGGAGGGTAGATAGATGAATTGAATGCTATCTTCCATAGATAGGAGGGTAGATAGATGAATTGAATGCTATCTTCCATAGACAGGAGGGTAGATAGATGAATTGAATGCTATCTTCCATAGATAGGAGGGTAGATAGATGAATTGAATGCTATCTTCCATAGATAGGAGGGTAGATAGATGAATTGAATGCTATCTTCCATAGACAGGAGGGTAGATAGATGAATTGAATGCTATCTTCCATAGATAGGAGGGTAGATAGATGAATTGAATGCTATCTTCCATAGATAGGAGGGTAGATAGATGAATTGAATGCTATCTTCCATAGATAGGAGGGTAGATAGATGAATTGAATGCTATCTTCCATAGATAGGAGGGTAGATAGATGAATTGAATGCTATCTTCCATAGATAGGAGGGTAGATAGATGAATTGAATGCTATCTTCCATAGATAGGAGGGTAGATAGATGAATTGAATGCTATCTTCCATAGATAGGAGGGTAGATAGATGAATTGAATGCTATCTTCCATAGATAGGAGGGTAGATAGATGAATTGAATGCTATCTTCCATAGATAGGAGGGTAGATAGATGAATTGAATGCTATCTTCCATAGATAGGAGGGTAGATAGATGAATTGAATGCTATCTTCCATAGATAGGAGGGTAGATAGATGAATTGAATGCTATCTTCCATAGATAGGAGGGTAGATAGATGAATTGAATGCTATCTTCCATAGTAGGAGGGTAGATAGATGAATTGAATGCTATCTTCCATAGATAGGAGGGTAGATAGATGAATTGAATGCTATCTTCCATAGATAGGAGGGTAGATAGATGAATTGAATGCTATCTTCCATAGATAGGAGGGTAGATAGATGAATTGAATGCTATCTTCCATAGATAGGAGGGTAGATAGATGAATTGAATGCTATCTTCCATAGATAGGAGGGTAGATAGATGAATTGAATGCTATCTTCCATAGATAGGAGGGTAGATAGATGAATTGAATGCTATCTTCCATAGATAGGAGGGTAGATAGATGAATTGAATGCTATCTTCCATAGATAGGAGGGTAGATAGATGAATTGAATGCTATCTTCCATAGATAGGAGGGTAGATAGATGAATTGAATGCTATCTTCCATAGTAGGAGGGTAGATAGATGAATTGAATGCTATCTTCCATAGATAGGAGGGTAGATAGATGAATTGAATGCTATCTTCCATAGATAGGAGGGTAGATAGATGAATTGAATGCTATCTTCCATAGATAGGAGGGTAGATAGATGAATTGAATGCTATCTTCCATAGATAGGAGGGTAGATAGATGAATTGAATGCTATCTTCCATAGATAGGAGGGTAGATAGATGAATTGAATGCTATCTTCCATAGTAGGAGGGTAGATAGATGAATTGAATGCTATCTTCCATAGATAGGAGGGTAGATAGATGAATTGAATGCTATCTTCCATAGATAGGAGGGTAGATAGATGAATTGAATGCTATCTTCCATAGTAGGAGGGTAGATAGATGAATTGAATGCTATCTTCCATAGATAGGAGGGTAGATAGATGAATTGAATGCTATCTTCCATAGATAGGAGGGTAGATAGATGAATTGAATGCTATCTTCCATAGTAGGAGGGTAGATAGATGAATTGAATGCTATCTTCCATAGTAGGAGGGTAGATAGATGAATTGAATGCTATCTTCCATAGATAGGAGGGTAGATAGATGAATTGAATGCTATCTTCCATAGTAGGAGGGTAGATAGATGAATTGAATGCTATCTTCCATAGTAGGAGGGTAGATAGATGAATTGAATGCTATCTTCCATAGATAGGAGGGTAGATAGATGAATTGAATGCTATCTTCCATAGATAGGAGGGTAGATAGATGAATTGAATGCTATCTTCCATAGATAGGAGGGTAGATAGATGAATTGAATGCTATCTTCCATAGATAGGAGGGTAGATAGATGAATTGAATGCTATCTTCCATAGATAGGAGGGTAGATAGATGAATTGAATGCTATCTTCCATAGATAGGAGGGTAGATAGATGAATTGAATGCTATCTTCCATAGATAGGAGGGTAGATAGATGAATTGAATGCTATCTTCCATAGATAGGAGGGTAGATAGATGAATTGAATGCTATCTTCCATAGTAGGAGGGTAGATAGATGAATTGAATGCTATCTTCCATAGATAGGAGGGTAGATAGATGAATTGAATGCTATCTTCCATAGATAGGAGGGTAGATAGATGAATTGAATGCTATCTTCCATAGATAGGAGGGTAGATAGATGAATTGAATGCTATCTTCCATAGATAGGAGGGTAGATAGATGAATTGAATGCTATCTTCCATAGATAGGAGGGTAGATAGATGAATTGAATGCTATCTTCCATAGATAGGAGGGTAGATAGATGAATTGAATGCTATCTTCCATAGATAGGAGGGTAGATAGATGAATTGAATGCTATCTTCCATAGATAGGAGGGTAGATAGATGAATTGAATGCTATCTTCCATAGATAGGAGGGTAGATAGATGAATTGAATGCTATCTTCCATAGATAGGAGGGTAGATAGATGAATTGAATGCTATCTTCCATAGATAGGAGGGTAGATAGATGAATTGAATGCTATCTTCCATAGATAGGAGGGTAGATAGATGAATTGAATGCTATCTTCCATAGATAGGAGGGTAGATAGATGAATTGAATGCTATCTTCCATAGATAGGAGGGTAGATAGATGAATTGAATGCTATCTTCCATAGATAGGAGGGTAGATAGATGAATTGAATGCTATCTTCCATAGATAGGAGGGTAGATAGATGAATTGAATGCTATCTTCCATAGATAGGAGGGTAGATAGATGAATTGAATGCTATCTTCCATAGATAGGAGGGTAGATAGATGAATTGAATGCTATCTTCCATAGTAGGAGGGTAGATAGATGAATTGAATGCTATCTTCCATAGATAGGAGGGTAGATAGATGAATTGAATGCTATCTTCCATAGATAGGAGGGTAGATAGATGAATTGAATGCTATCTTCCATAGATAGGAGGGTAGATAGATGAATTGAATGCTATCTTCCATAGATAGGAGGGTAGATAGATGAATTGAATGCTATCTTCCATAGATAGGAGGGTAGATAGATGAATTGAATGCTATCTTCCATAGATAGGAGGGTAGATAGATGAATTGAATGCTATCTTCCATAGATAGGAGGGTAGATAGATGAATTGAATGCTAGCTTCCATAGATAGGAGGGTAGATAGATGAATTGAATGCTATCTTCCATAGATAGGAGGGTAGATAGATGAATTGAATGCTATCTTCCATAGATAGGAGGGTAGATAGATGAATTGAATGCTATCTTCCATAGATAGGAGGGTAGATAGATGAATTGAATGCTATCTTCCATAGATAGGAGGGTAGATAGATGAATTGAATGCTATCTTCCATAGATAGGAGGGTAGATAGATGAATTGAATGCTATCTTCCATAGATAGGAGGGTAGATAGATGAATTGAATGCTATCTTCCATAGATAGGAGGGTAGATAGATGAATTGAATGCTATCTTCCATAGATAGGAGGGTAGATAGATGAATTGAATGCTATCTTCCATAGATAGGAGGGTAGATAGATGAATTGAATGCTATCTTCCATAGATAGGAGGGTAGATAGATGAATTGAATGCTATCTTCCATAGATAGGAGGGTAGATAGATGAATTGAATGCTATCTTCCATAGATAGGAGGGTAGATAGATGAATTGAATGCTATCTTCCATAGATAGGAGGGTAGATAGATGAATTGAATGCTATCTTCCATAGATAGGAGGGTAGATAGATGAATTGAATGCTATCTTCCATAGATAGGAGGGTAGATAGATGAATTGAATGCTATCTTCCATAGATAGGAGGGTAGATAGATGAATTGAATGCTATCTTCCATAGATAGGAGGGTAGATAGATGAATTGAATGCTATCTTCCATAGATAGGAGGGTAGATAGATGAATTGAATGCTAGCTTCCATAGATAGGAGGGTAGATAGATGAATTGAATGCTATCTTCCATAGATAGGAGGGTAGATAGATGAATTGAATGCTATCTTCCATAGATAGGAGGGTAGATAGATGAATTGAATGCTATCTTCCATAGATAGGAGGGTAGATAGATGAATTGAATGCTATCTTCCATAGATAGGAGGGTAGATAGATGAATTGAATGCTATCTTCCATAGATAGGAGGGTAGATAGATGAATTGAATGCTATCTTCCATAGATAGGAGGGTAGATAGATGAATTGAATGCTATCTTCCATAGATAGGAGGGTAGATAGATGAATTGAATGCTATCTTCCATAGATAGGAGGGTAGATAGATGAATTGAATGCTATCTTCCATAGATAGGAGGGTAGATAGATGAATTGAATGCTATCTTCCATAGATAGGAGGGTAGATAGATGAATTGAATGCTATCTTCCATAGATAGGAGGGTAGATAGATGAATTGAATGCTATCTTCCATAGATAGGAGGGTAGATAGATGAATTGAATGCTATCTTCCATAGATAGGAGGGTAGATAGATGAATTGAATGCTAGTCTTCCATAGATAGGAGGGTAGATAGATGAATTGAATGCTATCTTCCATAGATAGGAGGGTAGATAGATGAATTGAATGCTATCTTCCATAGATAGGAGGGTAGATAGATGAATTGAATGCTATCTTCCATAGATAGGAGGGTAGATAGATGAATTGAATGCTAGCTTCCATAGATAGGAGGGTAGATAGATGAATTGAATGCTAGCTTCCATAGATAGGAGGGTAGATAGATGAATTGAATGCTATCTTCCATAGATAGGAGGGTAGATAGATGAATTGAATGCTAGCTTCCATAGATAGGAGGGTAGATAGATGAATTGAATGCTAGCTTCCATAGATAGGAGGGGATAGATGAATTGAATGCCAGCTTCCATAGATAGGAGGGGATAGATGAATTGAATGCTATCTTCCATAGATAGGAGGGGATAGATGAATTGAATGCCAGCTTCCATAGATAGGAGAGGGGATAGATGAATTGAATGCCAGCTTCCATAGATAGGAGAGGGGATAGATGAATTGAATGCCAGCTTCCATAGATAGAGAGGGGATAGATGAATTGAATGCCAGCTTCCATAGATAGGAGAGGGGATAGATGAATTGAATGCCAGCTTCCATAGATAGGAGAGGGGATAGATGAATTGAATGCCAGCTTCCATAGATAGAGAGGGGATAGATGAATTGAATGCCAGCTTCCATAGATAGGAGAGGGGATAGATGAATTGAATGCCAGCTTCCATAGATAGGAGAGGGGATAGATGAATTGAATGCCAGCTTCCATAGATAGGAGAGGGGATAGATGAATTGAATGCCAGCTTCCATAGATAGGAGAGGGGATAGATGAATTGAATGCCAGCTTCCATAGATAGGAGAGGGGATAGATGAATTGAATGCCAGCTTCCATAGATAGGAGAGGGGATAGATGAATTGAATGCCAGCTTCCATAGATAGGAGAGGGGATAGATGAATTGAATGCCAGCTTCCATAGATAGGAGAGGGGATATATGAATTGAATGCCAGCTTCCATAGATAGGAGAGGGGATAGATGAATTGAATGCCAGCTTCCATAGATAGGAGAGGGGATAGATGAATTGAATGCCAGCTTCCATAGATAGGAGAGGGGATAGATGAATTGAATGCCAGCTTCCTTCGATAGGAGAGGGGATAGATGAATTGAATGCCAGCTTCCATAGATAGGAGAGGGGATATATGAATTGAATGCCAGCTTCCTTCGATAGGAGAGGGGATATATGAATTGAATGCCAGCTTCCTTAGATAGGAGAGGGGATATATGAATTGAATGCCAGCTTCCTTAGATAGGAGAGGGGATATATGAATTGAATGCCAGCTTCCATAGATAGGAGAGGGGATATATGAATTGAATGCCAGCTTCCTTCGATAGGAGAGGGGATAGATGAATTGAATGCCAGCTTCCTTCGATAGGAGAGGGGATATATGAATTGAATGCCAGCTTCCATAGATAGGAGAGGGGATATATGAATTGAATGCCAGCTTCCTTCGATAGGAGAGGGGATATATGAATTGAATGCCAGCTTCCTTCGATAGGAGAGGGGATATATGAATTGAATGCCAGCTTCCTTCGATAGGAGAGGGGATATATGAATTGAATGCCAGCTTCCTTCGATAGGAGAGGGGATATATGAATTGAATGCCAGCTTCCATCGATAGGAGAGGGGATATATGAATTGAATGCCAGCTTCCATCGATAGAGAGGGGATATATGAATTGAATGCCAGCTTCCATCGATAGGAGAGGGGATATATGAATTGAATGCCAGCTTCCTTCGATAGAGAGGGGATATATGAATTGAATGCCAGCTTCCATCGATAGGAGAGGGGATATATGAATTGAATGCCAGCTTCCTTCGATAGGAGAGGGGATATATGAATTGAATGCCAGCTTCCTTCGATAGGAGAGGGGATATATGAATTGAATGCCAGCTTCCTTCGATAGGAGAGGGGATATATGAATTGAATGCCAGCTTCCATCGATAGGAGAGGGGATATATGAATTGAATGCCAGCTTCCTTCGATAGGAGAGGGGATATATGAATTGAATGCCAGCTTCCAGATAGGAGAGGGGATATATGAATTGAATGCCAGCTTCCATCGATAGGAGAGGGGATATATGAATTGAATGCCAGCTTCCATCGATAGGAGAGGGGATATATGAATTGAATGCCAGCTTCCTTCGATAGGAGAGGGGATATATGAATTGAATGCCAGCTTCCATCGATAGGAGAGGGGATATATGAATTGAATGCCAGCTTCCATCGATAGGAGAGGGGATATATGAATTGAATGCCAGCTTCCATCGATAGGAGAGGGGATATATGAATTGAATGCCAGCTTCCATCGATAGGAGAGGGGATATATGAATTGAATGCCAGCTTCCATCGATAGGAGAGGGGATATATGAATTGAATGCCAGCTTCCATAGATAGGAGAGGGGATATATGAATTGAATGCCAGCTTCCATCGATAGGAGAGGGGATATATGAATTGAATGCCAGCTTCCATCGATAGGAGAGGGGATATATGAATTGAATGCCAGCTTCCTTAGATAGGAGAGGGGATATATGAATTGAATGCCAGCTTCCATAGATAGGAGAGGGGATATATGAATTGAATGCCAGCTTCCATCGATAGGAGAGGGGATATATGAATTGAATGCCAGCTTCCATCGATAGGAGAGGGGATATATGAATTGAATGCCAGCTTCCATCGATAGGAGAGGGGATATATGAATTGAATGCCAGCTTCCAGATAGGAGAGGGGATATATGAATTGAATGCCAGCTTCCAGATAGGAGAGGGGATATATGAATTGAATGCCAGCTTCCATCGATAGGAGAGGGGATATATGAATTGAATGCCAGCTTCCATCGATAGGAGAGGGGATATATGAATTGAATGCCAGCTTCCATCGATAGGAGAGGGGATATATGAATTGAATGCCAGCTTCCATAGATAGGAGAGGGGATATATGAATTGAATGCCAGCTTCCATAGATAGGAGAGGGGATATATGAATTGAATGCCAGCTTCCATAGATAGGAGAGGGGATATATGAATTGAATGCCAGCTTCCATAGATAGGAGAGGGGATATATGAATTGAATGCCAGCTTCCATAGATAGGAGAGGGGATATATGAATTGAATGCCAGCTTCCATAGATAGGAGAGGGGATATATGAATTGAATGCCAGCTTCCATAGATAGGAGAGGGGATATATGAATTGAATGCCAGCTTCCATAGATAGGAGAGGGGATATATGAATTGAATGCCAGCTTCCATCGATAGGAGAGGGGATATATGAATTGAATGCCAGCTTCCATAGATAGGAGAGGGGATATATGAATTGAATGCCAGCTTCCAGATAGGAGAGGGGATATATGAATTGAATGCCAGCTTCCATAGATAGGAGAGGGGATATATGAATTGAATGCCAGCTTCCATAGATAGGAGAGGGGATATATGAATTGAATGCCAGCTTCCATAGATAGGAGAGGGGATATATGAATTGAATGCCAGCTTCCATAGATAGGAGAGGGGATATATGAATTGAATGCCAGCTTCCATAGATAGGAGAGGGGATATATGAATTGAATGCCAGCTTCCATAGATAGGAGAGGGGATATATGAATTGAATGCCAGCTTCCAGATAGGAGAGGGGATATATGAATTGAATGCCAGCTTCCATAGATAGGAGAGGGGATATATGAATTGAATGCCAGCTTCCAGATAGGAGAGGGGATATATGAATTGAATGCCAGCTTCCATAGATAGGAGAGGGGATATATGAATTGAATGCCAGCTTCCATAGATAGGAGAGGGGATATATGAATTGAATGCCAGCTTCCATCGATAGGAGAGGGGATATATGAATTGAATGCCAGCTTCCATAGATAGGAGAGGGGATATATGAATTGAATGCCAGCTTCCATAGATAGGAGAGGGGATATATGAATTGAATGCCAGCTTCCATAGATAGGAGAGGGGATATATGAATTGAATGCCAGCTTCCATAGATAGGAGAGGGGATATATGAATTGAATGCCAGCTTCCATAGATAGGAGAGGGGATATATGAATTGAATGCCAGCTTCCATAGATAGGAGAGGGGATATATGAATTGAATGCCAGCTTCCATAGATAGGAGAGGGGATATATGAATTGAATGCCAGCTTCCATAGATAGGAGAGGGGATATATGAATTGAATGCCAGCTTCCATAGATAGGAGAGGGGATATATGAATTGAATGCCAGCTTCCATAGATAGGAGAGGGGATATATGAATTGAATGCCAGCTTCCATCGATAGGAGAGGGGATATATGAATTGAATGCCAGCTTCCATAGATAGGAGAGGGGATATATGAATTGAATGCCAGCTTCCATAGATAGGAGAGGGGATATATGAATTGAATGCCAGCTTCCATAGATAGGAGAGGGGATATATGAATTGAATGCCAGCTTCCATAGATAGGAGAGGGGATATATGAATTGAATGCCAGCTTCCATAGATAGGAGAGGGGATATATGAATTGAATGCCAGCTTCCATAGATAGGAGAGGGGATATATGAATTGAATGCCAGCTTCCTTAGATAGGAGAGGGGATATATGAATTGAATGCCAGCTTCCATAGATAGGAGAGGGGATATATGAATTGAATGCCAGCTTCCTTAGATAGGAGAGGGGATATATGAATTGAATGCCAGCTTCCATAGATAGGAGAGGGGATATATGAATTGAATGCCAGCTTCCTTAGATAGGAGAGGGGATATATGAATTGAATGCCAGCTTCCATAGATAGGAGAGGGGATATATGAATTGAATGCCAGCTTCCATAGATAGGAGAGGGGATATATGAATTGAATGCCAGCTTCCATAGATAGGAGAGGGGATATATGAATTGAATGCCAGCTTCCTTAGATAGGAGAGGGGATATATGAATTGAATGCCAGCTTCCATAGATAGGAGAGGGGATATATGAATTGAATGCCAGCTTCCATAGATAGGAGAGGGGATATATGAATTGAATGCCAGCTTCCATAGATAGGAGAGGGGATATATGAATTGAATGCCAGCTTCCATAGATAGGAGAGGGGATATATGAATTGAATGCCAGCTTCCATAGATAGGAGAGGGGATATATGAATTGAATGCCAGCTTCCATAGATAGGAGAGGGGATATATGAATTGAATGCCAGCTTCCTTAGATAGGAGAGGGGATATATGAATTGAATGCCAGCTTCCATAGATAGGAGAGGGGATATATGAATTGAATGCCAGCTTCCTTAGATAGGAGAGGGGATATATGAATTGAATGCCAGCTTCCATAGATAGGAGAGGGGATATATGAATTGAATGCCAGCTTCCTTAGATAGGAGAGGGGATATATGAATTGAATGCCAGCTTCCATAGATAGGAGAGGGGATATATGAATTGAATGCCAGCTTCCTTCGATAGGAGAGGGGATATATGAATTGAATGCCAGCTTCCTTAGATAGGAGAGGGGATATATGAATTGAATGCCAGCTTCCTTAGATAGGAGAGGGGATATATGAATTGAATGCCAGCTTCCTTCGATAGGAGAGGGGATATATGAATTGAATGCCAGCTTCCTTAGATAGGAGAGGGGATATATGAATTGAATGCCAGCTTCCTTAGATAGGAGAGGGGATATATGAATTGAATGCCAGCTTCCATAGATAGGAGAGGGGATATATGAATTGAATGCCAGCTTCCTTAGATAGGAGAGGGGATATATGAATTGAATGCCAGCTTCCTTAGATAGGAGAGGGGATATATGAATTGAATGCCAGCTTCCATAGATAGGAGAGGGGATATATGAATTGAATGCCAGCTTCCATAGATAGGAGAGGGGATATATGAATTGAATGCCAGCTTCCTTAGATAGGAGAGGGGATATATGAATTGAATGCCAGCTTCCTTAGATAGGAGAGGGGATATATGAATTGAATGCCAGCTTCCTTAGATAGGAGAGGGGATATATGAATTGAATGCCAGCTTCCTTAGATAGGAGAGGGGATATATGAATTGAATGCCAGCTTCCTTCGATAGGAGAGGGGATATATGAATTGAATGCCAGCTTCCTTCGATAGGAGAGGGGATATATGAATTGAATGCCAGCTTCCATAGATAGGAGAGGGGATATATGAATTGAATGCCAGCTTCCTTAGATAGGAGAGGGGATATATGAATTGAATGCCAGCTTCCTTAGATAGGAGAGGGGATATATGAATTGAATGCCAGCTTCCTTAGATAGGAGAGGGGATATATGAATTGAATGCCAGCTTCCTTAGATAGGAGAGGGGATATATGAATTGAATGCCAGCTTCCTTCGATAGGAGAGGGGATATATGAATTGAATGCCAGCTTCCTTCGATAGGAGAGGGGATATATGAATTGAATGCCAGCTTCCTTAGATAGGAGAGGGGATATATGAATTGAATGCCAGCTTCCTTCGATAGGAGAGGGGATATATGAATTGAATGCCAGCTTCCTTCGATAGGAGAGGGGATATATGAATTGAATGCCAGCTTCCTTCGATAGGAGAGGGGATATATGAATTGAATGCCAGCTTCCTTCGATAGGAGAGGGGATATATGAATTGAATGCCAGCTTCCTTCGATAGGAGAGGGGATATATGAATTGAATGCCAGCTTCCTTCGATAGGAGAGGGGATATATGAATTGAATGCCAGCTTCCATCGATAGGAGAGGGGATATATGAATTGAATGCCAGCTTCCATCGATAGGAGAGGGGATATATGAATTGAATGCCAGCTTCCTTAGATAGGAGAGGGGATATATGAATTGAATGCCAGCTTCCTTCGATAGGAGAGGGGATATATGAATTGAATGCCAGCTTCCTTCGATAGGAGAGGGGATATATGAATTGAATGCCAGCTTCCTTCGATAGGAGAGGGGATATATGAATTGAATGCCAGCTTCCTTCGATAGGAGAGGGGATATATGAATTGAATGCCAGCTTCCATCGATAGGAGAGGGGATATATGAATTGAATGCCAGCTTCCATCGATAGGAGAGGGGATATATGAATTGAATGCCAGCTTCCTTCGATAGGAGAGGGGATATATGAATTGAATGCCAGCTTCCATCGATAGGAGAGGGGATATATGAATTGAATGCCAGCTTCCATCGATAGGAGAGGGGATATATGAATTGAATGCCAGCTTCCATCGATAGGAGAGGGGATATATGAATTGAATGCCAGCTTCCATCGATAGGAGAGGGGATATATGAATTGAATGCCAGCTTCCATCGATAGGAGAGGGGATATATGAATTGAATGCCAGCTTCCATCGATAGGAGAGGGGATATATGAATTGAATGCCAGCTTCCATCGATAGGAGAGGGGATATATGAATTGAATGCCAGCTTCCTTAGATAGGAGAGGGGATATATGAATTGAATGCCAGCTTCCAGATAGGAGAGGGGATATATGAATTGAATGCCAGCTTCCATAGATAGGAGAGGGGATATATGAATTGAATGCCAGCTTCCATCGATAGGAGAGGGGATATATGAATTGAATGCCAGCTTCCAGATAGGAGAGGGGATATATGAATTGAATGCCAGCTTCCATAGATAGGAGAGGGGATATATGAATTGAATGCCAGCTTCCATAGATAGGAGAGGGGATATATGAATTGAATGCCAGCTTCCATAGATAGGAGAGGGGATATATGAATTGAATGCCAGCTTCCATAGATAGGAGAGGGGATATATGAATTGAATGCCAGCTTCCATAGATAGGAGAGGGGATATATGAATTGAATGCCAGCTTCCATAGATAGGAGAGGGGATATATGAATTGAATGCCAGCTTCCATAGATAGGAGAGGGGATATATGAATTGAATGCCAGCTTCCATAGATAGGAGAGGGGATATATGAATTGAATGCCAGCTTCCAGATAGGAGAGGGGATATATGAATTGAATGCCAGCTTCCATAGATAGGAGAGGGGATATATGAATTGAATGCCAGCTTCCATAGATAGGAGAGGGGATATATGAATTGAATGCCAGCTTCCATAGATAGGAGAGGGGATATATGAATTGAATGCCAGCTTCCATAGATAGGAGAGGGGATATATGAATTGAATGCCAGCTTCCAGATAGGAGAGGGGATATATGAATTGAATGCCAGCTTCCATAGATAGGAGAGGGGATATATGAATTGAATGCCAGCTTCCATAGATAGGAGAGGGGATATATGAATTGAATGCCAGCTTCCATAGATAGGAGAGGGGATATATGAATTGAATGCCAGCTTCCATAGATAGGAGAGGGGATATATGAATTGAATGCCAGCTTCCATAGATAGGAGAGGGGATATATGAATTGAATGCCAGCTTCCATAGATAGGAGAGGGGATATATGAATTGAATGCCAGCTTCCATAGATAGGAGAGGGGATATATGAATTGAATGCCAGCTTCCATAGATAGGAGAGGGGATATATGAATTGAATGCCAGCTTCCATAGATAGGAGAGGGGATATATGAATTGAATGCCAGCTTCCATAGATAGGAGAGGGGATATATGAATTGAATGCCAGCTTCCATAGATAGGAGAGGGGATATATGAATTGAATGCCAGCTTCCATAGATAGGAGAGGGGATATATGAATTGAATGCCAGCTTCCATAGATAGGAGAGGGGATATATGAATTGAATGCCAGCTTCCATAGATAGGAGAGGGGATATATGAATTGAATGCCAGCTTCCATAGATAGGAGAGGGGATATATGAATTGAATGCCAGCTTCCATAGATAGGAGAGGGGATATATGAATTGAATGCCAGCTTCCATAGATAGGAGAGGGGATATATGAATTGAATGCCAGCTTCCATAGATAGGAGAGGGGATATATGAATTGAATGCCAGCTTCCATAGATAGGAGAGGGGATATATGAATTGAATGCCAGCTTCCTTAGATAGGAGAGGGGATATATGAATTGAATGCCAGCTTCCATAGATAGGAGAGGGGATATATGAATTGAATGCCAGCTTCCATAGATAGGAGAGGGGATATATGAATTGAATGCCAGCTTCCATAGATAGGAGAGGGGATATATGAATTGAATGCCAGCTTCCATAGATAGGAGAGGGGATATATGAATTGAATGCCAGCTTCCATAGATAGGAGAGGGGATATATGAATTGAATGCCAGCTTCCATAGATAGGAGAGGGGATATATGAATTGAATGCCAGCTTCCATAGATAGGAGAGGGGATATATGAATTGAATGCCAGCTTCCTTAGATAGGAGAGGGGATATATGAATTGAATGCCAGCTTCCATAGATAGGAGAGGGGATATATGAATTGAATGCCAGCTTCCATAGATAGGAGAGGGGATATATGAATTGAATGCCAGCTTCCATAGATAGGAGAGGGGATATATGAATTGAATGCCAGCTTCCTTAGATAGGAGAGGGGATATATGAATTGAATGCCAGCTTCCATAGATAGGAGAGGGGATATATGAATTGAATGCCAGCTTCCATCGATAGGAGAGGGGATATATGAATTGAATGCCAGCTTCCTTAGATAGGAGAGGGGATATATGAATTGAATGCCAGCTTCCATAGATAGGAGAGGGGATATATGAATTGAATGCCAGCTTCCTTAGATAGGAGAGGGGATATATGAATTGAATGCCAGCTTCCTTAGATAGGAGAGGGGATATATGAATTGAATGCCAGCTTCCTTAGATAGGAGAGGGGATATATGAATTGAATGCCAGCTTCCATAGATAGGAGAGGGGATATATGAATTGAATGCCAGCTTCCTTAGATAGGAGAGGGGATAGATGAATTGAATGCCAGCTTCCTTAGATAGGAGAGGGGATATATGAATTGAATGCCAGCTTCCATAGATAGGAGAGGGGATATATGAATTGAATGCCAGCTTCCATAGATAGGAGAGGGGATATATGAATTGAATGCCAGCTTCCTTAGATAGGAGAGGGGATATATGAATTGAATGCCAGCTTCCTTAGATAGGAGAGGGGATATATGAATTGAATGCCAGCTTCCTTAGATAGGAGAGGGGATATATGAATTGAATGCCAGCTTCCTTAGATAGGAGAGGGGATATATGAATTGAATGCCAGCTTCCTTAGATAGGAGAGGGGATATATGAATTGAATGCCAGCTTCCATAGATAGGAGAGGGGATATATGAATTGAATGCCAGCTTCCATAGATAGGAGAGGGGATATATGAATTGAATGCCAGCTTCCTTAGATAGAGAGGGGATATATGAATTGAATGCCAGCTTCCTTAGATAGGAGAGGGGATATATGAATTGAATGCCAGCTTCCTTAGATAGGAGAGGGGATATATGAATTGAATGCCAGCTTCCTTAGATAGGAGAGGGGATATATGAATTGAATGCCAGCTTCCTTAGATAGGAGAGGGGATATATGAATTGAATGCCAGCTTCCTTAGATAGGAGAGGGGATATATGAATTGAATGCCAGCTTCCTTAGATAGGAGAGGGGATATATGAATTGAATGCCAGCTTCCTTAGATAGGAGAGGGGATATATGAATTGAATGCCAGCTTCCTTAGATAGGAGAGGGGATATATGAATTGAATGCCAGCTTCCTTAGATAGGAGAGGGGATATATGAATTGAATGCCAGCTTCCTTAGATAGGAGAGGGGATATATGAATTGAATGCCAGCTTCCTTAGATAGGAGAGGGGATATATGAATTGAATGCCAGCTTCCTTAGATAGGAGAGGGGATATATGAATTGAATGCCAGCTTCCTTAGATAGGAGAGGGGATATATGAATTGAATGCCAGCTTCCTTAGATAGGAGAGGGGATATATGAATTGAATGCCAGCTTCCTTAGATAGGAGAGGGGATATATGAATTGAATGCCAGCTTCCTTAGATAGGAGAGGGGATATATGAATTGAATGCCAGCTTCCTTCGATAGGAGAGGGGATATATGAATTGAATGCCAGCTTCCTTCGATAGGAGAGGGGATATATGAATTGAATGCCAGCTTCCTTAGATAGGAGAGGGGATATATGAATTGAATGCCAGCTTCCTTAGATAGGAGAGGGGATATATGAATTGAATGCCAGCTTCCTTAGATAGGAGAGGGGATATATGAATTGAATGCCAGCTTCCTTCGATAGGAGAGGGGATATATGAATTGAATGCCAGCTTCCTTCGATAGGAGAGGGGATATATGAATTGAATGCCAGCTTCCTTCGATAGGAGAGGGGATATATGAATTGAATGCCAGCTTCCTTCGATAGGAGAGGGGATATATGAATTGAATGCCAGCTTCCTTCGATAGGAGAGGGGATATATGAATTGAATGCCAGCTTCCTTCGATAGGAGAGGGGATATATGAATTGAATGCCAGCTTCCTTCGATAGGAGAGGGGATATATGAATTGAATGCCAGCTTCCTTCGATAGGAGAGGGGATATATGAATTGAATGCCAGCTTCCTTCGATAGGAGAGGGGATATATGAATTGAATGCCAGCTTCCTTCGATAGGAGAGGGGATATATGAATTGAATGCCAGCTTCCTTCGATAGGAGAGGGGATATATGAATTGAATGCCAGCTTCCTTCGATAGGAGAGGGGATATATGAATTGAATGCCAGCTTCCTTAGATAGGAGAGGGGATATATGAATTGAATGCCAGCTTCCTTCGATAGGAGAGGGGATCGATGAATTGAATGCCAGCTTCCTTCGATAGGAGAGGGGATATATGAATTGAATGCCAGCTTCCTTAGATAGGAGAGGGGATCGATGAATTGAATGCCAGCTTCCTTAGATAGGAGAGGGGATCGATGAATTGAATGCCAGCTTCCTTAGATAGGAGAGGGGATCGATGAATTGAATGCCAGCTTCCTTAGATAGGAGAGGGGATCGATGAATTGAATGCCAGCTTCCTTAGATAGGAGAGGGGATCGATGAATTGAATGCCAGCTTCCTTAGATAGGAGAGGGGATCGATGAATTGAATGCCAGCTTCCTTAGATAGGAGAGGGGATCGATGAATTGAATGCCAGCTTCCTTAGATAGGAGAGGGGATCGATGAATTGAATGCCAGCTTCCTTAGATAGGAGAGGGGATCGATGAATTGAATGCCAGCTTCCTTAGATAGGAGAGGGGATAGATGAATTGAATGCCAGCTTCCTTAGATAGGAGAGGGGATCGATGAATTGAATGCCAGCTTCCTTAGATAGGAGAGGGGATCGATGAATTGAATGCCAGCTTCCATAGATAGGAGAGGGGATCGATGAATTGAATGCCAGCTTCCTTAGATAGGAGAGGGGATCGATGAATTGAATGCCAGCTTCCATAGATAGGAGAGGGGATAGATGAATTGAATGCCAGCTTCCTTAGATAGAGAGGGGATCGATGAATTGAATGCCAGCTTCCTTAGATAGGAGAGGGGATCGATGAATTGAATGCCAGCTTTCCATAGATAGGAGAGGGGATAGATGAATTGAATGCCAGCTTCCATAGATAGAGAGGGGATAGATGAATTGAATGCTAGCTTCCATAGATAGGAGGGTAGATAGATGAATTGAATGCCAGCTTTCCATAGATAGAGAGGGGATCGATGAATTGAATGCTATCTTCCATAGATAGGAGGGTAGATAGATGAATTGAATGCCAGCTTCCATAGATAGAGAGGGGATCGATGAATTGAATGCTATCTTCCATAGATAGGAGGGTAGATAGATGAATTGAATGCCAGCTTCCATAGATAGGAGGGGATAGATGAATTGAATGCTATCTTCCATAGATAGGAGGGTAGATAGATGAATTGAATGCTAGCTTCCATAGATAGGAGGGTAGATAGATGAATTGAATGCTATCTTCCATAGATAGGAGGGTAGATAGATGAATTGAATGCTATCTTCCATAGATAGGAGGGTAGATAGATGAATTGAATGCTATCTTCCATAGATAGGAGGGTAGATAGATGAATTGAATGCTATCTTCCATAGATAGGAGGGTAGATAGATGAATTGAATGCTATCTTCCATAGATAGGAGGGTAGATAGATGAATTGAATGCTAGCTTCCATAGATAGGAGGGTAGATAGATGAATTGAATGCTAGCTTCCATAGATAGGAGGGTAGATAGATGAATTGAATGCTATCTTCCATAGATAGGAGGGTAGATAGATGAATTGAATGCTAGCTTCCATAGATAGGAGGGTAGATAGATGAATTGAATGCCAGCTTCCATAGATAGGAGGGGATAGATGAATTGAATGCTAGCTTCCATAGATAGGAGGGTAGATAGATGAATTGAATGCTAGCTTCCATAGATAGGAGGGTAGATAGATGAATTGAATGCTAGCTTCCATAGATAGGAGGGTAGATAGATGAATTGAATGCTAGCTTCCATAGATAGGAGGGTAGATAGATGAATTGAATGCTAGCTTCCATAGATAGGAGGGTAGATAGATGAATTGAATGCCAGCTTCCTTAGATAGTAGAGGGGATCGATGAATTGAATGCTAGCTTCCATAGATAGGAGGGTAGATAGATGAATTGAATGCCAGCTTCCATAGATAGTAGAGGGGATCGATGAATTGAATGCTAGCTTCCATAGATAGGAGGGTAGATAGATGAATTGAATGCCAGCTTCCTTAGATAGTAGAGGGGATCGATGAATTGAATGCCTAGCTTCCATAGATAGGAGGGTAGATAGATGAATTGAATGCAGCTTCCATAGATAGGAGGGTAGATAGATGAATTGAATGCCAGCTTCCATAGATAGTAGAGGGGATCGATGAATTGAATGCTAGCTTCCATAGATAGGAGGGTAGATAGATGAATTGAATGCCAGCTTCCATAGATAGTAGAGGGGATCGATGAATTGAATGCCAGCTTCCATAGATAGGAGGGTAGATAGATGAATTGAATGCCAGCTTCCTTAGATAGTAGAGGGGATCGATGAATTGAATGCCAGCTTCCATAGATAGGAGGGTAGATAGATGAATTGAATGCCAGCTTCCTTAGATAGTAGAGGGGATCGATGAATTGAATGCCAGCTTCCATAGATAGGAGGGTAGATAGATGAATTGAATGCCAGCTTCCTTAGATAGTAGAGGGGATCGATGAATTGAATGCCAGCTTCCATAGATAGGAGGGTAGATAGATGAATTGAATGCCAGCTTCCTTAGATAGTAGAGGGGATCGATGAATTGAATGCCAGCTTCCATAGATAGGAGGGTAGATAGATGAATTGAATGCCAGCTTCCTTAGATAGTAGAGGGGATAGATGAATTGAATGCCAGCTTCCATAGATAGAGGGGATCGATGAATTGAATGCCAGCTTCCATAGATAGGAGGGTAGATAGATGAATTGAATGCCAGCTTCCTTAGATAGTAGAGGGGATCGATGAATTGAATGCCAGCTTCCATAGATAGGAGGGTAGATAGATGAATTGAATGCCAGCTTCCTTAGATAGTAGAGGGGATCGATGAATTGAATGCCAGCTTCCATAGATAGGAGGGTAGATAGATGAATTGAATGCCAGCTTCCTTAGATAGTAGAGGGGATCGATGAATTGAATGCCAGCTTCCATAGATAGGAGGGTAGATAGATGAATTGAATGCCAGCTTCCTTAGATAGTAGAGGGGATCGATGAATTGAATGCCAGCTTCCATAGATAGGAGGGTAGATAGATGAATTGAATGCCAGCTTCCTTAGATAGTAGAGGGGATAGATGAATTGAATGCCAGCTTCCATAGATAGGAGGGTAGATAGATGAATTGAATGCCAGCTTCCTTAGATAGTAGAGGGGATAGATGAATTGAATGCCAGCTTCCATAGATGGAGAGGGGATCGATGAATTGAATGCCAGCTTCCATAGATAGGAGGGTAGATAGATGAATTGAATGCCAGCTTCCTTAGATAGTAGAGGGGATAGATGAATTGAATGCCAGCTTCCATAGATAGGAGGGGATAGATGAATTGAATGCCAGCTTCCTTAGATAGTAGAGGGGATAGATGAATTGAATGCCAGCTTCCTTAGATAGGAGAGGGGATAGATGAATTGAATGCCAGCTTCCTTAGATAGGAGAGGGGATAGATGAATTGAATGCCAGCTTCCATAGATAGGAGGGGATAGATGAATTGAATGCCAGCTTCCTTAGATAGAGAGGGGATAGATGAATTGAATGCCAGCTTCCTTAGATAGAGAGGGGATAGATGAATTGAATGCCAGCTTCCTTAGATAGGAGAGGGGATAGATGAATTGAATGCCAGCTTCCTTAGATAGGAGAGGGGATAGATGAATTGAATGCCAGCTTCCTTAGATAGGAGAGGGGATAGATGAATTGAATGCCAGCTTCCTTAGATAGGAGAGGGGATAGATGAATTGAATGCCAGCTTCCTTAGATAGGAGAGGGGATAGATGAATTGAATGCCAGCTTCCTTAGATAGGAGAGGGGATAGATGAATTGAATGCCAGCTTCCTTAGATAGGAGAGGGGATAGATGAATTGAATGCCAGCTTCCTTAGATAGGAGAGGGGATAGATGAATTGAATGCCAGCTTCCTTAGATAGGAGAGGGGATAGATGAATTGAATGCCAGCTTCCTTAGATAGGAGAGGGGATAGATGAATTGAATGCCAGCTTCCTTAGATAGGAGAGGGGATAGATGAATTGAATGCCAGCTTCCTTAGATAGGAGAGGGGATAGATGAATTGAATGCCAGCTTCCTTAGATAGGAGAGGGGATAGATGAATTGAATGCCAGCTTCCTTAGATAGGAGAGGGGATAGATGAATTGAATGCCAGCTTCCTTAGATAGGAGAGGGGATAGATGAATTGAATGCCAGCTTCCTTAGATAGGAGAGGGGATAGATGAATTGAATGCCAGTTTCCTTCGATAGGAGAGGGGATAGATGAATTGAATGCCAGTTTCCTTCGATAGGAGAGGGGATAGATGAATTGAATGCCAGTTTCCTTCGATAGGAGAGGGGATAGATGAATTGAATGCCAGTTTCCTTCGATAGGAGAGGGGATAGATGAATTGAATGCCAGTTTCCTTCGATAGGAGAGGGGATAGATGAATTGAATGCCAGTTTCCTTCGATAGGAGAGGGGATATATGAATTGAATGCCAGTTTCCTTCGATAGGAGAGGGGATAGATGAATTGAATGCCAGTTTCCTTCGATAGGAGAGGGGATATATGAATTGAATGCCAGTTTCCTTCGATAGGAGAGGGGATAGATGAATTGAATGCCAGTTTCCTTCGATAGGAGAGGGGATATATGAATTGAATGCCAGTTTCCTTCGATAGGAGAGGGGATATATGAATTGAATGCCAGTTTCCTTCGATAGGAGAGGGGATAGATGAATTGAATGCCAGTTTCCTTCGATAGGAGAGGGGATAGATGAATTGAATGCCAGTTTCCTTCGATAGGAGAGGGGATAGATGAATTGAATGCCAGTTTCCTTCGATAGGAGAGGGGATATATGAATTGAATGCCAGTTTCCTTCGATAGGAGAGGGGATAGATGAATTGAATGCCAGTTTCCTTCGATAGGAGAGGGGATAGATGAATTGAATGCCAGTTTCCTTCGATAGGAGAGGGGATATATGAATTGAATGCCAGTTTCCTTCGATAGGAGAGGGGATATATGAATTGAATGCCAGTTTCCTTCGATAGGAGAGGGGATATATGAATTGAATGCCAGTTTCCTTCGATAGGAGAGGGGATATATGAATTGAATGCCAGTTTCCTTCGATAGGAGAGGGGATAGATGAATTGAATGCCAGTTTCCTTCGATAGGAGAGGGGATAGATGAATTGAATGCCAGTTTCCTTCGATAGGAGAGGGGATAGATGAATTGAATGCCAGTTTCCTTCGATAGGAGAGGGGATATATGAATTGAATGCCAGTTTCCTTCGATAGGAGAGGGGATATATGAATTGAATGCCAGTTTCCTTCGATAGGAGAGGGGATAGATGAATTGAATGCCAGTTTCCTTCGATAGGAGAGGGGATAGATGAATTGAATGCCAGTTTCCTTCGATAGGAGAGGGGATATATGAATTGAATGCCAGTTTCCTTCGATAGGAGAGGGGATAGATGAATTGAATGCCAGTTTCCTTCGATAGGAGAGGGGATATATGAATTGAATGCCAGTTTCCTTCGATAGGAGAGGGGATATATGAATTGAATGCCAGTTTCCTTCGATAGGAGAGGGGATATATGAATTGAATGCCAGTTTCCTTCGATAGGAGAGGGGATAGATGAATTGAATGCCAGTTTCCTTCGATAGGAGAGGGGATATATGAATTGAATGCCAGTTTCCTTCGATAGGAGAGGGGATAGATGAATTGAATGCCAGTTTCCTTCGATAGGAGAGGGGATATATGAATTGAATGCCAGTTTCCTTCGATAGGAGAGGGGATATATGAATTGAATGCCAGTTTCCTTCGATAGGAGAGGGGATAGATGAATTGAATGCCAGTTTCCTTCGATAGGAGAGGGGATATATGAATTGAATGCCAGTTTCCTTCGATAGGAGAGGGGATAGATGAATTGAATGCCAGCTTCCTTCGATAGGAGAGGGGATATATGAATTGAATGCCAGTTTCCTTCGATAGGAGAGGGGATATATGAATTGAATGCCAGTTTCCTTCGATAGGAGAGGGGATATATGAATTGAATGCCATCTTCCTTCGATAGGAGAGGGGATAGATGAATTGAATGCCATCTTCCTTCGATAGGAGAGGGGATATATGAATTGAATGCCAGTTTCCTTCGATAGGAGAGGGGATATATGAATTGAATGCATCTTCCTTCGATAGGAGAGGGGATATATGAATTGAATGCCAGTTTCCTTCGATAGGAGAGGGGATATATGAATTGAATGCCAGCTTCCTTCGATAGGAGAGGGGATATATGAATTGAATGCCATCTTCCTTCGATAGGAGAGGGGATATATGAATTGAATGCCAGCTTCCTTCGATAGGAGAGGGGATATATGAATTGAATGCCAGCTTCCTTCGATAGGAGAGGGGATATATGAATTGAATGCTAGATTCCTTCGATAGGAGAGGGGATATATGAATTGAATGCCAGCTTCCTTCGATAGGAGAGGGGATATATGAATTGAATGCTATCTTCCTTCGATAGGAGAGGGGATATATGAATTGAATGCCAGCTTCCTTCGATAGGAGAGGGGATATATGAATTGAATGCTATCTTCCTTCGATAGGAGAGGGGATATATGAATTGAATGCCAGCTTCCTTAGATAGGAGAGGGGATATATGAATTGAATGCTAGATTCCTTAGATAGGAGAGGGGATATATGAATTGAATGCTAGATTCCTTAGATAGGAGAGGGGATATATGAATTGAATGCTAGATTCCTTAGATAGGAGAGGGGATATATGAATTGAATGCCAGCTTCCTTAGATAGGAGAGGGGATATATGAATTGAATGCTATCTTCCTTCGATAGGAGAGGGGATATATGAATTGAATGCCAGCTTCCTTAGATAGGAGAGGGGATATATGAATTGAATGCTAGATTCCTTCGATAGGAGAGGGGATATATGAATTGAATGCCAGCTTCCTTAGATAGGAGAGGGGATATATGAATTGAATGCTAGATTCCTTAGATAGGAGAGGGGATATATGAATTGAATGCTAGATTCCTTAGATAGGAGAGGGGATATATGAATTGAATGCTAGATTCCTTAGATAGGAGAGGGGATATATGAATTGAATGCCAGCTTCCTTCGATAGGAGAGGGGATATATGAATTGAATGCCAGCTTCCTTCGATAGGAGAGGGGATATATGAATTGAATGCTATCTTCCTTCGATAGGAGAGGGGATATATGAATTGAATGCCAGCTTCCTTAGATAGGAGAGGGGATATATGAATTGAATGCTAGATTCCTTAGATAGGAGAGGGGATATATGAATTGAATGCTAGATTCCTTAGATAGGAGAGGGGATATATGAATTGAATGCCAGCTTCCTTAGATAGGAGAGGGGATATATGAATTGAATGCTATCTTCCATCGATAGGAGAGGGGATATATGAATTGAATGCCATCTTCCATCGATAGGAGAGGGGATATATGAATTGAATGCTATCTTCCATCGATAGGAGAGGGGATATATGAATTGAATGCCATCTTCCATCGATAGGAGAGGGGATATATGAATTGAATGCTATCTTCCATCGATAGGAGAGGGGATATATGAATTGAATGCTATCTTCCATCGATAGGAGAGGGGATATATGAATTGAATGCCATCTTCCATCGATAGGAGAGGGGATATATGAATTGAATGCTATCTTCCATCGATAGGAGAGGGGATATATGAATTGAATGCTATCTTCCATCGATAGGAGAGGGGATATATGAATTGAATGCTATCTTCCATCGATAGGAGAGGGGATATATGAATTGAATGCCATCTTCCATCGATAGGAGAGGGGATATATGAATTGAATGCCATCTTCCATCGATAGGAGAGGGGATATATGAATTGAATGCCATCTTCCATCGATAGGAGAGGGGATATATGAATTGAATGCCATCTTCCATCGATAGGAGAGGGGATATATGAATTGAATGCTATCTTCCATCGATAGGAGAGGGGATATATGAATTGAATGCCATCTTCCATCGATAGGAGAGGGGATATATGAATTGAATGCCATCTTCCATCGATAGGAGAGGGGATATATGAATTGAATGCTATCTTCCATCGATAGGAGAGGGGATATATGAATTGAATGCTATCTTCCATCGATAGGAGAGGGGATATATGAATTGAATGCCATCTTCCATAGATAGGAGAGGGGATAGATGAATTGAATGCTATCTTCCATAGATAGAGAGGGGATAGATGAATTGAATGCTATCTTCCATAGGTAGGAGGGGATAGATGAATTGAATGCTATCTTCCATAGATAGGAGAGGGGATAGATGAATTGAATGCCATCTTCCATAGATAGGAGAGGGGATAGATGAATTGAATGCTATCTTCCATAGATAGGAGAGGGGATAGATGAATTGAATGCTATCTTCCATAGATAGAGAGGGGATAGATGAATTGAATGCCAGCTTCCTTAGATAGGAGAGGGGATCGATGAATTGAATGCCAGCTTCCTTAGATAGGAGAGGGGATAGATGAATTGAATGCCAGCTTCCATAGATAGGAGGGTAGATAGATGAATTGAATGCTAGCTTCCATAGATAGGAGGGTAGATAGATGAATTGAATGCCAGCTTCCTTAGATAGAGAGGGGATCGATGAATTGAATGCCAGCTTCCTTAGATAGGAGAGGGGATCGATGAATTGAATGCCAGCTTCCTTAGATAGGAGAGGGGATCGATGAATTGAATGCCAGCTTCCTTAGATAGGAGAGGGGATAGATGAATTGAATGCCAGCTTCCATAGATAGGAGAGGGGATCGATGAATTGAATGCCAGCTTCCTTAGATAGGAGAGGGGATCGATGAATTGAATGCCAGCTTCCTTAGATAGGAGAGGGGATAGATGAATTGAATGCCAGCTTCCATAGATAGGAGAGGGGATCGATGAATTGAATGCCAGCTTCCTTAGATAGGAGAGGGGATCGATGAATTGAATGCCAGCTTCCTTAGATAGGAGAGGGGATCGATGAATTGAATGCCAGCTTCCTTAGATAGGAGAGGGGATAGATGAATTGAATGCCAGCTTCCTTAGATAGGAGAGGGGATAGATGAATTGAATGCTAGCTTCCATAGATAGGAGAGGGGATCGATGAATTGAATGCCAGCTTCCTTAGATAGGAGAGGGGATCGATGAATTGAATGCCAGCTTCCTTAGATAGGAGAGGGGATAGATGAATTGAATGCCAGCTTCCTTAGATAGGAGAGGGGATCGATGAATTGAATGCCAGCTTCCTTAGATAGGAGAGGGGATAGATGAATTGAATGCCAGCTTCCTTAGATAGGAGAGGGGATCGATGAATTGAATGCCAGCTTCCTTAGATAGGAGAGGGGATAGATGAATTGAATGCCAGCTTCCTTAGATAGGAGAGGGGATCGATGAATTGAATGCCAGCTTCCATAGATAGAGAGGGGATAGATGAATTGAATGCCAGCTTCCATAGATAGGAGGGTAGATAGATGAATTGAATGCCAGCTTCCTTAGATAGAGAGGGGATCGATGAATTGAATGCCAGCTTCCTTAGATAGGAGAGGGGATCGATGAATTGAATGCCAGCTTCCTTAGATAGGAGAGGGGATCGATGAATTGAATGCCAGCTTCCTTAGATAGGAGAGGGGATAGATGAATTGAATGCCAGCTTCCTTAGATAGGAGAGGGGATCGATGAATTGAATGCCAGCTTCCTTAGATAGGAGAGGGGATAGATGAATTGAATGCCAGCTTCCTTAGATAGGAGAGGGGATAGATGAATTGAATGCCAGCTTCCATAGATAGAGAGGGGATAGATGAATTGAATGCCAGCTTCCATAGATAGGAGAGGGGATAGATGAATTGAATGCCAGCTTCCTTAGATAGAGAGGGGATCGATGAATTGAATGCCAGCTTCCTTAGATAGGAGAGGGGATAGATGAATTGAATGCCAGCTTCCATAGATAGGAGGGGATAGATGAATTGAATGCTAGCTTCCATAGATAGGAGGGTAGATAGATGAATTGAATGCCAGCTTCCTTAGATAGGAGAGGGGATCGATGAATTGAATGCCAGCTTCCTTAGATAGGAGAGGGGATAGATGAATTGAATGCCAGCTTCCTTAGATAGGAGAGGGGATAGATGAATTGAATGCCAGCTTCCATAGATAGGAGAGGGGATCGATGAATTGAATGCCAGCTTCCTTAGATAGGAGAGGGGATCGATGAATTGAATGCCAGCTTCCTTAGATAGGAGAGGGGATAGATGAATTGAATGCCAGCTTCCTTAGATAGGAGAGGGGATAGATGAATTGAATGCCAGCTTCCATAGATAGGAGGGTAGATAGATGAATTGAATGCTAGCTTCCATAGATAGGAGGGTAGATAGATGAATTGAATGCCAGCTTCCTTAGATAGTAGAGGGGATCGATGAATTGAATGCCAGCTTCCTTAGATAGGAGAGGGGATCGATGAATTGAATGCCAGCTTCCTTAGATAGGAGAGGGGATCGATGAATTGAATGCCAGCTTCCTTAGATAGGAGAGGGGATAGATGAATTGAATGCCAGCTTCCTTCGATAGGAGAGGGGATAAATGAATTGAATGCCAGCTTCCTTCGATAGGAGAGGGGATAAATGAATTGAATGCCAGCTTCCTTCGATAGGAGAGGGGATAAATGAATTGAATGCCAGCTTCCTTCGATAGGAGAGGGGATATATGAATTGAATGCCAGCTTCCTTCGATAGGAGAGGGGATAAATGAATTGAATGCCAGCTTCCTTCGATAGGAGAGGGGATATATGAATTGAATGCCAGCTTCCTTCGATAGGAGAGGGGATATATGAATTGAATGCCAGCTTCCTTCGATAGGAGAGGGGATATATGAATTGAATGCCAGCTTCCTTCGATAGGAGAGGGGATAAATGAATTGAATGCCAGCTTCCTTCGATAGGAGAGGGGATATATGAATTGAATGCCAGCTTCCTTCGATAGGAGAGGGGATAAATGAATTGAATGCCAGCTTCCTTCGATAGGAGAGGGGATAAATGAATTGAATGCCAGCTTCCTTCGATAGGAGAGGGGATATATGAATTGAATGCCAGCTTCCTTCGATAGGAGAGGGGATAAATGAATTGAATGCCAGCTTCCTTCGATAGGAGAGGGGATATATGAATTGAATGCCAGCTTCCTTCGATAGGAGAGGGGATAAATGAATTGAATGCCAGCTTCCTTCGATAGGAGAGGGGATAAATGAATTGAATGCCAGCTTCCTTCGATAGGAGAGGGGATAAATGAATTGAATGCCAGCTTCCTTCGATAGGAGAGGGGATAAATGAATTGAATGCCAGCTTCCTTCGATAGGAGAGGGGATATATGAATTGAATGCCAGCTTCCTTCGATAGGAGAGGGGATAAATGAATTGAATGCCAGCTTCCTTCGATAGGAGAGGGGATAAATGAATTGAATGCCAGCTTCCTTCGATAGGAGAGGGGATATATGAATTGAATGCCAGCTTCCTTCGATAGGAGAGGGGATATATGAATTGAATGCCAGCTTCCTTCGATAGGAGAGGGGATAAATGAATTGAATGCCAGCTTCCTTCGATAGGAGAGGGGATATATGAATTGAATGCCAGCTTCCTTCGATAGGAGAGGGGATATATGAATTGAATGCCAGCTTCCTTCGATAGGAGAGGGGATATATGAATTGAATGCCAGCTTCCTTCGATAGGAGAGGGGATATATGAATTGAATGCCAGCTTCCTTCGATAGGAGAGGGGATAAATGAATTGAATGCCAGCTTCCTTCGATAGGAGAGGGGATATATGAATTGAATGCCAGCTTCCTTCGATAGGAGAGGGGATAAATGAATTGAATGCCAGCTTCCTTCGATAGGAGAGGGGATATATGAATTGAATGCCAGCTTCCTTCGATAGGAGAGGGGATATATGAATTGAATGCTAGATTCCTTAGATAGGAGAGGGGATATATGAATTGAATGCCAGCTTCCTTCGATAGGAGAGGGGATATATGAATTGAATGCTAGATTCCTTAGATAGGAGAGGGGATATATGAATTGAATGCCAGCTTCCTTCGATAGGAGAGGGGATATATGAATTGAATGCTAGATTCCTTAGATAGGAGAGGGGATATATGAATTGAATGCCAGCTTCCTTCGATAGGAGAGGGGATATATGAATTGAATGCCATCTTCCTTCGATAGGAGAGGGGATAGATGAATTGAATGCCATCTTCCTTCGATAGGAGAGGGGATAGATGAATTGAATGCCAGCTTCCTTCGATAGGAGAGGGGATATATGAATTGAATGCCAGTTTCCTTCGATAGGAGAGGGGATAGATGAATTGAATGCCAGCTTCCATCGATAGGAGAGGGGATATATGAATTGAATGCCAGCTTCCATCGATAGGAGAGGGGATATATGAATTGAATGCCAGCTTCCATAGATAGGAGAGGGGATCGATGAATTGAATGCTAGCTTCCATAGATAGGAGGGTAGATAGATGAATTGAATGCCAGCTTCCTTAGATAGTAGAGGGGATCGATGAATTGAATGCTAGCTTCCATAGATAGGAGGGTAGATAGATGAATTGAATGCCAGCTTCCTTAGATAGTAGAGGGGATCGATGAATTGAATGCTAGCTTCCATAGATAGGAGGGTAGATAGATGAATTGAATGCCAGCTTCCTTAGATAGTAGAGGGGATAGATGAATTGAATGCCAGCTTCCTTAGATAGGAGGGTAGATAGATGAATTGAATGCCAGCTTCCATAGATAGTAGAGGGGATCGATGAATTGAATGCCAGCTTCCTTAGATAGTAGAGGGGATCGATGAATTGAATGCCAGCTTCCATAGATAGGAGGGTAGATAGATGAATTGAATGCCAGCTTCCTTAGATAGTAGAGGGGATCGATGAATTGAATGCCAGCTTCCTTAGATAGGAGGGTAGATAGATGAATTGAATGCCAGCTTCCATAGATAGTAGAGGGGATCGATGAATTGAATGCCAGCTTCCATAGGTAGGAGAGGGGATAGATGAATTGAATGCCAGCTTCCTTAGATAGTAGAGGGGATCGATGAATTGAATGCTAGCTTCCATAGATAGGAGGGTAGATAGATGAATTGAATGCCAGCTTCCTTAGATAGTAGAGGGGATAGATGAATTGAATGCCAGCTTCCTTAGATAGGAGGGTAGATAGATGAATTGAATGCCAGCTTCCATAGATAGTAGAGGGGATCGATGAATTGAATGCCAGCTTCTTTAGATAGTAGAGGGGATCGATGAATTGAATGCCAGCTTCCATAGATAGGAGGGTAGATAGATGAATTGAATGCCAGCTTCCTTAGATAGTAGAGGGGATCGATGAATTGAATGCCAGCTTCCTTAGATAGGAGGGTAGATAGATGAATTGAATGCCAGCTTCCATAGATAGTAGAGGGGATAGATGAATTGAATGCCAGCTTCCATAGGTAGGAGAGGGGATAGATGAATTGAATGCCAGCTTCCTTAGATAGTAGAGGGGATCGATGAATTGAATGCCAGCTTCCATAGATAGGAGGGTAGATAGATGAATTGAATGCCAGCTTCCTTAGATAGTAGAGGGGATCGATGAATTGAATGCCAGCTTCCTTAGATAGGAGGGTAGATAGATGAATTGAATGCCAGCTTCCTTAGATAGGAGGGTAGATAGATGAATTGAATGCCAGCTTCCTTAGATAGGAGGGTAGATAGATGAATTGAATGCTAGCTTCCTTAGATAGTAGAGGGGATCGATGAATTGAATGCCAGCTTCCATAGATAGGAGGGTAGATAGATGAATTGAATGCCAGCTTCCTTAGATAGGAGGGTAGATAGATGAATTGAATGCTAGCTTCCTTAGATAGTAGAGGGGATCGATGAATTGAATGCTATCTTCCATAGATAGGAGGGTAGATAGATGAATAGAATGCTAGCTTTCATAGATAGGAGGGTAGATAGATGAATAGAATGCTAGTTTACATAGATAGGAGGGTAGATAGATGAATAGAATGCTAGCTTTCATAGATAGGAGGGTAGATAGATGAATAGAATGCTAGCTTCCATAGATAGGAGGGTAGATTGATGAATAGAATGCTAGCTTTCATAGATAGGAGGGTAGATAGATGAATAGAATGCTAGCTTCCATAGATAGGAGGGTA
>NC_090767.1:61056442-61109594 GCF_036898095.1 Palaemon carinicauda | reverse complement strand
ACAATAGTACACCGATGGACATTAACCCTTTTAACCCCAGGCTATTTGGAAATTTCCAACCCTTAACCCCCAGGGGTTATTTTTTCCCAGCACATTTTGCAATATATATTTTTAAAATTGCTCTAACAGCCTTAATTTTTGTCATAGAGGTGTCAGGTTGGTCTCATTCTCTTGGAAAATACCTGAATTTTCTAAAAAAAAAAATTATCAAAAATATGAAAAAAAAATCTATAGCATTCTCTTGCAAGGACGTACCGGTACGTCCATGGGGGTAAAGGGATGAGTTTTGTGAAACGTACCAGTACGTCCATGGGGGTAAAAGGGTTAAAAACTCAACAAATTAATGACTAAACAATTATAACAGCAACTAATAATATTCCCTTTCTTAAATTTGGCATTGAAAAACTTATGCAATACCTTAAGGAAACAGGTAAAGCAACGTCAGCTCGACATTGCTAAACGGTACCCCATGTTTCTCGCATTAGTCAAGTGACTACACTTATCTATGAGAAACTTTATGCTTCCAAAAATTACGTGTATAAAAATTTTATATTTTAAATATAGAACTAAATTACACAGTTATCATTAGTACGTCTAAACTTTCATAAATTGAAATCTTGAAATAAGTCATTGGGAATCGACTGGAAAACATTAAGTCTCGATCACATGGGGTAGCCATCTTGTGAGCATGAGACTTCATATATGCGAATTAATAAAAAAAACTGATTAAATCATATGTTAAATCTTGTATCCCTGACTAAATATCAACAGAAAAATTCTTAAGAGCCTCTTGCAACAAAAACCAAGTTTTGTTACCCATAAACCTCTGGATGCATGAAAGTTATAAATGAAGCTATATGAAGGCTAATGAACGTTACTATACGAATTTGGGGCTTTTTTTATTTTTCTGTAACTTTATGCACCGTCGGCAAACAGCAGTACGATGTTATAATACTGGACAGAAATACGAAAAAAACAAAATGCCTGTAGAACATGGCTGGGGGCCCACCGAATGCAATCAAGTGCCTTCTCGCACTCTCTCTACACTTACGAGAACTTCTCGCCCCTTCTCTACAGTTACGAGAACTCCTCGCCCTGTCTCTATACTTACGAGAACCAAGTCTCACCCTTTCTCTACTTACGAGAACCAAGTCTCGCCCTTTCTCTACTTACGAGAACCAAGTCTCGCCCTTTCCCTACTTACGAGAACCAAGTCTCGCCCTTTCTCTACTTACGAGAACCAAGTCTCGCCCTTTCTCTACTTACGAGAACCAAGTCTCGCCCTTTCTCTACTTACGTGAACCAAGTCTCGCCCTTTCTCTACTTACGAGAACCAAGTCTCGCCCTTTCTCTACTTACGAGAACCAAGTCTCGCCCTTTCTCTACTTACGAGAACCAAGTCTCGCCCTTTCTCTACTTACGAGAACCAAGTCTCGCCCTTTCTCTACTTACGAGAACCAAGTCTCGCCCTTTCTCTACTTACGAGAACCAAGTCTCGCCCTTTCTCTACTTACGAGAACCAAGTCTCGCCCTTTCTCTACTTACGAGAACCAAGTCTCGCCCTTTCTCTACTTACGAGAACCAAGTCTCGCCCTTTCTCTACTTACGAGAACCACGTCTCGCCCTTTCTCTACTTACGAGAACCAAGTCTCACCCTTTCTCTACTTATGAGAACCAAGTCCGTACTCGTCCAATTGTTTCCACAATGCACCTGGCAAGTAACTACGTAAGCAATCGCCTGACCTTAATGCAATGGAATTTCTCTTGCACAGCTCTCGATTCTGACAGGTCTGGGGTCACCTGGCAGGTCAGTTAAGCATGCGTGGATGGAACATTCCGATTTCCCAATCGTGTTAAATTCAAGCGAGTACGGAGTTTCCAAACTTTAATTTAAGCGGGTACGGACTAACATTACAGGTTATTTTAGGAAGTCAAATTCTGTATTAAGATTTTGAACATTTTTCAACAGCAAGGACTTACATAATCACTTTAGTCCATTTCTTTTAGCTAGTCATATTTGCACCGACTCGCAGCGGTGCCCTTTTAGCTCTGAAAAGTTTCCGGATCGCTGATTGGTTGGACAAGATCATTCTAACCAATCAGCGATCAGGAAACTTTTCCGAGCTAAAAGGGCACCGCTAAAAGAAATGGACTAGAGTTATACCGTAGAGTTCTATGACAAGAACATTTCACGGTTGCATAATTTGCACTCCACGCTATAACTTATATTACTAGATACATAAGACTACTGTACATCTTACATTGAAAAATTGGCTGAGTGTACATTAGCTCTAAAAATTATGTGCACTTTCAGTTAAACAAATAACGATTTGAAAACTTAATTGAGCGAGCGTACGTATATGTACGCACAAGCTAGCTACCAGTCTCTCCTAAAGCCACGAACACACACATCCCAAAAACTATGTGCACTTTCAGTTAAATATCGAGAACAGAAAATTGTTAACACCAAACAGCATACCAAAATTTGAAAACTTAATAATAACGTTATAGTTCTCGGAGCGAACGTAAATATATCCGTAAACACACACACTCTCCTAAAAACATGTACATTAACCCACCTGCTTGTATTTGTCCTTGAAGGCAAAGTTCAAAGCCTGGGTGGGGAAGTATCTGATGACGTTAGCCAGGTTACCGCGCCAGTAAGAGAGGAGTCCCTGTTCCTTTGGGATACGGACGAAGCAGTCGACCATACCTGCAAGAAGGGGAATCCATTAATACATACATATATACCAAGGCACTTCTCCCAAACAAATGAAACTAAAAAGGGGACGTCTCCTCTCTACGTTCCTCCCATACCAAGGCACTTCTCCCAAACAAATGAAACTAAAAAGGGGACCTCTCCTCTCTACGTTCCTCCCATACCAAGGCACTTCTCCCAAACAAATGAAACTAAAAAGGGGACCTCTCCTCTCTACGTTCCTCCCATACCAAGGCACTTCTCCCAAACAAATGAAACTAAAAAGGGGACCTCTCCTCTCTACGTTCCTCCCATACCAAGGCACTTCTCCCAAACACATGAAAGGAAAAAGGGGACCTCTCCTCTCTACGTTCCTCCCATACCAAGGCACTTCTCCCAAACACATGAAAGGAAAAAGGGGACCTCTCCTCCCTACGTTCCTCCCAGCCTACATATATACCAAGGCACTTCTCCCAAACAAATGAAAGGAAAAGGGGACCTCTCCTCCCTACGTTCCTCCCAGCCTACATATATACCAAGGCACTTCTCCCAAACAAATGAAACTAAAAAGGGGACCTCTCCTCCCTACATTCCTCGCATACCAAGGCACTTCTCCCAAACAAATGAAAGGAAAAAGGGGACCTCTACTCTCTACGTTCCTCCCAGCCTGACACGGGGCTCAACCGAGTTCGGCTGGTACTGCTAGGGGTGCCACAGCCCACCCTCCCCCGTTATCCACCACAGATGAAGCTTCATAATGCTGAATCCCCTACTGCTGCTACCTCAGCCCTCCCAAGGCAACACAGGAAGCAGCAGAGCCTACTGGAACTGTGTCACAATCGCTCGCCATTCATTCCTATTTCTAGCACGCTCTCTTGCCTCTCTCACATCTATCCTCCTATCACCCAGAGCTTTCTTCACTCCATCCATCCACCCAAACCTTGGCCTTCCTCTCATACTTCTCCCATCAACTCTTGCATTCATCACCTTCTTTAGCAGACAGCCATTTTCCATTCTCTCAACATGGCCAAACCACCTCAACACATTCATATCCACTCTAGCTGCTAACTCATTTCTTACACCCGTTCTCACTCTCACCACTTCGTTCCTAACCCTATCTACTCGAGATACACCAGCCATACTCCTTAGACACTTCTCTCAAACACATTCAATTTCTGTCTCCTTCACTTTCATTCCCCACAACTCCGATCCATACATCACAGTTGGTACAATCACTTTCTCATATAGAACTCTTTATACATTCATGCCCAACCCTCTATTTTTTACTACTCCCTTTTCAACCTTGCACCACCTTCCCTTCTTGTACATCTCATAACCTTACTCTTACCCACATGAACTCTCAACTTCCTTCTCTCACACACCCTTCCAAATTCTGTCACTATTTGCCAAGCTTCTCTTCTCTTAATACATACATATATACCAAGGCACTTCCCCCAAATTTAGGGGATAGCCGACAAACAAATGAAACTAAAAAGGGGACGTCTCCTCTCTACGTTCCTACCAGCCTGATGAGGGACTTAAGAGTTCGGCTGGTACCGCTAGGGGTGCCACAGCCCACCCTACCCCATTACCCCCCATACAGATGAAGCTTCATAACGCTGAATCCCCATTATGAGGGTCGTTAAAAGCTCGTATACAAACAAAAAGCAGACATTCTAGATATAATTGTTGGAATACATCAACTAGAAATAAAGATATATAAATTACTTTATTATCTAGTAATCTCTCAGAAAAGTAATCGTAATACAAGATAGTAGTCAGGAAGGCCGTAAAAACGTAAGCAGATAGATATAATGGTTGGAATACAGCAGCTATAAATAACATAGCATATATAGATAACTACACTTTCCATGAATCTCTTCAAAAATACTTTGAAAACAAGGTTAACAAACGCCAGATAGCCATAAAACGGTAAGCAGACAGATATACTAGTTGAAATACAACTATGAGATTTACTTTTCATTTTAAAGATTACAAGAAAAAATGTATTAACCTTTAAGATAGTTTTACTCATTTCTAACAACCAAAAGGTTTAAGTTCGATGGTTTTGCTCAGTCTTGATTGTTTTCAAAGCTTTTTTTATATATTTTTTACTTTCAAAAGTAATTTTTTTTAATGTTTGAGTTTCCTTGTCTACTTCTTGGAGTAAAAAGATTATTTTACTTTCAAAAGTATTTTTGCCAAATTGAACATTTGAACATCCACCAATCTGTCGAGAACCTCAAACATAAAACACAGGACAGTATTAGCTTAACCATCATACAAAACCTACGTAAAATACTAAAATACGCAATACATATTCTGAAAAGCGTCCAGCCAGTATTAACACAGTCAACATCACCCTTGGTGATAAACTTGAAGGAGAGAGAAAACCTTGGCACTCATTCAACATATTCTATATTTAACGGCAGCTGGCCTACATCAACCGTTATGCAAACCTCCATGTAGTAGTTACTAGGTATAGGGTATCTGCAGCAGGTGGATTTCTTAGTTTAGTAGCCCATGGAATGAAATTCTATAGAGAAAAGATTTCATCCTATTATAGCAACCTGCTTTTTTTTAACCTCTAGTTGGAACCGATATATATACAAAGTTAAACCAAGGGATTGAGATGGAGAAAGGAAGAGAAAGATAATGGAAGATAGAAGGAAAAATACAAAATATGGAGAAAAAGAAATAGAAATAGAGAAGGATGAAGGAAGAGAAAAAGAGAAAGGAAAACAGAAAGATAAAGGAAAACCAAGAAAGGAAAAAGAGAAAGATAAAGGAATAGAAAAAGAGAAAGTTAAAGAAAATAGAAATAAAGAAATAGAAATAGTGAAAGATAAAGGAAAACAAAGAAAGGAAAACAAAAAGAGAAAGATAAAGGAAAACAGAAAGAAAGAAAGGAAAACAGAAAAAGAAAAAGATAAAGGAATAGACAAAGAAAGTTAAGAAAATAGAAATAAAGAAATAGTGAGAGATAAAGGAAAACAGAAAAAGAGAATGGAAAACCAAGAAAGGAAAACAAAGAGAATGGAAGACAAAACAGAAAAAGGTAAACAGATTAAAGAAATACTAAATAAAGGTGTGATTACAGTACACCACGTGATGAAGGGTACTTGAAACTCAAGGTTTTCATCTTAATCTGTAAAGGCCTCGAGAGAGAGAGAGAGAGAGAGAGAGAGAGAGAGAATTCACACTAATTTTGGATGTATCGGACACTTTAGTACATCCGAAAAGACTAATTGCTTTAGAGAGAGAGAGAGAGAGAGAGAAAGAAAGAGGAGAGAGAATCCTTATCAAAATTCTTTCAACCCCAAACAGGCATAATCTAATCTTAAATACCCGATTACGCCAAAACCCTTATCGCGAACAAAATAAATTACATCATATGGCATTGAAAGATTAACACTTAAATCTCGTCGTTACCGGAATCAGAAATACCATTTAGTAGTTTGCTAATTCTATATAATTATCATTCGTAAAATATCCTCGACATACTACTTTCACCTGTATACGAGGGCACATGACCGCAAGGGGCCTTTCTGTATGCTATATATGGACGCGAGATGACCTCGGACAACTAGTAAAGAAAATAAAGATATTGAATTCTAAAAAGATAATCAGGACTGAGAAGCTGCTATTACTAGTTCTACTAGTTAGTAAAATGGCTATTTAAAGCTTATATTCATTGCAACATTGCAAGAATCGTTGCTAAGAGTACTATTGGCTGGTATGATTACAGAATCAACTCATGTAAGGTTAATTAATTCATGTCATGTATTGCAGTCAGGCGCTGCAATACTCTCAGCTGATCATTGGAAAAGCCGGTTTGAGAGAGAGAGAGAGAGAGAGAGAGAGAGAGAGAGAGAGATATTCTTAGGTTCAAGTATTGGGCAGAGATAAGATGGAAAAAAAAAGAAAAGTTTAAGTATTGGGCGCATAAAGTTCATGTATTGAGCCGAAAGGAGAGAGAGAGAGAGAGAGAGAGAGAGAGAGAGAGATATTCTCAGGTTCAAGTATTGGGCAGAGATAAGATGGAAAAAAAAAGAAAAGTTTAAGTATTGGGCGCATAAAGTTCATGTATTGAGCTGAAAGAAAAGAAAAAGAGAGAGAGAGAGAGAGAGAGAGAGAGAGAGAGAGAGAGAGAATATCACAGTTGAAATTCCAAGAATATTGAGCAACAGGAAATGAGCTGGACTTCGAAGGGTCTCTCTCTTACCAAACCACTAAGACATTTTGCTAAGAATTTATGTGGTAGAAACCAGCTTTCTTATTAATACCCATGGCAATGTGTGTGTGAGAGAGAGAGAGAGAGAGAGAGAGAGAGAGAGAATAGGCAATCAGGCTCATACCAGTTTTCTAGGAACAGAATCTAGTCAATGGTTGTATGTATAAAGATAAAAGGAATAGAACACAAAGATAACATTAAGATAAGAGATAAAAGGAACAAAAATAAGATAGAAAAGGGTGAAAATTTAAACTAATCACCTTTGCAACTTTATAAATATGAAATGAAGGTGATCTCTATAAATGAATAGGATATAAACCTAAAGGTCCTCATGAATGGCACAACCAAGGGACAGAACAATGCCCTTTGAGACAGAACCTATACAATTATGATATCACCCTACTTAGGACCAGTGTGGCCCAGGCGATAGCTGCTAATGCACGAGCGGGTTGACTCCCAAATTCCCAAAAACATCTTTTATTAGTTCACATGGATGGCGAGGTTGTGGAAGGACTCAAAGTCTGGTCTGTAAGGGACGCTTCCATAGGCCAGTGGACATTATTAATTCATGTACTAACAGCTTAAAGTAGAGACTGTTAGATGAAGTTAAACATATGCCAAGGTAAAATGTTATAACAAATTCGCATATTTTTACTAAAAACAGACTATAAAAGCCCGTAAAAATGAACGTTTGTTTCTAGCGTCGAAGGATTTATAGCTACCATCCCCAAAAAGTGTATTCATAATTCCTTACAAGTTTTGGCTATATCTCTCTTTGCCACCTAGCCAAATTGGACCACACGTGACGTGTTTATATTACAGTTTTAGAATATATTAGAACTTTTTAAATACAGATAGAAAAGATCAGCCGTTCACTATTTTGAGCCCCTTTACCTTCTAAATGGTAAAACTTGTAACGACAAAATATATTTACTTTTTTATCTGTGGGCCGCAACAAAAATTTCCACAGTAGACTTCAAATAATTCGAATACTTGGCGGTGCTTGTCTTAATAGTTTAAGCCAATCGCAATATATTAAAATAAATGGCGAGCGACAAATCTGGCTAATATCGGACTTCTGCCTTTCCCAAACTTATCTCCGCTATGAAACTACAAATTGAAACCGATCTCTTGATATTAAATTCCTTTATGTACAGTTTGAAATTAACAAAAACCTTACTTTTTCAAGGTTCAATTAGCAGAAAGTAAGACATACAATTAGAAATCGTAACAGCACGGAGACATAAGGCTGCGACTTGTCTTGGGTAAGCTAAAGACGCAAGTCCTGAGCGCCTAGGTTAGGTTATACCATATCCTTTTTTTAGAATGATTTAGTTAATTTGTTCTCTTCATTTATTTATTTCCTTTCTTCACTGGGCTATTTTTCCCTATTGGAGCCCCTGGGCTTGTAGCATCTTGCTTTTCCAACTAGGGTTGTAGCTTGGATGATAATATCCAGAAGTTGCAACTCCACATTTAGATACTAACTTAGAATTATAAGGGAGTTTCTAGCGATAATAACCGTCAAATAATTTCAAAATGCTTAAAATAATCTACGGTTATATTCCTTCAATAGGAATATATACTATAATCTTTCCAAAACAGATTGTATGCTCTTTAACCAATATACATACTAGCCCTAACAAGTCTAGACTTCTGAATTTCATCAATAAAAAGGCCAAATTAATTCTACCCTAAGCTGGCATGAATATTAATTACTACCAATTAATTTGAACTTGCAAAATCTGAGAAAAGGCTTTTGGCCTATTTAGAAAATTAGACATTTTGTATAAAATCAGCTAATTCATGATCCTAACCTTATCAGAAATTCACAAATGAGTCGAGATATTGTTTCCCTAAAATCTTGTGGTTTCACTCAACGAGATACCATGCTATAGCGATCCCGGTAGTTTTACAACATTTTATGTTAAATGTTTCCTAAATTTATGGTTACCAGACTTACTAGAGGCTGTTCAAGACTAAAATTACAGCCAGATCTTTGCTCAGAGCATTATTAACGTTAAAAACGCTTTCAGAAGCCTAAATTTACCGCCAGACCTTTGCTCAGATAGGATTTAATTAGTTTAACAGGGAAACCAGTATTCAAAGAGCTTACGACAATGTTAACTCGGGGTGTATGTATGATAGCGGCCAACTTATAATACGGCAGTGTAAGGGGGTCGCAGGGGGACGTTAGCCCCGCCAATTAAAGAGCTAACGACAATGTTAATTCGGGGTGTATGTATGATAGCGGCCACATATGTATTAAATGTCCAAGTTAGAATACGGCAGTGCAAGGGGTCGCAGGGGTGTGTTAGCCCCCCTTAGGTAAGGACACGGCTTATAGGATAGGATAGTTCGTGTCCATTTTTAAATCAAGCATGAGGACCTGGCCGCCGATATATAAAGGATCCACTAACATACCCCATACTAATAACATTACTTGATAAGCTACAACCCTAATTGGAAAAGCAGGACGCTATAGGCCCAGGGGGGCTGCAACATGGAAAACAGCCCAGTGAGGAAGGAAACCCTAATTGGAAAAGCAGGATGCTATAAGCCCAAGGGGCTGCAACAGGGAAAACAGCCCAGTGAGGAAGGAAACCCTAATTGGAAAAGCAGGATGCTATACGTGAAGGTGTCTGCAACAGGGAAAACAGCCCGGTGAGGAAGGGAAACAAGGAAAAATTATTATAGGAACAGTACCATTAAAATATTTCCTAAACTATAAGGAGAAAATAGTGTGGCCGAGTGTACCCTCAAGCAAGAGAAACCCAAGATAGTGGAACTCACTAACAATCTTAACTAGGACGTTAATGGTAGTTATTAGCCAATTAGTAGCACCGGTTATAGCCAAGTTAATGAATTAACCATTGGGAGGAAACTAAAAAAAATGAAATGGTACCTATAAAATTTCCCATACTCGAAAAATGGAAGTTTTCTCTTAATATATTTGAGATATAGCATTGATTAATGGTATAATTGTGTTTAAATTGATGGGTTTTACCCATTAATTTAATCCTCTGACCCCATTATGT
This sequence comes from Palaemon carinicauda, assembly GCF_036898095.1. Lineage (NCBI taxonomy): Eukaryota > Metazoa > Arthropoda > Malacostraca > Decapoda > Palaemonidae > Palaemon > Palaemon carinicauda. The sequence goes on along the minus strand of NC_090767.1, from coordinate 61,099,624 downwards.
AATGGGGTTAAAAATTAACACGATTTATATCGATTCACACAGCATGGCCCATAAAAACCCAAATTAATCTATATATAATAAATGTGATTTAAATAATTAATTCCCTTTAAATATTACGTCAAACCAAATGCGTCATTCGACCAGAGAGAAAATGAGGTCAAGAATAGGAGGAAAAAAGAAAAGAGGGTCACAGCCGGCAAGATGGCCGCCTTGGGAGGGGTCCCCCTAAGCTACCCTACCCCCCTTACCCTCGAGTCAGCTGATTTAACCGGTGAGGAATTACGCTATTAAATCATCTTCAGGATTTAATTCGAGTGGATTTAAATAACCGGATTAATATGGATTATAGTTTTAAAGGGATTTAGTTCATTAATAGTTTTGTTGACGATTTCATTGTTTTCCTCACCGGGGGTCAGCTGATTTAACCGGTGACAATTTAAGCTACTAAATCGTCTTGAGGATTTAATTAAAGTGGATTTAAATAGCCGGATTAATGTGGATTTCACTGTTTAAAGGGATTAAATTAATATAAGTTTTCATTGATCCGAAACAAATGAGGTACGAAACTACTTCACCGGCTCATGAAAATAGCAAATTTCACCGATTTAAAGATTAAAATCGCCGGTAAAAACACAAATCACGATTTAATATAAAACGAAACTTAATATATAAATGATATTAAACACCGAGGACGTAAAATTAAGAAAGCTTGAATGGAAAAATATTACGTAACCAAGATGGCGTCCGGGACCAACATGGCGCCGGCCTTTAATACTCACCCTTGTAAGCCTGGTCGGCACTGATCTGTCTGGAGGCGGCCTGCACCTGCAGGAGGAGCTTGACTCTTTCGATGGGCGCCACTGCCGTCTTGGATATAGCGGCGGCGATACCACCGGCTAAGAAATCCTTCATAAAACTCATTGGATCGAAAGCCTTCCCCATTTTTGCGGTTTATCCGGAGGACGTGTGTAGAGTCAGCCTGCACCAAACGGTCTCCTCTCTACGACAGAGGCCGTCGTTATGGTGAGCTATATTAGTATCAGCTCTCCTGGCCAATCAGAACCCTTCTTACATATGACGTCACATGTCTACCATCCCCTAACCAATGAAATCACTAGATATTCATGACGTCATCATCTATGCTACTCTAACAACCAATGGGAAGCCACTGAAGCGGTGACGTCATAATTCGAGCTGCGTTTTCAACCAATGAGAAACGAGGAAAGTCATGACGGTGAACCACTGCAGAATGTTGATTTTCGAAAGATGGTGTACCCATGATTTTCATGATAAATATATATATTTCTTGGTTAATTTAGTATATTTACAGCAGTTTTTACCTTTAAATTTTAGTAAACATATTATAATATTAATATCTGACACCAAAATGGACTAATTAATTATTTATATCCGGTGAAATCACCGACGATATGTAGTTGGTATGCAAAGATATATTAAAACAAAATATTAAATCTTGATCATAATACGAATAATTATACAATGAATCTTTTCTATAACGATAAAAACTATCCAAATACTCAATAATCACCGGTAAAATCCATAACAAGAAAAATTCGGCTGCAAAGGCCATACATCTTTCGAAATTCGCGAAAAGTGAAAGTAAGTACAAACTGGGGCACTAAGATGTTGGCACATAGACACCCATTATATCTTAGTGCCAAGAAAAACCGGCTTTGTATGACGTCATAGAGGCGATTAGCCAATCAGAAAACCGGGAGAGTCAGGGTTGCATGACGTCATGGAGGTGATTGACCAATCAGAAAGTCAGGGCACAGGACGGTAGATTGGTTAATATGTCAATCATAACACTGCCAAGAAGAAGGGTTATGTCACGTGGATTTATCACTTACCGGCTCCGTTATGTATATATATATATATATATATATATATATATATATATATATATATATATATATATATATATATATATATATATATATATATATATAAGTAGTCTAGGTCTTTATTCTAACACATAGACCTACAGCTATATATATATATATATATATATATATATATATATATATATATATATATATATATATATATATATATATATATATAACACTTAATAAACTATAACCCTAGTTGGAAAAGCAGAAAATAGCCCAGTGAGGAAAGGATACAAGGATAAATAATATATTTCAGGAGCAGTAATAACATTAAAACCAATATTTCACATATAAACTTTAAACACCTTAAAAAACAAGAGAAATAATATAGATTAGTGTGCCCAAGTGTACCCTCAAGCAAGAGAACTCTACCCCAAGACAGTGGAAGACCATGGTACAGAGGCTATGACACTATCCAAGATTAGAGAGCAATGGTTTGACTTTGGAGTGTCCTCCTAGAAGAGCTGCTTACCATAGCTAAAGAGTCTCTTTTACCCTTACCAAAGAAGAAAATAAGAGAGAGAGAGAGAGAGAGAGAGAGAGAGAGAGAGAGAGAGAGAGAGAGAGAGAGAGAGAGAGAGAGAGTTGTATCTTATCAGTTATATAAGCAATGATAATTGTCTGGTCAGAGATAAGTTCACAAAGAATAGTATTTTTCAGTCATTTTTTTCTTTCTTTTTCGTACATTCTCTCTCTCTCTCTCTCTCTCTCTCTCTCTCTCTCTCTCTCTCTCTCTCTCTCTCTCTCTCTCTCTCTCTCTCTCTCTCTCTATATATATATATATATATATATATATATATATATATATATTTCTAATAGTAGGCCTAGGCCTATGGGTCTACCTGCTAAGTCATCAGTAGCCATTGCCTGGCCCTCCTTGGTCTTAAGTTATAGGAAAAAGCACAATCAGGTTAATGGCTTACACGTTCTTCTTGGAGTAGGTGATTTTATAAGAAGAGTTGAAAATCTTTTTGCAATATATCTTAACATTTATATAGGCCTATATATATATATATATATATATATATATATATATATATATATATAATCATTACTTGCTAAGCTACAACCCTAACTGGAAAAGCAAGATCCTATTAGCCTAGGGGCTCCAACAAGGAAAATAGCTCAGTAAGGAAAGGATACAAGGAAAAATAAAATATTTCAAGAAGAGCAACAAGATTCATATAAATATTTCATATATAAACTATAAAAACTTTAACAAAACAAGAGGAAAAGAAATAAGATAGAATAGTATGTCCAAGTGTACCCTCAAGCAAGAGAACTCTAACCCAAGACAGTGGAAGACCACGGTACAGAGGCTGTGGCAATACCCAAGATTAGAGAACAATGGCTTGAATTTGGAGTGTCCTTCTCCTAGAAGAGCTGCTTACCATAGTTAAAGAGTTTCTTCTACCCTTCAGTTGCCACTGAACAATTACAGTGCAGTAAGAAGAATTGTACCAGCCACCCGTTGAGATACTACCGCTAGAAAGTTACGGGGTCCTTTGACTGGCCAGACAGTACTACGTCGGATCTATCTCTCTGGTTACGGTTCATTTTCCCTTTGCCTACACATACACAACGAATTGTCTGGCCTATTCTTTACAGATTCTCCTTTGCCCTCATACACCTGACAACACTGAGATTACCAAATAATTTTTCTTTGCTCAAGGGGTTAACTATACTCAATTCTTTTTAGTGAGGCAGATTTGCACCAAGTCACAGGGGTGCCCTTTTAGCTCTGAAAAGTTTCCTGATTGCTGATTGGTTGGAAAAGATCATTCTAACCAATCGGATAACAGGAAACTTTTCCGAGCTAAAAGGGCACCGTCGTGAGGCGGTGCAAATACGCCTCATTAAAAAAAATTGAGTATACTACTCTGTATTTGTTCAGTGGCTACTTTCCTCTTGGTAAGGGTAGAAGAGACTCTTTAGCTATGGTCAGCAGCTCTTCTAGAAGGACACTTCAATATCAAACCATTGTTCTCTAGTCTTGGGTAGTGTCCATAGCCTCTGTACCATGGTATTCCACTGTCTAGGGTTAGAGTTCTCTTGCTTGAGGGTGCATCTGAGCACAGTATTCTATCTTATTTCTCTTCCTGTAGTTTTGTTAAAGATGGAATGGTTTAAACAAAATTATCAGCATTGATATAAAAATGGTTATCATTAATTTTATTCGTATTAAAATCTTGGTGTCGACATTATGTCCATATTCATTTTGTCTGTTCACCATTAATTCAATCGCAGGATTAGGAAGATCATTCCACAATCTGGTTGCAGCTGGAATAAAACTTCTAGAATGCTGTGCAGTACTTGAGCCTTATGATGGAGAAGAGAAGCCATTTAAAACTAATTGCATACCTATAGTACTATGTACAGGATGGTACAGTTTGAGGAAGATGTGGAGGCAAAGGATGGTCAGAATTATGAAATATCTTCTTACTTCTTACAAATCTTGTCTGATAAAAAAACGGATTTTGAGCGAAGCGAAAAATCTAGACATAACGGCGATGTAAGCAGATAAAAGAGGCACTTGGGAAAAATCCGACTTAGCGTGGGAGCTACAGGCGAAAGGATTAAGACGGACGTGACGTCATTTAGCAATGGCGCCCGTTTGTTTACGTCTCGAGTACCAAAAGTAGCCACGGATGAGAGTAAATTTGGAACGGCTCCTCAGTTACTCAGCCACCTTTCCATATCGAAGTGTTAACTCTATATGGGGTGCAGATAGCTATGTGGCGTGTTAATACATGCGTCCCCTGTTGATATACGATATCCTAGAGGAAAACCTTTAGGGTACTCGCACCAGAAGTTAGAATTCTGTGATAACCTTTAGTTTAATTCTCTGGGAATATCCACTGTAGTTGAATATACCCTAGGAAGCTACTGAAGGAACCTTCCATCAGGACGACATGGCTTGAGCCCAAAAATCTATTTTTGGGTGAGATGGCCATGTCGTCCTGATGGAAGGTTCCTTCGGTAGCTTCCTTTGGATATATATGACTGGTAGTCATATACATCCAAAGGAAGCTACTGAAGGAACCTTCCATCAGGACGACACGACTTTAGCCCAAATAATGGATTTTGAGCGAAGCGAAAAATCTATTTTTGGGTGAGATTACCATGATGTCCTGATGGAAGGTTCCTTCAGTAGCTTCCTAGGGTATATTTAACTACAGTGGATATTCCCAGAGAATTAAACTAAAGGTTATAACAGAATTCTAACTTCTGGTGCGAGTACCCTAAAGGTTTCCCTTTAGGATATCGTATACAGTATCAACAGGGGACGCATGTATTAACACGCCACATAGCTATCTGCACCCCATATAGAGTTAACACTTCGATATGGGAATGGGCTGAGTAACTGAGGAGCCGTTCCAAAGTTACACTCATCCGTGGCTACTTTTGGTACTCGAGACGTAAACAAACGGGCGCCATTGCTAAATGACGTCACGTCCGTCCTCATCCTGAGCTCAGCTTCTACCAATCTCCGCCTGGTGCTCATTATTGTAGCCCAGTGTGATCACATTGCTGTCATGATGCGTATTGAAGACAGTGGTCTTACAGTAATTATAAATAGAAAACATGATTCTTCTTTAAATCGATAACATAAATGTACATGAGCGCAGTTTACTCAGCTTTATCAATCTCCGCCTGGTGTTCATTATTGTAGCCCAGTGTGATCACATTGTTGTCTTGATGCGTATTAAAGACAGTGGTCTTACAGTAATTATAAACGGAAAACATGATTCTTCTTTAAATCGATAACATAAATGTACATGAGCGCATGTAAACTGCACATAATGTATGTACTAATGTATTTGTTGTGGTGGCCAACATGGTAACGTCTCTGACTATAGTCGATTTCTTTTAGCGATGCATATTTGCACCGACTCGCAGCGGTGCCCCTTTAGCTCGGAAAAGTTTCCTGATCGCTGATTGGTTGGAATTATCTCGTCCAACCAATCAGCGATCCGGAAACGTTTCCGAGCTAAAAGGGCACCGCTGCGAGTTGGTGAAAATATGCATCGCTAAAAGAAATGGACTATAATGAACGCCAGACTGGGGTTTGAGTACCGCTCAAATTCGTTAGTTTCTTTGGTCACTGTAATATCACCATTCTTGTGAGTTAAAGATCGTGGGTTTGGGGGGAGCCTATAGATCTATCTGCTGGGTCATTAGCAGCCATTGCCTGGCCCTCCTTGGTCCTAGCTTGGGTGGAGAGGGGAGCTGGGCGCTGATCATAAGTATATATGATCAGTCTCTAGGGCATTGTCCTGCTTGAAAGGACAATGCCACTGTCCCTTGCCTTTGCCATTCATGAGTGGCCTTTAAACCTTTAAACACCTCCCTCCCCTTCTACGCTCATAGCACTGTCTCAAGCGGAACATCTAGTCCTTCGAGAGAGTCGAATTGAATGACGTGGGACATTGGGAGTGTTAAATAAAGGCTTTCTTTATTGACCAGCTCTTTGGGCGGTAGATTCATCACTAATATTAACATGTAAATGTTTTCGGTTTCTGAGCCACACACGTCCACTTGGATGTCGCACCATGTACTGTATTGACATGCTGTAGTCTATCACGATGTCAACCTTGTACCATCATAGCGTCGTGACGTCCAGTATCCTGACTCGTTGACCGATGGAGAGCTTGGTTAAGATGGTGGACATCTGATTTATAGTCTCATGATGTTGTCAGTGTGGGCGGTATTATGATACTCGTAGTCATCAGTCTTAGTTTGCCACTCATCTGTGAATGACCAGGGGTGGACAGGAACACAGGTAAGGAGAGGGTGGCCATACAAAATCTGCGCAGATGAACGTCAAGGAGGTGTTGGGATGTTCAAATGCTCTAGCAGTCCTCTATGTTTCCGGATAAAGTGGTCTTGATCATAAGGTGTTTGATAGCTCTCACGGCAGATGCGGCGTATCCATTAGACTGAAGGTAATGCAGAGAAATTATGTTGCGTTTGGCAAATTGCTCTAAGTTTTGGCTGAAAAATGAGGGTCCACCATCTGTCCATAAAGAGAGTGGGATACCAACCAAGCGGAAGACAGACCTTTCTTGTGACTCTGGCTGCAGTTGTGTCATACCCACAGGGGACAACCACAGACCAGCCTCAAAGTCTATCAGTAATAACAAGGAAGGATTTCCATGCTATGTGGAAGAATTCAGATGACACACTTCCAAAGGGACGAGGTGGGTAGTTGTCCAACATGTAAGGTTCATGTTGGCGGCCGTTACAGCTTTCTACTGTACTCTTTATGTTGACGTTAATACCTGGCTAAAATACAGTCTGTCTTGCATGACATCGAGCAGCTTCGATCCCTCGTTGGCTGTCATGGAGGCATGACAAGGTGTGTCTACAGTGATCTGCATGGGCGACAATCTGAGGCCCTTATAGACTATCCAGCAGCTTCCAATACGGTTGGTGGGAAAAGCCGTTGGAGATGTAGTAGGCAAGGCTATTATGGTCTTGATCCTTAGATGAAACGGTGCAGATTTCTTGTAGAGTCCTGTTCCATGGAAGTGGATGCGGTGTTACTGGCAGCGATGTGCCAGACTATTCGGATTTGGGACAACTGGTAAGCAGAGCTGTTTCCCTGCGTGTCAGACTGCAGTAAAGATGTAAGGGGCCACTTTTATCTTGAGACGTTGTAGGCGTGGATTCTCACTGATATCTAGAGTTGTCTTAAACCTCTTAAATGCTAGCTCATGGTTGGAAGTCCAAATGAATAAGTATTTGATATTCATAAGTAGGTGCATGGGCCATGCTACTGCTACAAAGTGTCTGGAATGAAATAGGTGAGTTGACTGACAAGGCCCATTGATGACCCGAGGTCCGTCACATTACAGTAGATCATGCTAGGAAGTATAGCGGATACCTTGTCTGGGTCTACTGCGATACTGTATGATGATTTCTCCTCGTTGGGGTGATGCCGTATTGACGGCACCTGGTCAGCATTTGGTGTTTGTGTTGTAGATGGGAAGGGAGAGCCTCATTGGAAAGAAGGATGTCATCTACAACTTCCATAAGGTTGGGGACACCTTGCAAGGTCATATTCCCTTGGAGACAGTATGTATAACCTATCACTGAAAATCACACGGGGCCATGACAGTGCTGGAATCTTTTGTACGGAGTTATAACTGTAGTCGGGTGGTGCTTCTCCTCTCCTAAATCTATCTTCCGATAGCCATGCAGGACATCTGCTGTGGTGAAATACTAAACGGTGGGAGAGATGCAGCGGACGGCATCATGGGACGTGGGCGATGGGTGCATAGGGCGGGCAACCTGAGAATTAGGTGGGTGTGATCGACAATGATATGGATACCTTTATCCTTGGGTACTATGCCCACGGGATGGCACCATTTGGAAGCTTCGTCTCCCACCGGTGTGATGGTTCTGTAAGGACACCGCTCCCTTCATCGTCAAGAAAATCAACAAACTGTTTATTTATTTGAATTCTCCTTTCGCCACACCGTGGTTTCCCATGTATATGTATTCCGCTCTATCAGAGCTACATTTTGACATATGTATTATTTCATTACATGTTTCTGTTAACTCATAATTCGTATATTTGTAAGTGTAAGAAAACACATATATTTTGGCGGGCAATTCAATCAGATTTGGCGCCAGCGCCATCCTACCTTTCCGTCCGCACCTTGTAATATACTCCCATGCACATTTGAATAAAGTATCAGTTGATCTTGGTGACGCTTGTCTCACTGTCCTTACAGTTCTATGTTGTATTAAGGAGTCAAGTTCTTTTGTTTGATCCTTGCAAAAAGAATGGGCCTGGGCATATGCAAAGCAAATGGTACAGCGCCTAGTTTCATGTGTATCTGCATTGGAGAATGTCATCTTGTTTAATGGCTGATTCTGCAAATCCGACTTGGATATAAGGACGTTGCTGAAATAGCAGAGAAAATAGTCCTTAGCAAATATGGGAGAAGTAATGGCGAAGGAAGAGAACTGGGTATACCCGTTCACATGTGTAACCTTGAGAATGTGCTCTGGGAAGTCCTGTGACAATATGGCGAAGGCTCAGTCACGCTCATGGAAGAGGAAGGCAGTCTGGATGTCCTCATGATTATATATTGTTGCTAAGCCCGAATTATTACAAGGCAAAGTGTCGCCTGGAAGCCTCTAACAGCTATAATAAAGGGGAATCTATCTACTATGAAGACGTCCATCACTGGTGGAAGTGAAAATCCTGTCCGGGGTATGTAGTGTTCATTCACGTATTTGGTGCCAGTCACATTGATGTTTGCTCCTGTATTGAGGATTAGTCGAAGATGTGACGATATATCGCCAAACAACAAAAAGACAGTGGCTGGTGTGGGGGACTCGTTATCCGAGTTGGCACCCACGAGATGACAGCTGGTATTTGACTTAATAGTTTGTGAGGTGGGATTTCCACTCGGGCTTGAAGGTGAGGCTATAAACAGTCTGATTCTTCTTGGTAGATCTGAACATCTCGATGTGTCCCTGTTTGTGACTTGTACTGCATTGAGCTTCCTTAGCACGGCATTCCTGAAAGCAGGGTCAACGACTTCTACATCCGCAGTTATTGCAAGGTACACCCATGAGTAGGCATTGTCCAGTCATGCTTACGAGTGCAGTAATGATAAGGATCACTGATAGGAGACTGGAGGGAAAGCTGGTCAGGAGATCAATGGGAAGATTTCTTCTGTAGGCGGTGGTTCCTCTTGTATGAAGATACTGTGTTGACCAGGGGAAGGGAAGATACAATGGTTGATGCAGTCACATGTGTGGATTCATGGGAGCGACAGCATGTCACGAATACTGGGAGGGCGAATGTAGGTTGGAGGGGGCTAAGGCATTGCATTAACTCTCTATCCCTCAAGACCATCTTAAATCATCATAACTCCACTTCGTCAGGGAGATCTTTGAGGATAACGTAGCAGTCTGCAAATGATTCTCCTACAGCCTGTTTGCAAGACAACAATTCCCTGTGTCATAAAGCTTTATTTCTGAGGCTGTGAAAGTCCTTTTACAGTGTATCCAACACCTCTTTAAGGGAAAGCAATGTGTCGGGAGGGATGTCCAGTGTAATGAGTAAGTAGACACTGGACGTCCAAGGAGATGTAAGTCCTCAGAGGGATCAGGTGGAAGGTTTGATGCAATCTATCAAAACTGAGTCTCTACTGGTGAAACGTTTGATAGGTTGCGTCTTGTTGCAGGAGAGTTGGGGAGTGTACCGTAGTCTTGCTAGAAACAGTGGGAGTATACTGTACCAACCGTGTGTCACACGATCGTACATAGTTCATATTATGCTTGTATCTTCGCTCTTCCCTCGCACTAAAAGAACCAGAATAAACGTCTGCGTTTCGCCTCTGTAACATTGTCTGTCTTGTGAACATGAAAATTCCTGTTACCTTGGGCTTTTGTATATAAAGGAGAGTGTCCAATAATAAACAAACTCAGTTGCTTTCATACTGCTTTTGAGTTCACAACCTTCTCTCGGCCCGTCACAATACAAAGCCAAGGGTTGGGATAACAGCTGCGGATGTAGACTCAAGTTGCTGGGATTGTGATGCCGCAGTCTGCCCTAATAGCAATGTGAAGAGAGACAAAGACCACTGGATGTCTTCCTGTCGTAATTTCTCCATTTGTAATCTGAAAGTCTGCTCCTCTCATCTCCTTTGATTGTACTCTTGCAAGCTGGAATTCTGAAGAATTTGTATGAGATGCAGTATGTCATTACTGTGACCTCCTGGCTTATTGTGAGTCAGGGGAGGAGGTGGGGTTTGGTTGGTACTGTCTTCAGCCATGGAAAGATGCATTGGTTTGTCGTTTCTCATCGGTCCCTCTGGCTGGTACTGTGTCTGACCTATCAACTCAATTAGATGTTTGTCTTCCTTAGCCATGTTAAATTGGGTATTGTTGGAAAGCATGAAATCTGTATAGTGCCAGAAAAATATCTAATTCAATGTAAGTAAAGAAAGGAATTAACTGGAAGATGAAATTTTTTTTTTACGGTGAGCTTGTGAAATGAAACAAGCAGAATGAGTGAGATGGGCGAGCGTACAGGATGGTTCGTACTTGTAACATATTGGTGAGAGAGATTGGTGGGCTAGCCAGCCGTGGGTGGTGAAGAGCGAGAGCGAAGAGAGCTTCAGTCACCACCGATACACGAGAGGAGGAGGTTGGCTCCTAGGGATGAAGAAACCGCACCAGAATTCATATATCCTGCCGAGAAACTGGGAAGAACACACTCTCATAATGCCACACTTGCACTATGATCTCTGTCTGAGGACCTTCTCAAAAGGTTCAATATGAGGTACGCATAAGGGGCTTGAGAGCAAGGGTCATGTCCCACTCAGGAGGCATGATCTGCCGGGGTGGGCAAAGACTGATCAACGCTTCTCGTGTGCACAGGTACCTCCTATGAAGAGAGGTCTTTGCCCCTCAGTCTGAATACCATACTCAAGCCTTAGCTGCAGACTTTAACAGCTGGGACTCAAAAGTGTTATTTATTATTTTTGTTTTTTTGGTGAAAATGAAGAAGTTTGCAATCTCCAAAAAGAGCTGTTCTAACAGGAGATGTACCCATTTCATAACAGTGATTGGAGAAAAAGGCAGTTTCCCTGGCAAACAGTCGCAGAGAACTCTCACAGTTTCTCCTGATGTCTCAGTAAAAGCTTTGTACTCGAGAGATATTTAAGGTTGAGGAATTTGTATTTTCATGGATTCATGCAACTACTCTCTTGAAAATCTACTTAACGCGAAAAATCTATTTTTGGGCTCAGGCCATGTCGTCCTGATGGAAGTTCCTTCATTAGTAGCTTCCTAGGTAGTCAAATATACCTAGGAAGCTACTAATGAAGGAACTTCCATCAGGACGACATGGCCTGAGCCCAGAAAAGAATTTCACGAGGACGCAGTACTCGGAATGATCGAATATCACTTTGTTCCGCTGAGGACGAGGAAGGATTTGCATTTAGGGTTAAAACATCTGTCAGGTACCTAACAAGAAGTGCAGCTGACTTCATGGACTGGTGGTACCTCTGTCGGGTATCTAACAAGAAGTGCAGCAGACTTCATGGACTGGTGGTACCTCTGTCGGGTATTTAACAAGAAGTGCAGCAGATTTCATGGACTGGTGGTACCTCTGTCGGGTATCTAACAAGAAGTGCAGCAGACTTCATGGACTGGTGGTACCTCTGTCGGGTATCTAACAAGAAGTGCAGCAGACTTCATGGACTGGTGGTACCTCTGTCAGGTATCTAACAAGAAGGGCAGCAGACTTCACGGACTGGTGGTACTTCTAGAAGTTTTCTCGAGACCTCAAATAAAAGAGCTGTTAAAATGGGATACCACTCAGCTTGCAGCCATCTCAGAGCCAATTGGGTTATCCCAAATCTCGGTGTGATCAACACTCGGTTGATCAGCTGGCGAGGCAGGCAGCGCTTGGGGAAGTCATAGACATCCATAGGACCCCATGGGTGCTGGAAAACATTCTCAGGTACTGTGGCACTGTACTGTACATGGGTCTGGAATGGGGGAACAAAACACAAGGAGCATCCTTTTTTGCTGTGTGGCAAACAGTTATATTCTCAGTAGTGACCCCTCTAATCCTATAACCTATCCCTGGAAAATGATCTTACCTGCTAATAGATTCCTCTTGGCCGGAATGTACCTGGTTGACATCTCCACGCCGCGGTTTACCACCTAAATGTGAATCTGCTACGTCAACTTGCCAAGAGGGAAGGAATCTTCCTCCTTGCTTGTTGACGTAAGCTACTGCAGTAGTGTTGGCACTGGTTGCCACTACCGAGGGCCTCATCGAGCATTCTTGGAATGCTCGCAGTGGGTAAAAATACTGCTTGCATTTCCACCGCATTAATGTGCATTCACTTTTCTTCTGCTGACTACTTACCTAACACAACTGGGCCACTCTAGTGTGAGCCTCAGCCCTACTTCAAGGCATCTGAGAACAGTTGCATGTATATGGAGGCTGGGAGTCAAGTGAAACACCCTTAGTGGGGTTTCATTTTTTTTTTATGCACCTGGAAACCGACTGGTGATCACTCAGAAAACACTGAAGAGATCTCTTCTAGAGACGTCCCTTGTGAACGAGTTTCTCCAACTAAGAAAGGTGACTGAGACAGCCAAATTTGAGCTGGAAGTACTCTCTTATGCCGCTTCCACACGCGGGGCAAACCAGCTCATTGATGAGGTATTGGATGGGCACCTGACTAGGGACCACATTGCCTGGCATAGTTTTGACTGCACTCTGCCATCTGGCTCAAGTCATATGTTTGCCTGCCTTGGTCTATTTTATCTGGCAACATTGTTTCAAAGTGAGAGAATTACAGGCAAATCAGAGCACCCACCCTGCATTTGTCCCTCCCGTGGAAGGGGCTTCAGACAGCAACAGTTGCACTACTTTTCCGAGCTTGCCGATGCGATCGTCTGACAGAAAGACTCTTGCCTCTGCTGTCTATCAGCATGCACAGATACTTCAACCTCTGCTTAGGGATGAGATTCGTTCCACAGATTTCAACAAATGGAGAGCAGATAGTCTCAATCCTGTAGCAACTTTCTCGGAGGCTCAGCCAACCGTCAAATTACGTCCAAAGACGTATCCGGCGCAAGTAGGCCCAAGCTGAAATCACTGTAAACATGTGAGGATATAGCTGTGGAGCACGACTTAGTCCATGACAGTCTTGAAGTGATAACTTCTTCATTGAAGAGGCGGAGGTATTTCCGAATAATTGGCGGATGGGTACTTAGAAGTACGAATCTTACAGATCCACTAAGTTGCAACTTGTACCACGGAGAGTTGTTTACATAAACTTTAAAACTATGAGGATTTGCCATGTAACTTTTAGCTTAGGATAATATAATTTTAAATTTTCTAATTTTCAGGCCGACCAATAAAGTAAACTCAGTCACCGAATAGAGAATAACAGCGTCAAGGCAGGTGCTATGATATGGAGTGACGTCACTAGCGTGGGTGGGATCGTTCGTAGTAGCGATTGGAGCTAGGATGTCGAACGGCACCTCGCTGTTCGGGGATGTTAACAGGAGATATCTAAATGGTGCGAGACCTCTGGTTGTGATTTATCACGCCCCAGTATTATACCGACACCTTATGAAGGTGAGCGAGCTGGGTTCAACCTAGCATTCCTATACAATTTTTTCTCTGGTAAATTCATAGCAGTTATTACCTTAGAAATGATGTAAAAGGAGCATTTCACTGGGCGGCACAGGTCAGAGCCCAGAAATCTATTTTTGGGCTCGAGCCATGTCGTCCTGATGGAAATTCCTTCCGGCAAATTCTACACCATAATATTTCTGCGATTGATATTACAAGAGAATTACCGTCCAGTATCACAGGGTTCCAACCCCCGGAAACGACTATCCAAAGATATCGTATGTAATCAGGGTCGTATCCTAAGATAACCATAGATATCTGCACCCCAAACAGATCTGGTTAAGTCAACATCTGGATCTCTTGGTTTTTTATGTACTGTACAATACATAGGAGGATAGATGTGAGCGAGGCAAGAGAGCGTGCTAGAAATAGGAATGAATGGCGAGCAATTGTGACGCAGTTCTGGTAGGCCCTGCTGCTGCCTCCGATGCCTTAGATGACCGCAGAGGTAGCAGCAGTAGGGGAATCAGCAGTATGAAGCTTCATCTGTGGTGGATAACAGGGGAGGGTGGGCTGTGGCACCCTAGCAGTACCAGCTGAACTCGGTTGAGTCCCTTGTTAGGCTGGAGGAACGTAGAGAGTAGAGGTCCCCTTTTTTGTTTTGTTTCTTTTGTTGATGTCGGCTACCCCCCAAAATTGGGGGAAGTGCCTTGGTATATGGATGGATGGATGGACAATACATGAATAGGATCCCAAAATGGCCCTCAATTCTCCTCGCTTAGAAACTTCAAGACTATTTGAAGATAGAAAAGTCCAGAGATGTCTGCAATTGATACATGACAATGAGGTAAAGACCAAACTTTCTAAATTCTCCCGTTAAAACAGAATGAGCTTTTTACGTGTTTTGAGAATGTGAGCAAGATCTATTTTCCTTAGCACTGAAAAAGGACGAAGAAAAGAGTTATTTACACTCGCTCTACAACATCAATATTGAAAAACCAGATGTCTGACTAACCTAGGAAATTCCACACTCATCTTTCACCATCCTTGGAACCATTCGTTATCGGTCATTGCTTAAATTAAGGTTGAACAAACCACCTTTATTAAGTTTTCCTATTCTCCTTAAGCCGGAGACTATAAACACGATGGCAGCGTAAAAGGAAATTCCTCGGCAAGAAGAAGAAACTGTCTGTGATTAACTTCAATGTTTGACTCATTATCATGATACAATTGTCTGAGATCATCATTTGGACTCTATTCTAATGGTCGGGCGACAACTGCGCTTCGGAGTAAAGTTGGTGTCTGCCTTCTCGATGCCAGTGCAATAATACACGGTCTGTAGTGGCCATAAGTATATGAAAAGCATTGCCAATGTAATGTGAGAGGGGCCGTGCCTGTATACCCAATTTCTTTTAATGAGGCACATTTGCACCGACTCGCTGGGGTGCCCTTTTAGCTCGGAAAATTTTCCTGCTATCTGATTGGTTAGAATGATCTTGTCCAACCAATCAGCGATCCGGAAACTTTTCCGAGCTAAAAGGGCACCCCAGCGTGTCGGTGCAAATCGGCCTCATTAAAAAAGGGATGCTCTATCTATGATTGATTTTTGTACAAGTGGAAATGAACTCTACAAGGACTGGTCCTTTATGGACAGGGCAGCCACATTTAGGCTATCGGCGAAATTATGTTTTGAAGCAAAGGACATCAACAAAAGAGAAACGTGTTGTGTATTTTGACGAGAATGGCCGATGAAGGTATACACTTGTATAATAACTGAGATCTACTTGAGAATATACAAGCTAATTTTGACTGTCACATTGAGCCCAAGTCAAATTTTCAAGTTGACTGTCCAGTGGATACAGCACATTAACGATGTAACGCGTTGAGCGATGATTTTCTCAGCCAGTTAAGAAACCAAGCAGATGAATGTAAATTTGCCGACACGGACAAGTGGTTAATGGAGCAAGATGAAGTACAGAAGATCCTCATGCAATTGAAGCTTACCAGATTCATGAATGACAAACCACAAAATGTTTCAAGAAATCCCTCCCTCTTTCTAGGACTGGAAAAAATAATATTTCCTGTTTCAGCAGTTTTTTTCTGTTTCTCCCCTTTCATTGGTCTCAGTTTCAACTTAGTTTTGTTGTTTCTTACCTGTATTGTATTCCCCCTTCATCTTCATTCATTATTTCCTTACCTGATGGAGTACCTGCAAGTATGATGTTTTCCCATGGCAGGCAGGCGCCAAGTGAGTGTGCTGGTTGCAGAGAGCAACTGGGTGGAGTCTGTACCTGAGGACGGAATCAACCACGTGCCTCCACCATCGTGTGTCTCTTGTCCCACCTTGACATCTAATACTTAACTTTTGTCTTCGATATCCTCTTTCATAAGGGTGAATTTTGCTTTTGTTTTGTCACAATTGATGCTTTTGTTCTGCGTTTATCAATGTCTCACAGTAGCCCAATAGAGACATTCTTGTAACTTAGAAGTGCAAATCACAGGATGACTGCTTAAACTACAGAGTTCATTTGTATAAATGGGCCGAAGTATGTCATGCAATGGAGACAACGTAATAACTGTGTGAGGTTTAAGAGCATCGGGACCAATCAAGAATCTGTCGAAAGTAGAGGAGCACAAATGTCACTAACAGCTATGGATACAGAGGGATACAGTATATGCAAGTGGTTTCCAAGGGGTAGTTCTCTCAGTAGCTTGATTAACCATGCAAATAGATTGGGATCCAATTCATCTTGTGGTCATCTGGAAGCCAGTGGGGTATTCTTGAGACCTGGCTAGTTCAACGCTTGGTTGATCTGCCAGCAAGTTGGACAGAGGAAAAGCCTTAGGTGTAAAGGTGGTTCCATGCATGTTGGGTAGCGTCCTTCAACACTTCCCATGGTTCCTAGGAGTTTCCTGTTTAGCCATGTGGTACAGCGGTCTATCGGTGGCGATTTCCAGGTTAAGAAGCCTTCCCCTCTAAAGAGGGAAGGGACCACTCTGAGCTTACAACCTATCCCTAGCAACCAGTACAATATTACTAGAATATTCCCCTTGCTAAAAGTTTGACAGCATTTTCCTCCTCCCAGATGTGCACCTACATTGTCAACTCACAAGGACTGCATTTGGTAGTTCCTTCTTTCTTGTTGACACTATTTTTCCCTGTTGGAGCCCCTGGGCTTATAGCATCTTGCTTTTCCAACTAGGGTTGTAGCTTGGATAGTAATAATAATAATAATAATATGCTATACCTAGTGTTCTTTCTCATCGGCACTACTCGGTGCCCTATCGAACTCTGTTGGAACAAATGAAAAGCTGGCGATGCTGCTTGTATTTCTAAAAGGTTGATATATAGATGCACTTCTCATGAAGCGCTTGATTCCTCCTCCTTGGAAGTGCTTGCAAGCAGATGCATTTCCGAAAGCACAGAGTGAGGTGGTATTCCCCTTGGTGAGGATTATGTCGTTCAATCACCAGTATAGATCATTCTGTACCACTAGCTCTACTGGAATAAGATGGAAGCAAGATCGCCGGCTGTAAACCGGTGACAATTCAGGCACAACTAAAATGACGGGTGTTGGAGACGTCAGTGGGTTAACCCTTTTACCCCCAGGCTATTTGGAAATTTCCAACCCTTAACCCTCAAGGGGTTATTTTTTTCAAGCACATTTTGCAGTATATATTTTTTAAATTGCTCTAACAACCTTAATTTTCATCATAGAGAGGTCAGGTTGGTCTCATTCTCTTGGAAAATGCCTGAATTTTCTCAAAATATCAAAAATATGAAAAAAAACATTTTTATAGCATTTTTTTGCAAGAACATACCGTACGTCCATGGGGATGGCTTTTGTGAAACGTACCAGTACGTCCTTTGGGTTAATAATTTCTCCTTTGGGTAAGAGATTATACAAATGGCTTTACCACTGCCGCGCCGAGAGTTCTATCACGAATGGATATAGAAGCATTACCGCTCTGAGCCTGCTGAAAGTACTTTTCTCAATCATAATCTCAAGATTGCGACGATCCTGAAGCAACAGGATCAGCCACTTATCGAGATATCTCAAGACGTATTCCGTTCGATTGGGCCCGAGCCGAGACCAGAGGGAACACTCGGGCACCGGTGGACAGTCTGAAGCATAGGTCTTTAAGCCTTTAAATTGGTACATGTCTCATTTGAAGATGAAGCCAAGGTACTTTCTGTAGGACTGATGGAACGGTTATTTGAAAATACACATCCTTCAGCTCCGCTAAAAGCAAGATTAATCGATTGATTCGAAGTTTCCTGGCATCATGACATCGAACGTCATTCACGCCGACTAAAAGCAAGAAGTTTTCCCTCCGATGGCAGACTGCACGGTGCTTTCCAACTCCATGCTGAATGGTGTCTGAAAAACAAACCCTGTTTAGCGGTGAGAAGTTAACGACTGATTTCCTTGCCCTGTGGTAGCAGCATAAGAATGCTTCTATCTTACATTGTACGTCCTGCGTGTTGTAGAAAGCGACTAGAAAACGGATTTTGAAGCGAAGCGCAAAATCTATTTTTGGGTGAGATGGCCATAGTGTCCTGATGGAAGCTTCCTATAGACAGCTTTCTAAGGGATATTTGGCTACAGTGATACTCCCAGAGAATTGACCACAGGTCTCCAGAATTCTAACTCCTGGCAGAGTATCCTTAAAATTATATTTAAGGATATCGCATAATATCAGGGGACGTATTTCTTGATACGACACGTGCCAATCTTCACCCCGAATAGAGTTTTTGCTCTGAGGGGGAAGAGTGGCGAAATTGAAGGGGAGCCGTTATCAAGGTACCCGGTGGATCCCCTTCCCGTACTAATACTGGATCCAATATGGCTGCCCATTTCCTTGTTTTGTAGCGCTTTATGCACGGCGTACTCCCACTTGCTCTAGTGTTCTAGATCGCTATTTCGAGGATTTCATCATGCGACGAAAAAGACAGTTGCTGCCTTGCAGTCTTGCTTTTTAGCAAAAGGCTAAAGTCCCCTGCCAATAACTATAGAAACTGCTGCCTTGCAGTTAGACTGTTAAATCAAAGTTTAGGCCCATCACCAATAACTGTGGTTGATGACTGCAAGGGCATGCAATCATAAAAACCCTCTCCCACATTATAAACCATGCTTCATACAATACCCTAGGGATAACGGGAAAGAGGAAGTACTCAACGACTGATTTCTATTTCCTAACCGACTCCTGTACTTGGAAGAGTTGGCTGCAGAAACCCAGAAAACCACCCTGAAGGATGTCGAATGCCGATAAGGACAGAGCTCTCAGCGATTTCAAAGGCTAACTCGGAAACACCATCGGAGAGAAAGCGAGAGGACAAAGAACTACGAATAACAGGAGGTATTTGTCCCGAAAGGCTTCTTCCACACACACTTCTCTTCACCATGTTGCCGCTTCCCCATTGCCCAATGGCATTACAGTGTATGGTGAAAGAGTCATGCTTCAACTGCACAGTAGGTGAAAGAGTCATGCTTCAACTGCAGAGTAGGTGAAAGAGTCATGCTTCAACTGCACAGTAGGTGAAAGAGTCACGCTTCAACTGCGCATTAGGTGAGAGTCGTGCTTCAACTGCACAGTAGGTGAAAGAGTCGTGCTTCAACTGCACAGTAGGTGAAAGAGTCATGCTTCAAGTCCCCCTGAGGAAAAGGGACGTAGTCTCCAGCTTCCAGAACCACGATATTCCTCTATATCGACATTGACATAACTAAATTCTTGTACTTTGCCAAGGTCTCGAGTACAGTAATATTAAGCCCTACGTTGCCGATTAGTTTCCGGAGACTCGAATTAAGTCGATTTTCAATGTAGGTCAAATTTCCTACCTACAAAATGACTTACACATTCCTTATACAAGTACTGAACATGAAAAGGTACTTCTAACCGGCTACCATTTTACAGACACCAGATACAGTATTTATATAAATGAGCTTACATAGAAAGTAAAGTCCTGTACAATTAACCCTTTTACCCCCAAAGGACGTACTGGTACGTTTCACAAAACCCATCCCTTTACTCCCATGGACGTACCGGTACGTCCTTGCAAAAAAATGCTATAAAATTTTTTTTTTTCATATTTTGATAATTTTTTGAAAAAATTCAGGCATTTTCCAAGAGAATGAGACCAACCTGACCTCTCTATGACAAAAATTAAGGCTGTTAGAGCAATTTAAAAAAAAATATACTGCAAAATGTGCTGGGAAAAAAATAACCCCTTGGGGGTTAAGGGTTGGAAATTTCCAAAGAGCCTGGGTGTAAAAGGGTTAAAATAATCATTTTATAACTTGGAGACCGATATAAAGTCTAGAAAAACGACGCGACTGATTTCATTATCGTCTTTCATACTTGGGAACGAGAGACGTAAGGTTGGAACCGACGCATGTTGAATCAACGTAAAAGGGTTAGTACAGTATTGGCGATGTAGGTGACCACAACAGACCTGAAAGAACCAATTTCTCATTCTTTGTCAACGTTTCGAGCACAGCAGCAGCGACGTAGGCAAACCAATGGTTGATGCAGAAAGCTGCCTGAAGGAACTCCGGGATCAATGAGAAGAGAGAGACTTACACCCTTGATCATACAGTATAGAATTTCCTCTATCGAGAGTTTGGGAGGCAGGATCTTGCTTGACCATCTTGCCCGCAGAGAATTCTCACACCTGAAATCTAAATAAAATTTGGAAATCAAATCGCCTGAAATTACATATAAAAATCAGGCGATATATCAGTTTGGTAAGATCGGTGTTATTCTATGGAAACGAGTCATGGTATGACAATGAAACAATCTTCAATAGATTAGGAAGATTTGAGAACAAAGCTCTAAGATTTGAGAACAAAGCTCTAAGTAAAATATTGAGAGTTAAATGGCAGGACAGGATTAGAAATTAAACTATGAGAGAGCTTACTCGAGTGCCATATGTGGATGAGGTCCTGATGAGGGGTAGATGGTGATGATTTTGGCATGCTATTCGTACCCCCTAAGAGATATTAGTTCACCAAATGTTTAGCAGGGCTCCGGAAGGCACTAGAAGAGTTGGAAGCCCTAGGCCTACATGGTTGAGAACCGAGACTAGGACCTGATGTACACCTTGAAAAGATTGAAGCAGGGCCTCTATTAACAATCAGCATCTCTTTCGGAAGTTCAACTGCTTTTAGGCCCTCCTGCCGCCAGAGACTGATCAAGTACAGAATAATGGAGCTTCTGCTGTCGAATGCATCCATGCAATGGGGCATCTCGACGCTCATTTGCAAACGTTCTCAGCACAAGTCACGAGAACTTACCGCTGCTTAGACTGGCCATGAAGGGAAAGAACAGGTAACAGGTGATATCGTTCCATCAATTGCAAGCTCGTGAGAGCGTCATCGGTGGTAACCAGGAAAACAATAATAGAGGGAACGCTCTATCACTGACAGATCATGAATAGAACATGTTCATGATCACGCTCGCATAAAGGAATGTCCTGTCACTCATAAAATTGTCGGCTCATCTAACTCCATAAGGCAATTTCTCTCCATTCGGGACCGAAGTATTCTAAGGGAGAGAGACCAAGATGTACCTTAATCACCCAGGGGAGTGAACCAAAGGGAGAGAGACCAAGGTGTACCTCAATTGCCCAAGGGAAGGAAGCGAAGAGCAGTGCCCTTCAACTTAACCCTTTTACCCCTAGGCTATTTGGAAATTTCCAACCGTTAACCCCCAGGGGGTTATTTTTTTCCCAGCACATTTTGCAGTATATATTTTTTTTAAATTGCTCTAACAGCCTTAATTTTTGTCATAGAGAGGTCAGGTTGGTCTCATTCTCTTGGAAAAGGCCTGAATTTTCTCAAAAAATTATCAAAAATATGAAAAAAAAAATTTTATAGCATTTTTTTGCAAGGACGTACCGGTACGTCCATGGGGGTAAAGGGATGGGTTTTGTGAAACGTACCAGTACGTCCTTGGGGGTAAAAGGGTTAACCAACAGCATGCATGCTCGAGACTGAGAACCACCAGTGGGAGCGTAAACCCCGTGTTGCGTACCAAAACACTTTTCCAGTTTTCGTTGGTTCACCCCATCGCATCGTTTCTCTCTCTCTCAGAAGAGGTGACCTTAGAAGTCCTAACAGCGGCCAAAAAACTTTCCTCTGCCGATGTAAAACTAGTGATGCCCTTGGAAGATAAACGTCTCCCACACAAAGTACATATTTGCGGCTCACCCAAAACATTTGTATATCCCTGTACATTAATTCAATATACCCAGGTTTACCCAAAACAAAATAGCCTGTCGGCACACTTACCCATTCACCTGGAAAGCGAAAGGAAAGAATTGAAATAGCCAGTCAAAAGCAAGTGTCTAGCAGACTGTAATTATATAATACCTGTAACTCATTATATTTTTAATACCTGTCCAAGCTTTCACTAAAATCATAAGTCTTATTAAAGAAGATGGTTTCATTTTGTGTAGGAGCAAACAAATTATTCTGCAGC
This sequence comes from Palaemon carinicauda, assembly GCF_036898095.1. Lineage (NCBI taxonomy): Eukaryota > Metazoa > Arthropoda > Malacostraca > Decapoda > Palaemonidae > Palaemon > Palaemon carinicauda. The sequence continues at coordinate 61,077,103 of NC_090767.1, read as the reverse complement.
ATTACCGATCAAGCCCAAAATCTCTCTGCACTATCAAATCTTACTGTTTAAATCCAAAGAGACGCTAAAGTGATAAGGCCGAGACTATTCTCGCGACATGAGTAGGTACAGGGTATCCAATGGAACTTTTTTATGTAGTCCGGTGATGACAATAGTGGGGCATTGGGCAACATACACACCCATGGATGTTAAAACACTTCCAGTTTCAAGTCTTTGTGGCTAAATTAAATAAAATTAATATTTTCTCTTCAACATACAGTACTCGCTTTCTTCAATTCGAGAAAGAAACGTATCACGTAAGTAATTTTTGCCTACAGTTTTCCCTCTGCGGGCAACTAAAGCAATCATAGAAGGAAACATATTGAGCCAACATGAATAATTACAGAACACAAATTGATAATCCAACATAAACATAGGCCACAAATTAAGGAGCCAACATAATCATAGAACAGTAATTGAGGATCCAACATGAATAATCATAGACCACATATTAATGAGCCAACATAAACAATCCTAGACCACATATTAACGAGCCAACATGAATAATCATAGAACACATATTCAGGAGCCAACATAATCATAAAATAGTAATTGAGGATCAACATAACTAATTTTGCAAGTTCAAAAGGAAAATAAAACGGGTTTAGACTTTGTCTGTATTTAGGTTATCTGAATATAATAATAATAATCATAATTGTAATAATACAGTATGTATATATTTATATGTATATAAAGATACAAACTGAACCATGAAATATATATACAGGCGTGTCTACTTATTCAGGGTTGATGCGCTACGCGGGGGTTATTTTTCAGTCCGCAATATATCTAGCCGTTTCTAAGGTTTTTATGAATCACTTACTGAAAACACTTTTAATACTCAGTGATACACCTTCTAAAGTAATACGTAAGACTGCTATAAATCTGACGGCATATTTTAGTCGCATTGCAATGTTGGCGCTCGATCAACCGTGAATGAATAGTTCACAGAGTTTTTCAAATAAGTTTATATTTTTTCTATTTACAGATGGTTTTCGTGAGGGCTGTTTCTTCTACAGTACTGTTGAGTCAGCAGAAGTGAGGCCTCCTGTTCCTCTTAGACAAATAGAAGTTGGGAAAAAGTCATTTCTTTCGCAAGAAAATTTGTATGACCTTAATTTCAGTCGTCTTCTCTCTTGCTTATTCATTACAGTACTATATTTAATATACAAAAAACATCATGCTGTTGAGTAGTACACAAAAAAGTTCCGGCAGATTCTCACAAAAAAAGGGGTCCAAGTTATTAAGGCACTTTTTTTTCTTATACTCATCTCTGCCTGAATTTCAGACCCTAACTTGGGAGCAAGTGACCAGCAGTAACGAGAGGCGTACAACGTACAGAAATGCAATACAGTACAGTACCTTGTTAGAAATAAACAACGAAACATTTCCCCCACAAAAGACATCTTTCCTAAAGTACAATTCAGCGTAAAGAAAAACATAACAAAAATTGAGTCTTCTTTAGAACGTGGTTACGTTTTGCATCTTTCATAAATTCATAAATAATCATTCTAACTTACGCGAATCCTCGCGCCTAACTTAACTTTGCAGCTCAATGGAAGAGTTTCGCGAGCGGAGGGCAGTCGTCTGAAACGCAGCCGCCCCTCGCGCAAACTTTTGACGAAGGCTTACACGCTAGCACCAACTAAGGAAAGGCAAGGTCAAGTTACCGGACTTCAGTGATCTCCATCGAGTCTTTAACTTACTATACTTATTTTGAGTTAAATAAAGTGGTTCGAAAGATAACACGTCAGGCAGACTCGTCCCTACCTTCAAAATCGTCCGTCCTGGGTAAAGCTCACAAGATACGCCTTACTCGAGGGGCCCTTAATATAAAATAAACCTAAATGAATCTGTACAAGTGTTTAATAAGTTCATACGCAATGTATCAGCTGGATAGAAGGGCGGAGAAATGCCTACGCAGACATCCGATCAATCGCAAATAGATGAAACACTAACTCCTCTCTCTATCACTTGTAAATAATGGTTATCCATGCTGTACACATCACTCTTAGAGAAAAGAAGCATAAGAAATGAATGATTTATAAGTTGTTCCAGCGTTAAAGGCTTTTCGATGCAGTATAAACGAACGAGAAAATCCCACGTCCCCTGTCAGCTGCCTGAATCAGAGGCACTACTCAAAAAGGTGGATTTTGTTTACGTTACGATCCGCCAGGGGGAAGCGTCGACTGTCTCAAACTAATTACATACCCTATTTATATCAATTTTAATTGATATCATCCAAAAATACAGTAATATGAACTTTTCAAAAGTGCTGGAAAAATGAAGAGAAGCTTTACATATAACAAAAGTCCCAATGTCGTCACGTCGGGTCGAAAGAGCACTTAGAGCTATATACACATGTCAAATATGTGTAGGGTCTAAATATATACTTATACATGTATATACATACTGAATACATATTAATATACGTCCATATATATCGCTCATACATCCAGTATTATGTCTGGCATACCTGGCTGGCTGCATTTACACCTATCGACTTTATCTACATCATAATGCTTACGTTATAGATATTTTCAGCTTTATCCTACAAATAGAAAAGTATTCTCTCTCCCCCAAAAGAAAGGTTAATAATATTTAGTATGTACAAGGCAACATCTTCAATGATAACAAGCTCTGACAAGGCAATGGTTTGAGACAAGACGCGACGAAGGAAGCGCCGTCGGTCTCAGGGGAGAGGAAGGAAGACGTGCGTAGATACCACCAGACGTAAATGCAGCCAGCTCTTATGCAGTAAATGTTAGTATGAATATATAATTTATTACCTATATGACACACAAATGATATCAGGAGACGCACATGGTTATCCAATATGGAAAATACACAAGATTCTCCTCCTCTTTGTTTTTCACCCATTGAAAAAAAAACACGGACAAATTCAATGATTCCTCTCAAATATTTGGTTCCAAAGTGGAGGTCCTGCGACCGAATCCTTTGAGGAGATTCGCGCGACTCTCTAAGAAGACTCGTTGCTGAAGGCGTAATTTCCGGTCCTGCGAAGGCCACTCAGGCCACCGTGGTTTTTGATGGCCACCATTAGCTCCTCCCTAGCGTCCAGCTCCGGGCCGGTCTTGGCGGACACGATGCGTTTTCCCGAAGCGGTTCGCCTCTCGGGGGCTCCTGCCATGGGTGGGGGTGGAGGCGGAGCCATCGGGGGAGCTGGAGGTGGGGGTGGAGGCGGTGCTCCTCCACTCTGACTGGCAGCGGGTGGAGCAGGAGGAAGGACGGGAGCAGGCGGGGGAGAAAAGACGTCGGAGGGGGGAGAGGCTCTCAGGGCTGCGGGCACCGGCTTCAACTGCACCCCGGCGAAAGCGGGTCCAGATGAGGGACTCGACCGTGGAGAAGGCGAGGTTCTCGAGGGAGCCCCCTGGGACGGGCCCATCTTTGGCGGGGAGACGCGCGTGGAGGAAGACAGTGCCGGTGCGGGCGAAGGACCGCGAGGAGCAGGCTGCGAGACAGCGGCGACCAGCCTGGCGGCAGTCGGGGCGTCTGGAATTGGAACGCTCTGTGGTGGAGAGGGTCCCCTGGCCGGAGCGACAGAAGATGACGATGACGTGGCGTTTGAGGTTGGCTGCGGCTGAGCTTTACTGGCGCTGTTGATGATCTTGCTGTGGAAAGTGCTTCCCTGAGCACCAGCCTTGTCCTCTCCAGGTTGCCGGAAGCCGCGGACGACCGGAGCGACCTGCCTCGGCACGTTTCGCGGCGGGTCGTTGTTCAGCTGGACGACGGACTTCACTTTATCTTTGGTCACGGCTTCCCCACCTGGAGACACCTCCTTGTCGGGGGATACGGTCACGACCGAGGTGTAGCGGGGACCAGCCGCTTCTGTTTCGGCAGCCTTGGGTCTCGACGACACGAACGAGCTGCCTGCCGGCTTGGCGGCCCCGTCGCCGTTGTAATAGTAGGTCATCGGGGGATCCTGCACTTGGACGTCTTGTCCGAAGTAGGTCAGGGGCTTTGAGGGTTCGTCCTGTAAGAAGGATGTGAATTAGTACTTATAGTTTACGATCCTGTAAGGATGTGAATTAGTAATTATAGTTTACGATTGTTTAAAGTGATGTATTAAAACAACTACACAGTATACAGCCATATCTCATATTATAGAGTTCAAAGTAGTTTTAAACTTTAAAATTACAAGCCACGAAATCATAAGAAAAATGTAAATCGATATTCTGTCTAGAAAAGTAAAGGCTCAAGAATGAACTAAATTTCACTATGATCAATTACTACAATACTGTAAATAGTACTGTATTTAAAAATCGAAATAGAGATTTGCACAGTCTATACAGCCATATCTAAGTTATATTATTTGAAATTGTTGTAAACTTAAAATTGAAAGCTTTTTGCCATGAAATTATGGGATAAATGAATCCATTATATTGTAAATTTTCAAATAATTTATCATACATACATATACCAAGGCACTTCCCCCAATTTTGGGGGGTAGCCGACACCAACAATGAAACAAAACAAAAAGGGGACCTCTACTCTCTACGTTCCTTCAGCCTAACCAGGGACTCAACCGAGTTCAGCTGGTACTGCTAGGGTGCCACAGCCCAACCTCCCACATTATCCACCACAGAAGAAGCTTCATAATGCTGAGTCCCCTACTGCTGCTACCTCCGCGGTCATCTAAGGCACCGGAGGAAGCAGCAGGGCCTACTGGAACTGCGTCACAATCGCTCGCCATTCATTCCTATTTCTAGCACGCTCTCTTGCCTCTCTCACATCTATCCTCCTATCACCCAGAGCTTTCTTCACACCATCCATCCACCCAAACCTTGGCCTTCCTCTTGTACTTCTCCCATCAACTCTTGCATTCATCACCTTCTTTAGCAGACAACCATTTTCCATTCTCTCAACATGGCCAAACCACCTCAACACATTCATATCCACTCTAGCCGCTAACTCATTTCTTACACCCGTTCTCTCCCTGACCACTTCGTTCCTAACCCTATCTACTCGAGATACACCAGCCATACTCCTTAGACACTTCATCTCAAACACATTCAATTTCTGTCTCTCCATCACTTTCATTCCCCACAACTCCGATCCATACATCACAGTTGGTACAATCACTTTCTCATATAGAACTCTCTTTACATTCATGCCCAACCCTCTATTTTTTACTACTCCCTTAACTGCCCCCAACACTTTGCAACCTTCATTCACTCTCTGACGTACATCTGCTTCCACTCCACCATTTGCTGCAACAATAGACACCAAGTACTTAACCTGATCCACCTCCTCAAGTAACTCTCCATTCAACATGACATTCAACCTTGCACCACCTTCCCTTCTCGTACATCTCATAACCTTACTCTTACCCACATTAACTCTCAACTTCCTTCTCTCACACACCCTTCCAAATTCTGTCACTAGTCGGTCAAGCTTCTCTTCTGTGTCTGCTACCAGTACAGTATCATCCGCAAACAACAACTGATTTACCTCCCATTCATGATCATTCTCTCCTACCAGTTTTAATCCTCGTCCAAGCACTCGAGCATTCACCTCTCTCACCACTCCATCAACATACAAGTTAAACAACCACGGCGACATCACACATCCCTGTCTCAGCCCCACTCTCACCGGAAACCAATCACTCACTTCATTTCCTATTCTAACACATGCTTTACTACCTTTGTAGAAACTTTTAACTGCTTGCAACAACCTTCCACCAACTCCATATAACCTCATCACATTCCACATTGCTTCCCTATCAACTCTATCATATGCTTTCTCCAGATCCATAAACGCAACATACACCTCCTTACCTTTTGCTAAATATTTCTCGCATGTCTGCCTTACTGTAAAAATCTGATTCATACAACCCCTACCTCTTCTAAAACCACCCTGTATTTCTAAGATTGCATTCTCTGTTTTATCCTTGATCCTATTAATCATTACTCTACCATACACTTTTCCAACTATGCTTAACAAACTAATACCTCTTGAATTACAACACTCATGCACATCTCCCTTACCCTTATATAGTGGTACAATACATGCACAAACCCAATCTACTGGTACCATTGACAACACAAAACACATATTAAACAATCTCACCAACCATTCAAGTACAGTCACACCCCCTTCCTTCAACATCTCAGCTTTCACACCATCCATACCAGATGCTTTTCCTACTCTCGTTTCATCTAGTGCTCTCCTCACTTCCTCTATTGTAATCTCTCTCTCATTCTCATCTCCCATCACTGGCACCTCAACACCTGGAACAGCAATTATATCTGCCTCCCTATTATCCTCAACATTCAGCAAACTTTCAAAATATTCCGCCCACCTTTTCCTTGCCTCCTCTCCTTTTAACAACCTTCCATTTCCATCTTTCACTGTCTCTTCAATTCTTGCGCCGACCTTCCTTACTCTCTTCACTTCTTTCCAAAACTTCTTCTTATTCTCTTCATATGACTGACCCAGTCCCTGACCCCACCTCAGGTCAGCTGCCCTCTTTGCCTCACGTACCTTGCGCTTTACTTCCACCTTTTTCTCTCTATATTTTTCATACTTCTCTATACTATTACTCTGCAGCCATTCTTCAAAAGCCCTCTTTTTCTCTTCCACTTTTACCTTCACTCCTTCATTCCACCATTCACTGCCCTTCCTCATGCTGCCTCCAACAACCTTCTTCCCACATACATCACTTGCAATCCCAACAAAATTTTCTTTTACTAACTTCCACTCCTCCTCTAAATTACCAGTTTCTCTTACTCTCACCTCGTCATATGCCATTTTCAACCTTTCCTGATATTTACTTTTTACCCCCGGTTTTATCAGCTCTTCAACCCTCACTACCTCCCTTTTACATCCACCTACTCTATTCCCCCACTCTTTTGCTACAACTAATTTTCCTTCCACCAAAAAATGATCAGACATACCGTTAGCCATACCCCTAAACACGTGCACGTCTTTCAATCTTCCAAACATTCTTTTAGTTATCAACACATAATCCATTAATGCCCTTTCTACTACTCTTCCATTTGCCACTCTTACCCATGTATACTTATTTTTATCTTTCTTTTTAAAGAAGCTAGCACTTATTACCATCTCTTGCTCAACACATATCTACCAGTCTCTCACCACTCTCATTTTCACCTGGTACGCCATACTTACCAATGACACCTTCTACCTCTCCAGCGCCCACTCTAGCATTTAAGTCACCCATAACAACTACATAATTCCTTCTACTCAGTCCTTCTACACACCTAGTTAATTCATTCCAGAACTCATTCCGCTCTTCTTCACTTTTCTCACTACCTGGCCCATACGCACTAACAAACGCCCAACATTCCCTACCCAATCTAACCCTTACCCACATTAACCTAGATGATATCTCCTTCCATTCCACTACTTTACCTGTCATCCATTCACTCAGCAATAACGCCACACCCTCTCTCGCTCTTCCCCTTTCAATTTATGAAAAGCAAAATACTATCGCAGATAAATCAACAACTTAAGGTTTCAATCCGTGTTATAGTTAACAACGCAGGTTGCTAAATCTTATCAATGTACAGATATCAGAGGCTATGTCACTACCCAAGAGTAGAGAATAATGTCCTTCTCCTAGAAGAGCTTCTTACCATAGATAGAGTCTTTTCTACCCATATAAAGAGGAAAGTAGCCACTGAACAATTCCATTGCGGTAGTTAACCCCTTGAGTGAAGAAGAATTGTTTGGTAATTTCAGTGTCGTCAGATGTATGAGGAAAGGAGAGAATGTGTAATGAATAGGCCAGACTATTCGGTGTACGTGTAAGCAAAGGGAAAATGAGCCGTAACCAGAGGGATCCAATGTAGTAATATCTGATCAAAGGACCCAACAACAATCTAGTGGTAGCATCTCAATAGGCAGCTGGTGCCCAGGCGTATTCTTTACATATTCTCCTCTGTCCTCGTACACCTGACAACAGTGAGCTTACCAAACAGTTCTTCTTCGCTCAAGGGGTTAACTACTACATTATCTTTCTTCTGTGGCTACTTTCCACTTGGTAAAGGTAGAAGAGACTCTTTAGCTATGATAAAGCAGCACTTCTAGGAGAAGGACACTCTGTTATCAAACCATTGTTCTCTAGTCTTGGGTAGTGCCATAGCCTCTGTACCATGGCCTCCCACTGTCTTGGGTTAGAGTTCTCTTGCTTGAGGGTGCACTTGGGCACAATATTCTATCTTGCTTATCTCTCTCTTTTTTTTTTAAAGTTTTTATAGTTTATATATGAAAGATATAATTTCACGTTAATGTTCTTAAAATATTTTATTTTGATTGTTCATTACTTCTCTTGTAGTTTATTTCCTCGTTTTCTTTCCTAACTGGGCTATTTTTCCCTGTTGGATCCTTTTGGCTTATAGCATCCTGTATTTCCAATTATGGTTGTAGCTTAGCTAGTAACAATAATACTGTAATATAGATCCATGGAAAAAAAATATAAGATATATGACATTCTTTGAAAAATTCGTGTGTAATATATTTCTATTTCTGGAAAAATCAAGAACCTCTACGGACATCCATCGCCGACTTGAAGAAACGGCTCGGCCAAACCTTTACCTGAGAAGACACCGGCTCCTGGTAGGAATTCCGGTACTGGGGTCTGGCGGAATCGGCCTCGTCGGCGCTTCCCTTCTTGGCGTCGAAGTCTCGCCAGAAAGTCGCTCGGTCTGGCTCCTGCCGTTGTTGCTGCTGCTGCAGGAACTGGGCGAACTGCTTCTGCTGCTGTGGGGGGAGGGCCTGGAACTGCTGAGCGTGTACGGGGGCCTGCGGCTGCGGGACCTGGGGTTGAGCAAACTGCTGTGGTGCTTGAGCGTCGGTTTGAGCGGGCTGGTAGGCAGCTGGTGTGGGGGGCTGGTAGGCAGCTGGTGCGGGGGGCTGGTAGGCAGCCGGTGCGGGGGGCTGGTAGGCAGCCGGTGCTGGGGGCTGGTAGGCAGCCGGTGCGGGACGTTGCTGGTAGTGCGTCCCCGGTCCCACCGGACCGGCGGAGGAGAGGTCTTGCGTAGACCGCGATTTCGGGCTGGAGGTGACATAGTCCTGGTCGCGGTAGACGCCCACGGGCTGCGAGGGTCTCTCGTTCCAAGCGCCTACGCTAACGTTGGGTTCGTTGGGCCACCTGCGGAAGGTACGTACGTGAGAGCGGAGTTTACCAATTACAAGATTTTATACGAAACTTTGACAAACGACTACTCTTACAGATGGAATTTTGCTCATTTAAATAAAAGACTAACTTTTCCATAATAGGCCAAGAATAAAAATCAATTGTAAAATCTGTATTATTTTATACTGTATAAATAGATGTATTAACCCTTTTACCCCCAGGCTCTTTGGAAATTTCAAACCCTTAACCCCCAAGAGGCTATTTTTTTCCCAGCACATTTTGCAGTATATTTTTTCTTAAATTGCTCTAACAGGCTTAATTTTTGTCTTAGAGAGGTCAAGTTGGTCTCATTCTCTTGGAAAATGCCTGAATTTTCTAAAAAAAATTATCAAAATTATGAAAAAAATATTTTTTATAGCATTTTTTTGCGAGGACGTACCGCTACGTCCATGGGGGTAAAGGGATGGGTTTTGTGAAACGTACCAGTACGTCCTTTGGGGGTAAAAGTGTTAAATAAAAGACACTAACTTTTCCATAATAGGCAAAGAATCAAAATCAATTGTAAAATCTATCATTTTATACTGTATAAATAGATGTATTAAAATACAGTACATGTAGGACTGCCCATCATCATCTTGGTTCTTAAAAGTAAGTTTTTGATACAGAGCATTTTATACAGCTAGGAAAATGCCTGTAGATCTTATTCTGCCATACGTATAGATAAACACGTATAGAAGATACCTATACCTTCTCTGACTCGGCATCTGCTGACTGACAAGTCTGCTGCTACTCAGTCCCGGCTGCCCGGCGTCTGAAATCGTGATGTCCTGCATGCTCTGACTCAGGCGTCCCGGCGCGGCGCTCGGACGAAGCTGCGAAAGAGAGAGACGGTTCGAGTTATAACTTAAAGGCATTCTAAAAAGGGTGGTCTTTTATAATATAAATGAAAAATTCCCTGCTTTATTCATCCCTAAGGCTTTAAAATCAAAGTAAGGGCATTCTAAAAAGGGTGGTCTTTTTAATATTAATGAAGGATTCCCTGCCCTATTCATACCTCTGAGGCTTTAGATGCAGAGTCAGGGCATTATAAAAAGGGGGGTCTTTTATAATATAAATGAAGGAATCCCTGTTCTATTCATCCCTAAGGCTTTAAAATTAAAGTCAGGTCATTCTAAAAAGGGTGGTCTTCTTAACATAAATGAAGGATTCCCTGTCCCTTTCATCCCTAAGGCTTCTGAAGTAATGAAAGGCAGGTTATTAGTCTTGTTCTTTTCATTCTCTCTCAAGGGAGGTCTCTTAGAAGAAGAAGGAAGGATTCCCTGTCCCTTTCATCCCTAAGGCTTCAGAACAAAGTAAGGGCAGTCTAAAAAGGGTGGTCTTCTTAACATAAATGAAGGATTCCCTGCTATATTCACCATTAGGCCAATCACTGTCTCTAGACATTAATAAATAAAGCCTCACAATCTGTGCCTGCAAACCAATCTAGTATATAATACATTTAAAAGATATATAAAACTATATATCAATATTCATTTAATTTTTTCAGCAAAACAATAATATATTTTTATAATATTAATATTTTCGGTGCTAAAATGAGTACATTACCAGTTTTATTTTGACTAGCCAAGCTGAAACACTACATATTTCCTTGTTTTCTTTCCTCATTGGGCTATTTTTCCTTGTTGGATTCCTTGGGCATATAGCATCCTGTATAAACTTCCAATATATACCAAAAAGTCGTTTGCAAGTATAATTTTTTAGGCGAATTTGTAATTGTATCTTCAAAAACATATGGAATTAAAATGCCCTTAAAAAGTATCCGAAACAAATGGAAATAGTTAAAACTGTCCAAAACATATGGAAATAAATAAAACTGTCCAAAAACATACATAAAATGAAAACTCTTCCTAAAACTCCAAAGTATATTGAAAAAATTAAAACTGTTCCTAAAACTATCAAAAACACATGGTAATAACAAAACTGTCCAAAAAACCTATGGAAAAAATAAAACTGTTCCTTATACTCTCCAAAGTATTTTGAAAAAATTAAAACTGTTCCTAAAACTGTCCAAAACTTATGGAAATAATTAAAACTGTCCTAAACTTATGGAAATAATTAAAACTGTCCAAAACTTATGGAAATAATTAAAACTGTCCTAAACTTATGGAAATAATTAAAACTGTCCTAAACTTATGGAAATAACTAAAACTGTCCTAAACTTATGGAAAAATTTAACTTGTCCAAAAACATATGGAAAAATGAAAACTGTTCCTAAAACTCTCCAAAGTATTTTGAAAAAATTAAAACTGTTCCCAAAACTGTCAAAAAATTATGGAAATAATTAAAACTTTCCCTAAAACTGTCAAAAACTTATGGTAATAATTAAAACTCTTCCTGAAAGTGTCCAAAACTTATGGAAATAATTAAAACTTTCCTTAAAACTGTCCAAAACTTATGGAAATAATTCAAACTTTCCCTAAAACTGTCAAAAACCTTCTGTTATTGGAAAAGCAGATGTCCCCAAACACGGGCCCGTGTCCGTCCCCCCAGAAAATACCTCCAGTGGCTTCCCGACTCACCTCATTGCCGCCGAAGTTTGTGCTGCTACTAGACGAGGTGGAAGTCGTGGTCATCTCCATCTTGATCGGGATGATTCTCTCCACGGGACCAGACCGGACGGGGGGCGGGACTTCCGCGGGAGCCTCCTGGGACATGATGTCGCGCATGACCTGTCGGATAGCGATCAAAGTTATTATCATTATTACTAGTGTATGCAACCTGTCAAAAATGACAGCCCCATCTAGCCATGGTATGGCTACACCCTCTCCCACTACCCAAGTGATTCTTTCTCTTCATTATAGAGGGGAGATTACTTAAGCTACATCCCTAGTTGGAAAAGCAGGAGGCTATAAGCCCAAGGGCTCCAACGGGGAAAAAATAGCCCAGTGAGGAAAGGGAATAACGAACTGAAATAAACTATTGATGACGTTACCGTTTTTAAAATATGTTATTTTAATTACTAATTTTTCAGATCGTTTATCTATTTCCTTATTTCCTCACTGGGCTATTTTTCCCCAGTTGGAGCCCATGGGCTTATGGCATCTTTGATTTTCCAACTAGGGTTGTAGCTTAGCTAGTAGTAATAATAATAATAATAATTCAAATCAATTACATGGAGTTCTCTTGCTTGAGGGTACACTCGAGCACACTGTTCTATCTAGTTTCTCTTCCTCTTGTTTTGTTAAAGTTTTTATAGTATATATAGGAAATATTCATTTCAATGCTTTTACTGTCCTTAGAATATTTTATTTTTCCTTATTTCCTTTCCTCACTGGGCTATTTTCCTCGTTGGGGCCCCTGGGCTTATAGCATCCTGCATTTCTAACTAGGGTTGTAGCTTAGCATTTAATAATAATAATAATAATAATAATAATAATAATAATAATAATGTTGTGGGGATTAACTGGCCAATGGGGTAACATCCCTGACTGGTGATCGCAAGACTTGGGTTAGTCCCCCCATCAACCTCGTTAGTTCCTTTGGTCGCTGCAACCTCACTATCCTTAGGGGAGCCTATAGGTCTAAAGTATCTGCTGAATCATGAGCAGCTATTGCCTTGCCTTCCCTGGTCCTAGCACGGACGGAGAAGGGTTTGGGCGCTTAAATGTATATATGGTCAGTCTCTAGGGCACTGTCCTGCTTGATAAGGCAACGTCACTGTCCCTTGCCTCTGCCATTCATGAGCGACCTTTAAACCTTTAACACACGACCGTACTCACCCCAACGCTCTGCAGCTGCGGCGGATTCGAAGCCAGGGGAGCCACGCGACTGTGCAAAACATGCTGGTTTTGCAGGAGCTGCTGTTGCCATTTGAAGAAGTCTTGCTGCAGCTTGACGAACTCCTCGGCCAGCCTGGAGTCGTTGGGCATCATGCCGCCTGGCCCCCCGCCGCCCGTCATCATCATGGGCATGCCCATCATACCGGGAAATCCTGGCATCTCGGCGGCGTTGCTGGCTGCTATAGGGTTGGGTGGTACGCTTCCTGGAGGGATAATAAACGTCGATATTAGATAGTCTCTCGATGCGACAAGTTTTATACGAAATATTGGAGGAATTCTATAGTTATGAACTTCATTAACTTACCTATTTGCATTTAACCCTTTTACCCCCAAAGGACGTACTGGTACGTTTCACAAAACTCATCCCTTTACCCCCATGGACGTACCGGTACGTCCTTGCAAAAAATGCTATGAAAATTTTTTTTTTTCATATTTCTGATAATTTTTTGAGAAAATTCAGGCATTTTCCAAGAGAATGAGACCAACCTGACCTCTCTATGACAAAAATTAAGGCTGTTAGAGCAATTTTAAAAAATATATACTGCAAAATGTGCTTGAATAAAAAATAACCCCCTGGGGGTTAAGGGTTGGAAATTTCCAAATAGCCTGGGGGTAAAAGGGTTAAAGACAACTATATACTTTAGTCAGCATAAACACTATTAATGATGATTAATATACGGGCATATGAGTAAACAAATTAGTATTCCTATGGTTGCCAAGTATCTAAGATTTTTAAGACTTGGGGCAAAAGCATTAGCCATTTCCCCTAACAAAATAGTCTACCTCCATTACTTGCTAGTTAAATAATATATAATATTCCTAATTTTTACCGAACATTACACAAGTATATAATGCTGGTATAGTTCTGTTAACTCTTCAATACGTAGACCAACTTGCGTTCACTTCACAATGACAACTCGACGCAAATCAAAATTGCCGTGAAGGTACCATGCAGACCATTCCATCTCACTTGTAAGAGAGCAACACGGTACGGCAAAAGCATATGAATCTGCTGACTTCATTGAGAGAGAGAGAGATAAAGAGAGAGGCAGAGAGAGAGACTCATTGTCAATCTTGTAACCAATGCCTAGATCATGTCACCTTAATATAGTGTCACATGTTAAACATCACATCTCATAATAGTGACGTATGTTAAATGTCGTATGTTAAAACATTATTTCCCCAGGGGAGAGGAGGCAGCTTCTGAAAGTTAACGAAGCTTTATCGGCTTGACAAGCCAGCAAAAGCAGCGTGTGAACAGACCTCTTATCTAACTACAAATCAGCATTGTTAATAAGCGGCTGCGAAGGTCTCGGAGCGTAGCAGCGGCAGGGGCGTTAATGCGGAGAAGTCACAGCTCGTTAATTCAAGCACAGCCTTTACCTGACTCCGTACCCGAGGGCGAGACGCCAGGAGCTTGCTGCCCGCCACCTTCCCCCTCTCCGCCTCCGTCCGAGCCGTTGTGGAAAACGATCTGCGCTTCGGACTTGAAGGACATTTGGGCGGCTATATAATATGCGCTCGCTTGGGGACACTCAATTTAAATTTTCACCACTGATGTCTTACAGTTTTTAGTTCTCTTTCACTCCCTTCATTCGGCTTTGAAGTAATATCCCATTATAATTACTCTTTCAGCCGTCAAGTTTTATACTGGAGGAACACCAAGGATTTTTACATAATGTAGGTAAACATTGCAAACAAAATAACCTTCGAAACGTGAATATAAACTGCGATATCAACATATCAAGAATTTTGGACGTTTAGATATTCTTGCACAACAATAACTTATGAAACATAACATACAGGTAAAGTACTGGACTGTACACTGTACAGTTCTCAGGAAGCTAGACAAGTAAACAAGCTGATTTGTCCTATACAACTGACAATTTTGATTTGGGTATGCTAGTCAAAATGATACTGTCAATACTGACATTTAGGGTATGCTAGTCTAAATGATAAGGTCAATTCAGACGTTTTGGGTATGTTAGTCAAACAAGACAGCTCCATGTAAAGGTCAAACCGGAACACTCCGTAAAAAAGTTAAGCTCTCAAGGGACTGTATAGATGGTGTCAGACATTTTCAAGAGTAAAAATGCTTTTCATTCAGTTTATTTGTAGCACCGGGCTTTTAAAGATCCAAATGAGTTGTCAAGAACAAAGAATTATTTAGAGTGGAGAAGAGAAGAGATGGAGTCCATGGGTTTATAATTAGAAATGAGGAGTACAGTATGTATTACAGATGGCTCAGAGTTAAAAATTGGCATGAACGGACACCTGGTTTCAGAAGTTGGCTAAGCATCTGATAACGATATAGACTGGCAGTGATGGATTTCAAAACGATAGGTAGAAAAACCCAATAGAAAGAAGATATCTAGAATTAAGGTTAGGGACCTTACAGGAGAAAAGGGTGAGAAATTTAGGAAGATTGTAAGAGAGAGAGACGACTGGAAAGGTCGACCTTAGAGATTGGACAGGGTAAGAGGACAATATTTGGTTGGGTACGAGATAAATATGCGTATGGGAAACAGAAGAATTAGCGGGAAGAACCAGCAGATTCGGTGTCGAAAGGAGAAAAGGGGTGGTGGGACAAAGAGATGCAAGAATCAGTTAAAAGAATATCAAAAGGCATTTAACCCTTTTACCCCAAAAAGGACGTACTGGTACGTTTCACAAAACCTATCCCTTTACCCCCATGGACGTACCGGTATGTCCTTGCAAAAAAATGCTATACAAATTTTTTTTTCATATTTTTGATAATTTTTTTGAGAAAATTCAGGCATTTTCAAAGAGATTGAGACCAACCTGACCTCTCTATGACGAAAATTAAAGCTGTTAGATCAATTTAAATAAAAATATACTGCAATATGTGCTGGGAAAAAAATAACTCCTTGGGGGTTAAGGGTTGGAAATTTCCAAAGAGCCTGGCGGTAAAAGGGTTAAGTACTAAGTACTGGAAAGTATGACAGACGCAGAGAGCAGAACGGTACAAAGAAGAAAAAGATCCTAGAAGGAATCTAGGTATAACTATTGGTAGAGAGGTAGAACAATCAATTGAAAGGGCAGGGACAAAGGAAGGAGGATAAGATATCTAAGAATTCAAACTTGAGGAAAAGGCAAAGACAGGATTTTAAGCAACTGGTAGTTATGAGGAATAGAGATGGAAATATATCGCATGGGGATGATGGCATTAAGAGGAGACAGAGAGGAATATTTTGACCAACTATTGGATACTGAATAGGAAAAAGAGGAGCTGGGAGAAGCCTAAAAGGGTGGAGGGGCCACTGACGAAGATACGGAATACACAAGTGAAGCGAGTAGAATGGTAAAGCACCAGGCCCATCAGTTTCAAATTGAAATGGTCTACTAGCTACAGAGGAGGAAGAATGGATGTTCGATGTATTGAGAGCAATATGGGAAGAGGAAATAATGCCTGAAGGCTGGAAGGAGAGTCTAATGGTGTATATATTTAAACAGAAAGGCGACATCGTGGAATACGGTAATTACAGGAGACATAAACTAAGAGAGCATGGTTTGAACGCTTTCGAGAGGGTACTAGATGAAAGATTGAGAGGGATTAAAAGATTGGCAAACAGTAGTATCGATTCATAACGGGGAGAGAGACTGTGGATCCCATCTCTATAGTAAGGCAGTTCCAGGAAAAGAGACTAGAGGGAAACCAGAAGCTCTAGAGAAGGCTTATGATAAATTACCAAGAAAAGTGATGATTTTGGTGCTTGGGGAAGAGGAAGAGGAGAAGGTGTTTAGAGTGGTAGAGATATACAAAAGAATAAGGACAAAAGTAAGAACAGCTGTTGGAGAAACTGAAACCTTTAAAGATAATGTTGAATTACACCAGGGGTCAGCATTAAGCCCGATCATATTCTTGCAGGTCTTGGACGTGTCAAGCGAAGAGATCGGAAATGAGGAGTTGTGGGAGTTGCTGAATGAGGAAAACTTACAGAGAAGGGTTGTGGAGTGGCGAGAGACAAGGGAGAGGGGTGGCTTGAGGGTAAATGTGGATAAATGTCTTGGACGTGTTAAGTGAAGAGAGCTGCTGCCACCGAAAATAAGGAAGACTTACAGAGAAGGGTTGTGGAGCGGCAAGAGACAAGGGAGAAGGGGTGGCTTGAGGGTAAATGTGGATAAATGTGGATAAGACTGAAGTTATGTTGAGCAGTAAGGATGGTAAGGACAGGATAGCCACACATGAAAGTAGAGGCTTGGCTCTAAAACAGGTAGAACAATTTACATACTTGGGATCTACTATAAGTCAGGAGGGAGGATGCGAGGCTGAAGTTGAGAATAGGATAAAATCAGCATGGGGGATGTGGAGGGAGGTAGCAAGAGTGGTATGTGATAAGAAAAGGCCAACTAAAATAAACATCAAGATCTATAGCATAGTATTAACCCTTTTACCATCAGGCTCTTTGGAAATTTCCAACCCTTAACCCCCAAGGGGTTATTTATTTCCCAGCACATTTTGCAGTACAGTATATTTTTTTTAAATTGCTCTAACAGCCTTAATTTTTGTCATAGAGAGGTCAGGTTGGTCTCATTCTCTTGGAAAATGCCTGATTTTTCTCAAAAAATTATCAAAAATATGAAAAAAAAAAATTTTATAGCATTTTTTTGCAAGAACGGACCGGTACGTCCATGGGGGTAAAGGGATGGGTTTTGTGAAACGTACCAGTACATCCTTTGGGGGTAAAAGGGTTAAGAGGAAAGAGAATGCTAATTGGAAAATGATGAAATAAGAACAGCAGGTGTAGTAAGGATTACGGAGGTGATAATTTAACGACTAAGCTGGTGTCCGGACACGTGTTGGGGATGGAAAAGGACACGTGTTGGGGATGGAAAAGGACACGTGTTGGGGATGGAAAAGGACACGTGTTGGGGATGGAAAAGGACACGTGTTGGGGATGGAAAAGGACACGTGTTGGGGATGGAAAAGGACACGTGTTGGGGATGGAAAAGGACACGTGTTGGGGATGGAAAAGGACACGTGTTGGGGATGGAAAAGGACACGTGTTGGGGATGGAAAAGGACACGTGTTGGGGATGGAAAAGGACACGTGTTGGGGATGGAAAATGGGGAGGGAGTGAGGAGGGCTTTGGAGGAACTTGTCATGGGGAAGAAGATCACGAGGGAGGGAAAGAATTAGATGGCGAGATAAGATGAAGGATGATATGGAGAGAAGAGGTTCGGTGGAAGAGGCTGCCTTTGATAGAAGGAACAAGGCAACGGGTAATAATGTATCATATCGACTAAATCTACAATCATTTTGATGCGAATATTTCCCTCCATGGCTAATATGTACGTATGGTACGGTACAGTACGTAAATCATTGTCTGTCACAATTACTGTAATGAACTTTTCTACTTCTATTCATATATGACCTGACTATTATGGTTCTCAAACATGTGGAAGAATTTCAAATGCAGGCATGGAGGAAGTGGATGAGTTGGAGAGACCATGAGACAAATGAAGAACTAAGAACAGCTGGAGAAGAGAGAACTATAATTACAATAAAGAGAAGGCAGAGAAACTGGATAGGATACATTTTTACAGAGCAGCCAGGTTACTGAAGAGCATTTTGGGAGGTAAATTCGAAGGACGAAGACCCAGAGGACGGTAAAGCAAGCGAATGCTAGATGACCTGAAGGGAGAAGGTACCAAGAGCTAAAATAGGTGGCCATAAATAGAGAATTATGGAGGACAACTAATCCACGAAAGAACCTGCCTTAGAACAGAGCATTATAAGAGGAGTAGTACATACATACATACATATACCAAGGCCCTTCCCCCAATTTTGGGGGGGTAGCCGACATCAACAAAGAAACAAAAACAAAAAGGGGACCTCTACTCTCTACGTTCCTCCCAGCCTAACAAGGGACTCAACCGAGTTCAGCTGGTACTGCTAGGGTGCCACAGCCCACCCTCCCACATTATCCACCACAGATGAAGCTTCATAATGCTGAATCCCCTACTGCTGCTACCTCCGCGGCCACCTAAGGTCCTTTCCCGCTTCAAATGAGCTCAAGGTTTCTCTAGAAATGCCTCATGAAAAAAATACTATCCACGCCCTCAAAAACTTGGCAAGCCTAGTACATCTTTGATGACAAAAACTCCCGGGGCAGCCCTTGAACATAAAGAAGCATCTATTTCCAACTAAATCGTCCCCGTCGGTAGAGACACTAAAACTGATGGCGGTTTGAAGGTTAAGAGTCTAAAGTTGCTTCCTGTAGTTTCAACCTTGGCAGCTTTAGGGAAACGTGTGAGGTTGGACGTAGTTCGCTTCGAGTTATGAAGGTTGATCTTTTTTTTTTATTGGGGAAGCATAAATAGCTGGGACGTTGCCAGATTCGAGTCGTTTCTTCGCTCTATCAAACTTGGCAAAGTTTATGTTACCTTCAGCTGACAGAAAGAATATACTATACACCAAAATGATCTGGGCCGTTTATATTACCTTGAAAGGAAGAAAATTGTTTAAACACCCGGGAAACCCAAAAGTTAAAAATCTAATTTCTCAAGACAGATAAGATTCTACCATGTTAGACGTTGGATAGACAACTGATTTCTATAATACTTTCTTTCAACCTCGGGAAACCAAAAAGTTAAAAATCAAATTTCTCGAGACTGATAAGATTCTACCAAGTTAAACGTTGGATAAATAGACAACTGATTTCTATAATACTTTCTTTCAACCTTCAAACAATGACATTTTGTACATCCTCTTTCATTTATGACATCCTGTAATTTTGATCTAAGTAGGTCATCTAACAGGAAAGCTACCAAGATGTGTTAGACAAAGGTTAGTGGAATTATTAAACTACTTGACAACGTCCCATGAGTAAAATTTAGGTACTTATGATTTCATTTATCTTATCATCATCATCATCATCTCCTATGCCTATTGACGCATAGGGCCTCTGTTAGATTTAGCCAGTCATCTCCATCTTGAGCTTTCAATTCAATACTTTTCCATTCATCATCTCCTATTTTACGCTTCATAGTCCTCAGCCACGTAGGTCTGTTCTCCATTCATCATCTCCTACTTCACGCTTCATAGTCCTCAGCCACGTAGGTCTGGGTCTTCCAACTCTTCTAGTGCCTTGTGGAAGCTGAAAGTTTGGTGAACTAATCTCTCTCGGGGAGTGTGAAGAGCATGCCCAAACCATCTCCATCTACCCCTTATCACCATGATCTCATCCACATATGGCACTTGAGTAATCTCTCTTATAGTTTAATTTCTAATCCTGTCCAGCCATTTAACTCCCAATATTCTTCTGAGGACTTTGTTTTTGAATTTACTAAATCTGTTGGATATTATTCCTCTCATAAGATTGAAGTTGACATATCATTAGAGCAAGCCATTTTGGAATAAAACGAAGGACGAGATAACCTATTGAATACGTCCATGCCTCTCAATCTACTGGACTGGGGTTCTAGACCCTCTCAAGCTCGATAGCTTCTTGTAGTGTCCGCAACCTCACCATCCTTGTGAGCTAAGGATGAGTTTGTGTGAGCCCATGTCTATATGCTGAGACATCAGAACCCATTGCCTGGACCTTCCTGGTCCTAGCTTGGGTGGAGAGGGGACTTGCGTGCCGATATATGTGGTCAGTCTCTAGGGCCCTGTCACTGTCCCGAACACCTCCCTTG
>NC_090767.1:60999366-61053442 GCF_036898095.1 Palaemon carinicauda | reverse complement strand
ATCTAACACTTCGCCACTGGGAAAAAAATGGAAAAAATCACTGATTTATCTTAAAAGAGAGAGAGAGAGAGAGAGAGAGAGAGAGAGAGAGAGAGAGAGATTTAAACCTTACCTTTAATTCTTTTTTTAATATGGAAGATTTATCTAACTTCACCACTGGGAAAAAAATGGGAAAAATCACTGATTTATCTTAAAATTTGCGAGTTTTTCCTATATATTTCCCGTATCTAAGATACTGCACGACACTGCACGACCATTATACGTGTAACACGACTACAGAGAACAGTATGTAACGTTACTGTAACCAAACAAGCGTGCAATGTAACATCTGTAACAGGTAACATTCTTTAAGGTATTCCACATTACACCTACGGCACGCTGTGACGTCATAAGGCAAACTATCGTACCTAGAAGAGAGAGAGAGAGAGAGAGAGAGAGAGAGAGAGAGATTATAAAGAGAATCTCTCATATAGTCCAAAATGCTTATTAATGAGAGAAAAATATACGTGAAAATAAAGTAAAACATCGTACCTCTGGCAGACCAACATCTGGTCGGCCGTAGGATTTGAAACCCGTTATTTTTTTTCCACGTGTCCTTTAAGAGTCTCTCTCTCTCTCTCTCTCTCTCTCTCTCTCTCTTTGTGTTTTCACTTCCGCTATTATCTGATCTTTTTCTCGGGTTAACAGAAAGAGAAAGTTTGGCTTTCCTTTGTGCCTGAGAGAGAGAGAGAGAGAGAGAGAGAGAGAGAGAGAGTCTATGTATAGAAATGATAGTATCGTATACAAGAATCCATTTATAAAATCTAAATAAACATTCCACGTTTGATAAAGTTCTAGAAGTCTACGTTATGGTGCTCTCTCTCTCTCTCTCTCTCTCTCTCTCTCTCTCCCAATGACGGAGTAAGAACTCGTGATTCAGTTCTATTTTGTACATTAAAGAAAATGAGACTATTTTTACCAGTGAAACAATCTCTCTCTCTCTCTCTCTCTCTCTCTCTCTCTCTCTCCTACAAAAAAGTACCTAACCAAAGCAATGATTTAAAACAATAAAAATAACCTTTATAATTCAACAAAAGCCCTAAATAAAAAAAAAGTTTCAAATTCAACAAAAGCCCAAAAGAGACCAACACAAAAACAATGCCATAAATCCAATGAAAGCCCTAAAACAGAATAAAGCTTTACAATACAGTGAAAGCCCTAAAACAAAAAGCTTTAAAGTCCAATGAAAGCCCTAAAACAAAATAAAGCTTTAATCCAATGAAAGCCATAAAAAATCACTTCATAATCCAATGAAAGCCCTAAAACAAAAAGCTTTAAAATCCAATGAAAGCCCTAAAACAAAAAGCTTTAAAATCCAATGAAAGCCCTAAAACAAAATAAAGCTTTAAAATCCAATGAAAGCCTTAAAACAGAATATCTTTAATATCCAATGAAAGCCCTAAAACAAAATAACTTTAAAATCCAATGAAAGCCCTAAAACAAAATAAAGCTTTGAAATCCAATGAAAGCCCTAAAACAAAATAGCTTTAAAATCCAATGAAAGCCCTAAAACAAAATAAAGCATTGAAATCCAATGAAAGCCCTAAAACAAAATAACTTTAAAATCCAATGAAAGCCCTATAACAAAATAAAGCTTTAAAATCCAATGAAAGCCCTAAAAATTAAGCTTTAAATTCCCACAAAAGCCCTTATACAAAACAAAGCTTTAAAATCTAATGCAAGCCTTAATAAAAATGAAGCTTTATAATACAGTGAAAGCCTTAAAATAAAGCTTTTAAATCCAATGAAAGCCCTAAAACAAAATAAAGCTTTAAAATCCAATGAAAGCCCTAAAAATAGCTTCAAAATCCAATGAAAGCCCTAAAAATAGCTTTAAAATCCAATGAAAGCCCTAAAACAATATAAAGCTTTAAAATCCAATGAAAGCCCTAAAACAATATAAAGCTTTAAAATTCAATGAAAGCCCTAAAACAAAATAAAGCTTTTAAATCCAATGAAAGCCCTAAAACAAACTAACTAAAATCCAATGAAAGCCCAAACCCAAAATAAAGCTTCAAAATCTGGTGAAAGCCCTAAAGAAACAAAAAGCTTCAAAAATTCACCAAAAGCCTTAAATAAAAACAGCTTTAAAATTCAACAAAAGCCCTAAATAAAAGTCCTCAAACCAAAAATCGAAATAAATAAAAAATACAACAAAGTTCTCATGAAAACGAAAGCCCTAAAAAAATAACACTAAAGAAATAACTATAGTCAATTCTTTTAAGTGAGGCAGATTTGCAGCGACTCGCAGGGGTGCCCTTTTAGCTCGGAAAAGTTTCCCGCTCGCCGATTGGTTGAGCAAGATCATTCTAACCAATCAGATAGCAGGAAACTTTTTCCGAGCTAAAAGGGCACCGCTGCTAGTCGCTGCAAATGTGTCTCATTAAAAAAAATTGAGTATAGAATTAACACTCGAATTCGGTACTCAACACACGAAAGTTCGTATAGTATTAACACTCTCCCCCATACAAGCCCACTTGTAGAACGAATCGAATTCGGTACTTACCGCACGAAAGCTCGCTCGAAGACTGCGCCTTCCGTAGCTCGAAGTTCGGAGTGGCTAGGTTGCTGAGGGACGTGGCTCGGCCGAGCCTCTCTTGGCTGTCCGCACGCTTTATGTTTTGGAGGAAAAAAGGCAACGTAAGTAATCGTGACACTAATAAAAGATATATTCTAACAGTGGTCACTAGGCTAGTGACAATGTATTATGCAAAAGAATATATTTTTTACTATGTGGTTAATGCTGACTATCTTCTACATCATAAGGCTCAACACTACACAGTATGCTTGAAGTTTTATTCCAGCTGTGACCAGATTGTGGAATGATCTATCTAACGTACTGATCTTGACATATTTCTCAGTTTTTCATTATTTTTTGTATATATTTTGATCATTACTTCTTTATCTCCTTTCCGCATCGAGTTACTCTTCCCGTTAGAGCCCTTGGACTTTTAGCTAGCGGCTTTTTCAACTAGGGTTGTGTTATGGTTAGTAATAATAATAATAATAATAATAATAATAATAATAATAATAATAATAATAATAACAACCCTTTTACCCCCAAAGGACGTACTGGTACGTTTCACAAAACTCATCCCTTTACCCCCATGGACGTACCGGTACGTCCTTGCAAAAAAATGCTATAAACATTTTTTTTTTCCTATTTTTGATAATTTCTTGAGAAAATTCAGGCATTTTCCAAGAGAATGAGACCAACCTGACCTCTCTATGACAAAAATTAAGGCTGTTAGAGCAATTTAAAAAAAAATATATACTGCAAAATGTGCTGGGAAAAAAATAACCCCTTGGGGGTTAAGGGTTGGAAATTTCCAAAGAGCCTTGGGGTAAAAGGATTAATAATAATAAAAATAATAATTGTACCAAATAATTAACGAGAGAAGCAAATGATAATGTAAATTAAAATTTGGGTTAAATAGAAAAGTAAAAATTCAAACTATGAAAGGAGAATTATGGAAACTCGTTAATAATTTAGCTTCATCTTACCTGTAATCTGCGAGGTGGTCTGGCCGGTTCCGGATAAGCGAAGTGGCTATCGACTCCGGCGTTTCCAAAGCGCTGTACGGAAGGCTTATTGGGAGGCACAAGCGGTTTGCCGAAAGCACCGGAGGATCTCTCGAACGTTGGAATGTGTTGTTGCGACCTGGACTTCTCACGGAGCCCTAGTATTTTAGAAACGACGGCCGGGTTCGACGGGGCACTCGCCTTTTCGGGAATGGGAGGCGGTCTCTCCGACTCCTCCAGCAGCTCGTCGACAAACGAGGGGGGCTCTGGCTGGTCGCGGTAGGCTGCGAACGAGTCCGTCTTAGACAACGTGCTTCTCTTGGGCCTGCTGGGGTGATTGAACGATTCCGATTTTCCCAGCTTTTTGTCGTAGCTCGTTTCTTCCGCTCTGGATTTGTAGGTGGAGATTGAAAAGCTCATTACGGGTGCACGGCTCAGACTGGAGTCTGTGTTGGTATCTGAAGCACGGCTAAGACTTGCCGTTGTGCCGGTATCTGAAGCACGGTGAGCACTCCTCCTTCCGCTGGCATTGCTGCTCTCGCTTGTGCTACTCGACGAACGTCCCCTTCGTCCGTCGCTCTCAGAATCCAGAGGCGGCGGAATTTCCGGCACGGGAGGAGGGGCGCTTTCATAACTGGTACTGGAACCGGACCTTGACCTAGACCGCCCAGAGATATCAACCTCGTCGTGTGAATCGTTTCCGAACGCGCTCTCGTAGCTGGACGTGGATTCCTTCAACCTCCTTCCAACCACGGCTTTCCTGTTCACTTCCTCGTTCTTCGCCGGCCGCTTCGCTACGACGCGAGGGACAAACGACTGCTCCATGGGGTAGTTCAACTTAGCAGGAGGGACTTCGACCCTGAGTTCCGCATTATCGTCGCTAGCAGCGTCCTCCTTAGGCACAGACATGATCATTTCAACGTGCCTCACTTTCGGCCTGAGCTCGACGATCCGAGGTTCGCTGCTGACGACAGTTTTGAGCTCTTCGATGACGTTCTGTTTTGCTTTCTCGTCCGACATGTACGAGGAAGAGTGGCTGGACAGCGAGCTCTTCCTGCTGGACGACAACACACTAACCGAGTCGCTCGTATCCACGCCCAAGGCCAGCTTCGTCTCGGTGTCCGATTCAATCTTCTCTATTATCTCCATATTCTTCGCTTCGGGTATAGAACTGCCGGGGGAATCCTTGAAGCCGGACGGTACATCGGAGAGAACTTCAGGCAGAGGCTCCGAAGACGTGGTGCTGGATTCCTCGTCTCGGACGCGGGACGGAGGGACGTCTTTGAACGGCGTCGGGGGGTCCGGGATCTTGTACTCCCAGTCGCTGCTCTCCTGAGGCCCCAGCGGGAGATCCAGAATTATTCTCTCCCCCGTGACGTCTCTTGGGCTGACTTCGGCAAAAGCGGCTTCGAGGTGGGTCTCGATGGTGTCCTTTGATATCTGAGGAGAATTGAAGGGTAAATGATGTTAATGTTAATCATATGTACATAACCAGTAAGTGATATTATTTGAAAGTAGACACAGACTAAGTAAATGACATCATTATATGAACATACACAAGTATATGAAATTGTTATTCATACGTATACATACACTATATATAAGATTCAAAAACATTATTTATAGTACAATATGTACAATTTTTTGAGAAACTTCAGGCATTTTCCAAGAGAATGAGACCAACCTGACCTCTCTATGACAAAAATTAAGGCTGTTAGAGCAATTTAAAAAAAATATACTGCAAAATGTGCTGGGAAAAAAATAACCCCCTGGGGGTTAAGGGTTGGAAATTTCCAAAGAGCCTGGGGTAAAAGGGTTAAAAGTTCATATATCATTTGTAAACAACAATACAATCACAACATTAATCAAGTCACACTGGAAATTTATGACAATATTCATTCTTTAACTTACGTGAGTCAATGAGACAAAGCGAGTTATTTGTGCTACGAAGAGCTAGTTAAATTTAAAGTACAATTCTCTCAAAATTTAGTAAATAACTTTTACAGGAAATAACTAGAAGGGCACTCAGTAGAGTGCATGACTTTCCCCGGAAAAGAAGTCGTATTTTGCTATTAACTTCACTACGTACTTGTACTGCGATATATTTACAAAATCTAATGGATTTGTCCTTTGGTCATATCCTACACTGTCCATTAAATTTTGATTAAATTGGTTCTGTAGTTAACCCTTTTACTCCCAAAGGACGTACTGGTACGTTTCACAAAACTCATCCCTCTACCCCCATGAACGTACCGGTACATCCTTGCAAAAAACTGCTATTCAAAATTTTTTGGCATATTTTTGATAATTTTTTTGAGAAACTTCAGGCATTTTCCAAGAGAATGAGACCAACCTGACCTCTCTATGACGAAAATTAAGGCTGTTAGAGCAATTCAAAAAATATATACTGCAAAATGTGCTTGAAAAAATTAACCCCTGGGGGTTAAGGGTTGGAAATTTCCAAATATCCTGGGGGTAAAAGGGCTAAGACTCATTCTGTCTTCGCCTACACATACACCAAATAGTCTGGCTTATTCTTTCCACATTCTCCTCTGTCCTCATACACCTGACAACACTGAGATTACCAAAACAATTCTTCTCTCAAGGTGTTATCTACTACACTGTAATTGTTCAGTGGTTATTTTCCTCTTGGTAAGGGTAGAAGAGACTCTTTAGCTATGGTAAGCAGCTCTTCTAAGAGGACACTCCAAAATCAAGCCACTGTTCTCTAGTGTTGGGTAGTGCCATAGCCTCTGTACCAAAGCCTTAAAATGTCTTGGATTAGAGTTCTCTTGCTCTAGGGTACACGCGGGCATGCTGTTCTATCTTATTTATCTTCCTCTTGTTTTTTTAAGTTTTTAGTTTATACAGTATATGAAACTATTACTGTTCTTAAATATTTTATTTTGACTGTATTATTCTCTTGTAATGTAGTAATTTCTTTGTTTCCTTTCCGTACTGGGCTATTTGACCCTGTTGGAGTCCTTGGGCTTATAGCATCTTGCTTTTCCAACAAGGATTGTAGCTTGGCTTATAATAACAATAATAATAAACGTGTCGTTTACCTAACATCGCGATCATTTTCAAAGTACTGCTGCAAACTTGTACTTCGAAGTACTTTATCCAAAATGCTACAAATTCATCCTTGGGTTATATCCACAATGACAACCAAATTTGGTCAAAATCGGTACAGTAGTTTTTGTGTAATAGACAGGGGTGAAAACATACCCTTCAATAAATCTTCAATCTTGACAAAGGCAATTAAATTTATGAACTGAATATATTTTTAGTAACTTTTTTCTCAAACTATTTAATTAGAATGTGTAGATTAAGCCTCTCCCTTTTTACCATATTATTATTACTTGCTAAGCTACAACCCTAGTTGGAAAAGCAGGATGCTATAAGCCAAAGGGATCCAACACGGAAAATAGCTCTGAGAGGAAAGGATATAAGGATATATACAAGAGAAGTTTAAGAATAAAAACATTAAAATGAATATTATATATAAACTATAAAAATTTCAAAATAACAAGAGGAAGAGAAATAAAATAGAAGTGTGTGCGAGCGTACCCTCAAGCAAGAGAACTCTACCCGAAGACAGAGGAAGACCATGGTACAGAGGCTATGGCACTACCCAAGACCAGAGAACAACAAGTGTCCTTCTCAAAGAAGAGCTGCTTACCATAGCTAAAGAGTCTCTTCTGCCCTTACAATTAAGAGGAAAGTAGCCCCTGAACAATTACATTGCAGTAGTTAACCCCTTGAACGAAGAATAATTGTTTGGTAATCTCAGTGTTGTCAGGTATATGAGGACAGAGGAGCATGTGGAAAAAATGGGCCAGACTATTCGGGAAAAAATGAGCCTTAACCAGAGAGAGGGATCCAATGTAATACTGTCTGGCGAGTCAAAGGACACCCTAACTCTCTAGCAGTAACATATATGAAATTAACCTACAACTTTCAGGGTGGTTGAGCCAAGCCAGGCAGTGTAACGTGAGGCCCTAAGGTTTGTATAGTTGAGAAAAACACAAATGACTATAAAATTTCTTAATTACATCATCATAATGCTAGGGATGTTATGATATGTACCAGGACACTCTGAATAATCTACAATAAGTATATGTTATCAGAATGTATGATCATTATGAGAAATGTGTTTACATACATTTCATCAAAGTTCCCCATCGTCTGGGAAAATGAGGGACATACTTCAATACAAAATATGTCTGTGAAGAAAAGTTGATTGGTTGTGTGGCTTGCCTGCGCCTAGCATCCATTCCAGTGCACGAAGGAAGGACTGGCTTACCACAACAGACGGGAACAATGAGGAAAAAAATGATCAGGCATTCTTTCCTCTTAATCTAGACTTACTTCGCAAACATTATGTAACGGTTTAAGGGCCACTCATGAATGGCAGAGACAAGGGACAGTGATATTGCCCTAGTGCCCTAAAGAATGATCATATATACTGTACATATGATCAGCACCCAAGCCCCCTCTCCACCCAGCTAGGCCCAAGGAGGGCCAGGCAATAGCTGCTGATGACTCAGCAGATAGACCTATAGGCTCCCCCAAGGTCCCCGTCCTTAGCTCACAAGGATGGTGAGGTTGCAGTGACCAAAGAAACTAACGAGTTTGAGCGGGACTCGAACCCCAGCCTGGCGTTCACCAGTCAGGGACGTCACCACATCGGCCACCACAACCCTCAGCCATTACCTTAGAACAGATGTATCTTGTCCTGTGTGGGAGAGAGGTTCCCCGCACAACTTGTTGAGCAGCTACTGCACGGCCAAGGATAATAATAAAGGGAATTGTGGGTAAAATCACGCAGGTAAAGGACAGCGATGGTAGTTTGTCATACAAGATTTATGTCTTCCGAATTAGCACCACTGACAGGTTCTTCCTAAAGGCTGTTGTAGAACCAATATTCCAGACAGCGGGCTCGAACAAGGATGGGCACCAGAGTTTTCTGGGAAACGTAGTCATCTCCTATCAGGAGAGAGCTGGAGGATTTAAATTTAGAATTTTCCTTGGATAATCGTCTGAATCTCGGACAAGAACTCTAGATCAAAGGAAAGCCATCTACGGTTTGAGAATGACACGTGACATCCCAAATGTCCCGCGTAACATCGAGCCAAAGGCTCGTGAGTATTCTTGGGATCAGATCCTATCTGATGTCCAGTTAGGAGTTCTTGCAGGATAATCTAAAGCGACAGGAGGGCACTAGCGACATTACAGATGGGACTCAAGATCCTAGAGACGGAATATCATTTAAAGTTACTCCTTAGCTTCGGGTGGTCCTCTGAAGGGGAAGGATTTGAGTTCCTAAGTCTGGGATCTGGTTCAAGAACAAGTGACTGCTTTTACCTCAGGGATTGTAAGGAGCCTCCTTAACGAAGGAAGATGAAGAGAACTGGAGAGCAAACAGGTACTTTGATAGTGATTCCCAGTTCAGGAAGACTTTCCACTATGCATGAATGTGGGGACCCAACTGGGCCTACTCCATGGACCTTGCAATGGAGTGTATCATCTAGATCATTTCCCTTCGTTTGGAATGGACCTTGCTAACAGCACTCATGTTGAGGGCTGCCCATGTGTATATCATCGTGCCCAATCGCCAAGGGTTGGTGAACAGTACCCCTTTGGATATGTCTGTCAGCAGGATCACTGTAGGTGAAGTTAAAGAGTGGAATGCCCATGGAGAGGATTTCGTCAATTAACCACCTAGCCAGATCTTCACGTGTTTCCCGGTCCACTGAAACTATTATTATCATTATTATTATCATTATTCCTACTACCTAAGCTACAACCCTACTTGGAAAAGCAGGATGCCATAAGCCCAAGGGCTCCAACAGGGAAAAATAGCCCAGTGAGGAAAGGAAACATGGAAATATAGTACAAGAGAAGTAATAAGCAATCAAAAAATATTTTAAGAACAGCAACATTAAATTAGATTTTTCATATATAAACTATGAAAACCTAAAAGATTTAGAGGAGAAATAAGATAGAACAGCATGCCTGAGCGTACCCTTAAACAAGAGAACTCTAGCCCAAGAAAGTGGAAGAACATAGTACAGAGGCTATGGCACTACCCAAGACCAGAGAACAATTAGATTTTGAAGTGTCCTTCTCCAAGAGGAGTTGCTTACCATAGCTAAAGAGGCTCTTCTACCCTTACCAAGAGGAAAGTAGCAATTAAAAATTTAGATTGCAGTAGTTACCCCTTGAGTCCAGAAGAATTGTTGTGTATGAAGACAGAGGAGAACGTGGAAAGAATAAGCCAGACTACTATATGTGTAGGCAAAGGACCCTATAACTCTTGAGCGGTAGTATATCAAAGAGAAGAAACAGACACGTCGCTCGACAGGAACATGAACGTTGAATAACGGCAGGTAGCACCAAAAAATGACTCGCGATTAGTTACTAGAAAACACTGCATATTTTGGCTTTAGTAAAAATCCCAAGAATATGACAATCTATGCTAGTACATTTATTCAATAAAAAAAAAAGCAAATGATTAACCCTTTTACCCCCAAAGGACGTACTGGTACGTTTCACAAAACTCATCCCTTTACCCCCTTGGACGTACCGGTACGTCCTTGCAAAAAAATGCTATAAAAATTTTTTTTTTCATATTTTTGATAACTTTTTGAGAAAATGCAGGCATTTTCCAAGAGAATGAGACCAACCTGACCTCTCTTTGACAAAAATTAAGGCTGGTAGAGCAATTAAAAAAAAAATATACTGCAAAATGTGCTGGGGAAAAAATAACCCCATGGGGGTTAAGGGTTGGAAATTTCCACAGAGCCTGGGGGTAAAAGGGTTAAAACAGCAAGATAAAAAACATACTAGCTACCTCGTTGAAAGTTTAAACGGTCATACCCCTATTAAAGCAGAACGATTTGTATATGCAGGTTCTATTTGTCAAATATATTTCATTACTCTCACAGCCATTTTTTTATTTATTGTACATAGCTCCTTTTGTGGCCTGATTACTAGTGCCCTTATCTCTTTAATCAAAAGGTTCTTGGTCTGATCTCAATACAAACTCATGTGGGACCTTCGTCATATAATTAAAAGTGGTCCCTCTCGTTAGACGTGAGTGCCTATCCTAGAGTTTTACGAATCTATTGTACATAGCTCCTTTTGTGGCCTGATTACTAGTGCCCTTATCTCTTTAATCAAAAGGTTCTTGGTCTGATCTCAATACAAACTCATGTGGGACCTTCGTCATCTAATTAAAAGTGGTCCCTTTCGTTAGACGCGAGTGCCTATCCTAGAGTTTTACGAATCTATTGTACATAGCTCCTTTTGTGCCTGATCACCGGTGCCCTTATCTCTTTAATCAAAAGGTCCTTGGTCTGATCTCGATACAAACTCATGTGGGACCTTCGTCATCTAATTAAAAGTGGTCCCTCTCGTTAGACGTGAGTGCCTATCCTAGAGTTTTACGAATCTATTGTACATAGCTCCTTTTGTGGCCTGATCACCGGTGCCCTTATCTCTTTAATCAAAAGGTCCTTGGTCTGATCTCGATACAAACTCATGTGGGACCTTTGTCATCTAGTTAAAAAGTGGTCCCTCTCGTTAGACGTGAGTGCCTATCCTAGAGTTTTACGAATCTATTGTACATAGCTCCTTTTGTGGCCTGATTACCGGTGCCCTTATCTCTTTAATCAAAAGGTTCTTGGTCTGATCTCGATACAAACTCATGTGGGACCTTCGTCATCTTATTAAAAGTGGTCCCTCTCGTTAGACGTGAGTGCCTATCCTAGAGTTTTACGAATCTATTGTACATAGCTCCTTTTGTGGCCTGATCACCGGTGCCCTTATCTCTTTAATCAAAAGGTCCTTGGTCTGATCTCGATACAAACTCATGTGGGACCTTTGTCATCTAGTTAAAAAGTGGTCCCTCTCGTTAGACGTGAGTGCCTATCCTAGAGTTTTACGAATCTATTGTACATAGCTCCTTTTGTGGCCTGATTACCGGTGCCCTTATCTCTTTAATCAAAAGGTTCTTGGTCTGATCTCGATACAAACTCATGTGGGACCTTCGTCATCTAATTAAAAGTGGTCCCTCTCGTTAGACGCGAGTGCCTATCCTAGAGTTTTACGAATCTATTGTACATAGCTCCTTTTGTGGCCTGATTACAAGTGCCCTTATCTCTTTAATCAAAAGGTTCTTGGTCTGATCTCAATACAAACTCATGTGGGACCTTCGTCATCTAATTAAAAGTGGTCCCTCTCGTTAAGACGTGAGTGCCTATCTTAAAGTTTTACGAACAGCTGCATGCTCACCCGCTCGGACGGCGCCACCCGTCGCGTCTCTCCCTTCATGGAAGAACTGCTCGACGAGGAAGACAAAACAGAGGAGGCAGAGGAGGAAGAAGAACAGGATCTCGACTTTCGTGTCGCGGATTGTGCGTGCTGGAAGAAACAGTTGACAATCATTATCGTCTGTATTTACAGTTGGTATTTCCTTAATTTTACTGTATTTTTCATGACCTAACAAACCACTTTCTCACTGCCATTGAAGATGCTAAGCGAAGGTTTTTTGCATTCGTGGAAAACTTAATAATGTCTCGGCCTATCTTCGAAAACAGGATCAAAATCTCAATAAAACAAAACATTGAAAATTAACGATCGGATTACTTGGGATAAAAAATTTGTCTCTGAATCTTTCAATTCTTTTCATACAATATAATGTCTAGTTTTAAATCTACTGTAACAAAAATATAAATAAATTTTGATGCTTTATTGTAATATCATAAGCTAACTTGGTTTTAAATCTATGTAATGTATACAAACATTATGTATTTTATTGTGTATAGTAATTAGGATATATTTTTTTTTGTAATATTATTATTATTATCATTATTATTATTATTATTATTATTATTATTACAAGCTAAGCTACAACTCTAGATGGAAAGGCATACTGCTATTAGCCCAAGGGCTCCAACAGGGAAAAATAGCCCAGTGAGGGAAGGAAATAAGGAAATAAATAAACTACAAGAGAAGTAATGAATAATCAAAAGAAAATATCTTCAAAACAGTAATAACATTAAATTAGTTCTTTTATATATAAAATAAAACTTTGAAACAACAAGAGGAAGAGAAACAAGATAGAGTAGTGTGCCTGAGTGTACCCTCAAGCAAGAGAGTATGTAACAAGCTTAGGGAATATTTTTAATTATTCCTGTGATATCTATAACTCAATATATTTGCGGTGATATATTGCCTTATAGTTTAATTATTATCTACATATGTATGTATTACCATTGGGGCTCATAATTCTCAACATTTGTTATAAGGAAATAAAGAGACATGGCTGTTTCTTGTGCTATCCTCAGCCGTACTAAGCACGCCACGGTGTGTGCTTTATTTATTTCCTTGTTTCCTTTCAACATTGGGCTATTTTTTCCTTGTTGGAGCACTTGGGCATATAGCATCCTGCTTTTCCAACTAGGGTTATAGTTCAGTTTGTAATAATAATAATAATAATAATAATAATAATAATAATAATAATAATAATAATAATAATAATAAGTGTTCTTTGTACTCTTTGAGTTCAACCCTGACACATGTAAGTATTGTATTCGATCTGTTTTGTAT
This sequence comes from Palaemon carinicauda, assembly GCF_036898095.1. Lineage (NCBI taxonomy): Eukaryota > Metazoa > Arthropoda > Malacostraca > Decapoda > Palaemonidae > Palaemon > Palaemon carinicauda. The sequence goes on along the minus strand of NC_090767.1, from coordinate 61,040,266 downwards.
ATATAACCATCTAACATGTGCTAATGTATAAAAAAATTTATAACAACACAATTCAAAGAAAAATTTAAAATTCAAATGTAACATAGAATCATGGAGAGTTTACAAATGAACTACATCTACAGTACTGTATAATACATCCCGGTATTTCCAGACTCGTCATTCCTCACCTTTTCGTTGGCAAGAATTGCCAGTTTTTCGTCTCGACTCTTGTTCGAGATCTCGTTGGCGCCGGGAATCCTCACGGACGACAGCGGGGAATTGGCCGTAATCCTGGGATCCCTGACGTCGTCCCGATCCTTATCTCCGTCGACGTCTCCTTCCGAATCTTCGGAAGACTCGGAGGAGGTCAAATCTCTACGGGAGCGTTTCTCGGGACCGGAGTCTCCTCCTCTCCTGGCTTGGTCGTGTTTTTGTTCCTTCTGCAGGACTTCCACTAAGACCATCGCTTCTTCCTTGTCGGGAGTATTTCCCAACTTCACCGTAGCTTCCGCAGACAGGGGCTTTCCGGCGACCGGCCTCTCTGCTTCTTCGTCGTCTTCATCCTCGCTACTCTCGCTACTAGACGAGCTACTGATGCTACTTGCAGTACTGCTGCTCTTAGACGAAGCACGTTCCACCTCCTGTTTTTTAGCACCGACGCGGTCCTCCTTGCCGTTATCGCTATCGCCGCTGCTCTCCGTGCTTCTGCCGCTCGAACTACTCGTCACACTTCTGGTGGACGGCGAACTGGAGCCAGATTTAGAGCCCTCGACATCGCCTTCGTTATTCCTACGCGGAACATCCCTTTTCCGGTTTGACGAGTCGCTGCTCTCCTCGCTTGTCTCGGACGAGAAGCAGGCAGAGCGCGTCTGCACCTCGTGATCTGTGGGATAGCGGATGTTTTAAAGATTGGAATTTGTTTTATGGAATGACGCGCTAGCTTCGACTTCAATGAGATCCGCACAGACTACTCGCCTGCAAAATACAGTATATAAATAAGTGAATTACAGAGATATCAGCTTACCCGAGAGTCTGGAACGAGGATAAGAAAATGGAATAGCTAATTACCTGAAAAACTGAGGACATATTACACAGTCTAAAGATACAGATATGTAGCGTATATACATACATATTATAACATTAACACGAGTTTTGTGGGTGCGTACTTTCAAATACGTTTACGTCAATATCCCGTTCTTCTTTAAAGCATATAAAAAAAACGGATCTATATTTTGGTGAGATAGCCATGACGTCCTGATGGAAGGTTCCTTCTGTAGTTAAATATGCCCAAGGAAGCTACTGAAGGAACCTTCCTTCAGGACATCATGGCTTGAGCCCAAAAATCTTACTAATATTATCGAGGTACGAGTCCTATTCTGCTTCTGTAATGATTTTTCATTAAAATTACAGCAAGATAAACTCTTTGCCCTATTGCAATACGTAATTGAGACTTTAACCCTTTTACCCCCAAAGGACGTACTGTACTGGTACGTTTCACAAAACTCATCCCTTTACCCCCATGGACGTACCGGTACGTCTTTGCAAAAAACTGCTATCTAAATTTTTTTTTGCATATTTTTGATAACTTTATGAGAAACTTCAGGCATTTTCCAAGGGAATGAGACCAGCCTGACCTCTCTATGATAGAAATTAAGGCTGTTAGAGCAATTTAAAAAATGTATATTGCAAAATGTGCTTGAAAAAAAATAACCCCTGGGGGTTAAGGGCTGGAAAGTTCCAAATAGCCTGGGGTTTTGGTTAATAATACTGTAAATATAATTGTTTATCGGAAACATTCTTCATTAACTCTTCAATTTAAAAGACCCTCAATAAAATAAGGAAGAGATAAGTAACCTATTAATAAAACAGGGAAGAAACAAGTAATCCATTGATAAACTGAGCTATAATATAATAAAAAGTGATAAAATAAAGTGTTAAGAAAGTGATATAATAAATTAAAATGTGATAAACAGTAAAATATCAGACTAATATAATATACAAAGTTATAAAGTGAATTAAATGTAATAAAGTGCTAAATTAAACTAAAATTTAGTGATAAACTGAACTTGAATATAAAAAAAAAGTGCTAAACTTGACCAGAATTTAATACAAAATTATAAATTGAACTAAAACATAAGTTATAAACTGAACTAAAATGTGATGGTGATAAACAAAAATATAATTTAATAAACAAAGTGATAAAACTGAACTTACGGATTTGAAAGGTGATAAACTGAAAAATATAATTTAATAAACAAATTGATAAAACTGAACTTACGGATTTGAAAACATTAAAATAAACTTCGTAATTTATGACGTTTAATACCGAAATTCATATAAGAGAGGGTCGGGAAGGCAGACTGTAATAAAGAGTCCTAGCCACGGACTGGATATCGGCAAATTACGTAAATATCAACGGGGATATCAATTATATTTTTACAATATATTAAAGCATCAATGGGTCTGCCCCACTATGATGAATGAAAATGTTAAGGACATACAAGAGGAGTTGGAAAGTCAAGTAGGAAAATACTAGAGAGTAGATAGTATGGAAGTAGACGGAAAGATGGACACCATCACGATGGTACCTTATCTATAGTCCATTTCTTTTAGCGAGGCATATTTGCACCGACTCGCAGCGGTGCCCTTTTAGCTCGGAAAAGTTTCCTGATCGCTGATTGGTTGGACAAGATAATTCTAACCAATCAGCAATCAGGAAACTTTTCCGAGCTAAAAGGGCACCGCTGCGAGTCGGTGCAAATCTGCCTCGCTAAAAGAAATGGACTATAGTCGGTCATATAACTATCTTCTCTCCTTATTTATCACTTAAATTATCATCATCAGCTGACAAAATGACAGGATGATAAATGAATATTAAATAAAAAGCTAAAAAAGGAGAACAGTAAACAGAAGCAAAAAGAAAATATATTAATCCTTTTACCCCCAAAGGACGTACTGGTACGTTTCACAAAACTCATCCCTTTACCCCCATGGACGTACCGGTACGTCCTTGCAAAAAATTACTATTTAAATTTTTTGTTCTTCATATTTTCGATAATCTTTTGAGAAACTTCAGGCATTTTCCAAGAGAATGAGACCAACCTGACCTCTCTATGACAAAAATTAAGGCTGTTAGAGCAATTTAAAAAAATATATACTGCAAAATGTGCTTGAAAAAAAATAACCCCTGGGGGTTAAGGGTTGGAAATTTCCAAATAGCCTGTGGGTAAAAGGGTTAAAAATATTTCTCGCAACAAAGTAATCATGAAGCTCAGACACCAATTCGATCGCGGCGAGAATGAAACTCTTCGAAAGGAGGACGAGTCTACGACATTTCTAGTTACTAAATTCATTATCTGTGAATTTACATCACGGAGTATAGGGTCAACTCACTTGTGAATGAGAACTGAAATTGGCTGGAGGACGGTGTTCTTCGTAACTTAGAATTCTTGAAATTTGCAAAATAATCATCAAGTGTCATACTTTACATGTACAGGGATCTAGTTTTTATACAATGACATGTTACAAGTAGTTTTTCGTATTCAATACGTGTATAGGGAGCTTATGAGTAGTTTTTTATGTTTAATACATGTATAGGAAGCTTATAAGTAGTTTTTCGTGTTCAATACGTGTATAGGGAACATATGAGTAGTTTTTTTTATGTTTAATATGTGTATAGGAAGCTTATAAGTAGTTTTTTGGCGTTCAATACGTGTGTAGGGAGTTTATAAGTAGTTTTTCATGTTAAATACGTGTATAGGGAGCTTATAAGTAGTTTTTTGTGTTCAATACGTGTATTGGGAGGAAATAAGTAGTTTTTTGGCGTTCAATACATGTATCAGGAGCTTGCAAGTAGTTTTTCATGTTCAACACATGTATAGGAAGCCTATAAGTTACCTTACAGGGAAAAAATAGATTAAAGTTAGGGGTCAAAAAGATAAACAACTGTACGTAGGGAGGAGCATTATTCTATAGTATCATACCAAAAGATTTTAAAACCAAGAAAATATCAAGAACATAAAAAAGGGAAAACTTATAAAAAATTCCTTATTAAAACCAGCCACAAACATTCTTCAAATTATGACGAATTATTCTGCGAGCTAACTGTTAAATAGTTATTAAAATTGGCCATCAGGAAGTGGGTAATCTGCATTGTCGGACATTTTCCTCTTATATCAGACTTTCATATCTTAATCCAAATGTTCTCCTCATATATCAGACTTTCATCTCTTAATCCAAATGTTCTCCTCTTACATCAGAGTTTCATCTTTTAATCCAAATGTTCTCCTCTTATATCAGGCTTTCATCTTTTAATCCAAATGTTCTCCTCTTATATCAGACTTTCATCTTTTAATCTAAATGTTCTCCTCTTACATCAGACTTTCATCTTTTAATCCAAATGTTCTTACATCAGACTTTCATCTTTTAATCCAAATGTTCTTACATCAGACTTTCATCTTTTAACCCGAATGTTCTCCTCTTGCGTCAGACTTTCGTCTTTCATTCCAAACTGAAAAAGCCTTTAAACAAGGTCTACTGGTGACTCAATGAAGTCGAAATGCAGAGAACAATATTCAACGACTGTGCGCATGCGCATTTCCTTACGCGACTTGAAAGACCGTTACAGATTAATGTTAGCTAAACTAGGCTACCAACTGACAATCTCAAATTCTACAGACGTGACTCTCGTCGTTTACTACTTCATGTCTGTGTTACTAAAAACATTTCAAGAATAGGGAACTATCACGTTTTGCTAATAACAATAAAAAGAATGATGGGTAAATTACACTTTCTGTTATGATATAATATAAAAATTTTAATTTGTTACGACGCTATAAGAATAAATAACTATTTTATCAAAAACTAGCCGTGAAATAAGTCGTTTACTAGTTCATGTCTGTTACTAAAAAAATGTCAAGAATAGGGAACTATCACGTTTTGCTAATAATAATAAAAAGAATGATGGGTAAATTACACTTTCTGTTATGATGTAATATAAAAATTTTAATTTGTTAAGACGCTATAAGAATAAATAACTTTTTTGTTAAGAAATAGTCATGATATAAAAATATAAAATGTTTGTTTTTAATTTCTACAATTAATTATGTACAAATTAATAGAATAGAGAATAAGAAAAGTTGAACTATTGAAACTCATTGTATTAGCAGTAATATAAAGTTGCTTGTAGGGATTAACTTTTCATGGTTATCGTCCTTCCCGTTACGTCGTGAGCTACGGGGTACGACTATACAGTACTATTTCCTACCTGCTACAGTACAGATTCACACTATCAAATCTTCACTCATTCCCTCAGATATTTTCTACCTACAGAGGCGCTTAACCCTTTTACCCCCAAAGGACGTACTGGTACGTTTCACAAAACTCATCCCTTTACCCCCTTGGACGTACCGGTACATCCTTGCAAAAAACTACTATTTAATTTTTTTTTGCATATTTTTGATAATTTTTTGAGAAAATTCAGGCATTTTCCAAGAGAATGAGACCAACCTGACCTCTCTATGACAAAAATTAAGGCTGTTAGAGCAATTTGAAAAAAATATACTGCAAAATGTGCTTGAAAAAAATAACCCCCTGGGAGTTAAGGGTTGGAAATTTCCAAATAGCCTGGGGGGTAAAAGGGTTAACCCTACTGTCTCATCCAGCGTCACTTGGTAGCTCAACGCCATCCGTTCTCATTCACGTGTCAGACAAACTTCAGAATATATGAGTCTCTCAGTCGAGAAACGTGCCAAGCGCCATTTTTAAAAAGTGTCAGAAATCGCGATTGAAAAATAATAATAGTAATAATAATAATATTAATAATAATAATAATGATAATAATAATGATAATGATGATATTAATAATAATAATAATGATAATAATAATGATATAAATAATAATAATAATAATTATTATTATATTGATAATAATGATAATAATAATAATAATAATATAAATAATTTGAAAATTGGCAATTTTCAATCGCGATTTCTGACATATTTTAAAAATGGCGCTTGGCATGTTTCTCGACTGAAAGACTCATATAAAGTTTCCTTTTCCTACAAAGCTGATATATACAAAAAATAAGATTTCCGATTTCCAATTATAGGAAATATACTGTATCGAAGAATTAAATTTTTTCCTAAAACGCTAAAGACCATGGCAATTTACTTACATTTATGCAGTATCTGAACCAATACAATATGTATGAATTACTTTTTCCCTAGATAATGAAAGTGAAAAAAAATTTACCCTTCTCCAGCATGGCGGATAATATATAAATAGTCATATTTTTCAAGATAAATTCAAAAGGTTCAAGATATATTTGATAAAATTAGTTCCCAATATGTCAACTCTTACATAAAAAAAAAAAAAAAAAAAAAAAAAAAAAAAAAAAATATTATATAAGCAAAACCTCATTTGAAATCATTAGCAAAACACTAACCGTTACATTTTAAGTTCAATTCTCTCCTCGGACATGTGACCTATTCGGCTTGGATGCGGTATCATTTGCGACAATCTCAAAGAATTAACACTTTTACCCCCAAAAGGACGTACTGGTACGTTTCAAAAAACTCATCCCTTTACCCCCTTGGACGTACCGGTATGTTCTTGCAAAAAACTACTATTTAAATTTGTTTTTTTTTGCATATTTTTGAAAATTTTTTGAGAAAATTCAGGCATTTTCCAAGAGAATGAGACCAACCTGACCTCTCTATGATGAAAATTAAGGCTGTTAGAGCAATTTGAAACAAATATACTGTAATATGTGCTTGAAAAAAAATAACCCCTGGGGGTTAAGGGTTGGAAAGTTCCAAATAGCCTGGGGGTAAAAGGGTTAATGGGAAGAATAATAAAAAGAAGTTTTGAACGGTAAATGAGAAATTGATTGGAGGTACGAATATTTGAAATAATTACGAAGCAATTGCTTGAACGATGAGAATACTACGCAGTACTCTAGAAGTTTCATTCCAGCTGTGACCAGGTTGTGAAATGATCTTCCTAATCTGGTAGTTGAATCGGTAGAACTTAAGTTTAAACTTGCAGAGAATGTTTTTTTATGTTGAACAGTCTTACTTAAATCTCATTTTATAGTTTATATATGAAAAGATGTTTTAATGCTGTTACTGTTCTTATATCTTATTTTAATTGTTCATTACATCGCATATAGTTTATTTCCTTTCCTCACTAGGCTATTTTTCCCTGTTGGAGGCCTTGAGTATAATAATAGCATCCTGTTTTCAAACTAGGGTTGTAGCTTAGCTAGTAATAATAATAATAATAATAATAATAATAATAATAAATATCTATACTGTATTGGAAAAGTCGAAAATTAGTAAAATGAACGTCAAAAATTGCCTTACTGACGTATAGTATTAGAAAGATAGTATCAATGCGCGGATATCATACCACTTGCTGTACTGGGAATGGTACGAAAGCAAGACTATATAATGTGATACAGTATATAGTATTCCTTATTCAGAACGTAACTTGTTTTATGTAAGGCAAACCTTCACAGTAATATGCCACCCTGCGTCGTTAATTGGTTCTACGAGATGTAGGGCAATTTCCGACGTAAAAAGTCGGACTTCCGCGACATAAAGCGATTAATATATTTCCTTTACAAGTAAAAAACATGAAAAAGTTCAACCAGATACATGAACAAGCTTCCTCATTTTATGACTCATATACGGACGTAATGGGAAAAACGACGTTAACTTTTAAATTTTGTAAATTTAGCACTGAAGTCCAGTACGTCAAATCTCAAACGTAAAAATTGGTATTACTGTATAGACATATTAGTCAGGACAAGACAGCATCAGTTAGCTACCCCAAGGGGCTCTTTTAATAATGGTTTGGATGTCCATTGGCTTAGTCGAAGTCACAGAATCCGTTGGTCAGAGGCAAAGACAGTAATCAATATCAACAACGTTACCTATAGAAATATACTGGACTTCTTTATAATTACCTGTACCAAAAGTGATGGTTTACATTAAGTAATGGTTTGTTTTCCAGCAATCCTACATCTTTTTTTATATTCCACAAGAGAGCGTGCTAGAAATAGGAATGAATGGCGAGCGATTGTGACGCAGTTCCGGTAGGCCCTGCTGCTTCCTCCGATGCCTTAGATGACCGCGGAGGTAGCTGCAGTAGGAGATTTAGCATTATGAAGCTTCATCTGTGGTGGATAACGGGGGAGGGTAGGCTGTGGCACCCTAGCAGTACCAGCTGAACTCGGTTGAGTCCCTTGTTAGGCTGGGAGGAACGTAGAGAGTAGAGGTCCCCCTTTTTTTTTTTTTTTTTTCATTTGTTGATGTCGGCTACCCCCCCAAAATTGGGGGAAGTGCCTTGGTATATGTATGTATGTATTATCGGGAATCAAGGGCTTAGCTTCTATAAAAATACAATATCCTTGTATACCTATTCTCACTGCGAGTCAAACGGTGTCGCCAGTATGATAAAAGCACGCAGCCTAATCAAGTCTTTTCAATTTTCCCTCCCCAAGAATTATACACACACGTGTATACATATATATATAGATTCTTCCTTTACTTTGGGATTACACATTAGTCTCTCAAATGAAAAACAAGGTTGCTATCAATCATGCCACCATAGGTTCTAAAAGAACTCAAAACATAAGTCCTATCTCCATTTCACAACTAACTATAGTCTATTTCTTTTAGCGATGCAGATTTGCACCGACTCACAGCGGTGCCCTTTTAGCTCGGAAAAGTTTCCTGATCGCTGATTGGTTTGACGAGATAATTCTAACCAATCAGCGATCAGGAAACTTTTCCGAGCCAAAAGGGCACCGCTGCGAGTCGGTGCAAATCTGCCTTGCTAAAAGAAATGGACTAGCGAGATCGTGACCAGTGGGTAAACCAATCAAGCTGAAATTCAAGACCTATAGGACAGTAATAAGACCAGTGTTAACGTATGGATCAGAAAAGTAGGCTTTTAAGACGAGGAAGCAGAGCTTGAGAAAACAGAGATGAGAATGCTGAAAGATTGGAAAATGAGGAAATAAGAATGGCTGGCGTAGTATAGATTATAGATATGATAAGAATGGCATGAATGAGATGGTATGGCCATGTGTCGAGGATGGATGGTGGGGAGGGAGTGGACTGTATCAAGGATGACCTTCGATCAGAGGGATTAACCGGTGATGAGGTGTGGGACAGAGGTAGATGGAGAAAGCTGACCAGAAACATCGATCCCACATAGAAGTGGGAAAAGATGTAGACGAAGAAGAAGAAGAAGAAGAAGAAGAAGAAGAAGAAGAAGAGGAAGAAGAAGAGGAAGAAGAGGAAGAGGAAAAAGAGGTGGAGAGGGAGTGAGGAGGGCTTGGGAGGAAACTGTTAGGGTGAGACAGAGGCAGATGGAGAAAGCTGACCAGAAACATCGACCTCACATAGAAGTGGGAAAAGATGTAGACGAAGAAGAAGAAGAAGAAGAAGAAGAAGAAGAAGAAGAAGAAGAAGAAGAAGAAGAGGTGGAGAGGGAGTGAGGAGGGCTTCAGAGGAAACTGTTAGGGTGAGAAGATCAAGAGAGAGGGAAAGAATTAGATGGCAAGATAAGATGAAGGATCATATGGAGAGAAGAGGTTTAGTGAAAGGGTGCCTTTGATAGAAAGCATTGGAGAGGGTGAATCGGGCAACCAACCCCATAACGTAGGGATAACTTTGGCTAAGAAGATAGTAATGTCCGCTGGTCAGATCACTCACGAACAATATTTCAGATAATATTCTTCCGCAACGAGAAATTATGTTCTGAAGTCCTTTTAGTGAGGCGAAAGTCCCTGTTGGAGCTCTGCAATCGAAGTGAGGTGAACACGAGGTCGTTTCATGGCATATAGAGAAAATGAACTTGAAATGTACGTGATCTATACGGTGCCGCGTAAGGATTCAAGACCTTCCCAACCATCTTCCTTAACGTTTACGTAGAATAAATCGCCTCTAATAGAGGAAAATTAAGGTTATACAAACTTCTTTGCTGTAAACTTGCCGACTTTGTTGATAAACACCTGGTGAATATTTATCGATACTATGGAAGTATTTAAATAAACATTCTTTAACCTCTAAGATATTTATAGCAAGGTTTAAGTAATCTAGTAAGCAGTTTAGCAATTCTAAATTCAATTTTTCTAATGTCTACATAAGCAAAACTACACATGATGCATTCGTTTCCTCCGAAGACCGAGTTTTGTCGAGCGGAAGTGTACGATTGGATTACATTTATGTGGAATATATACTCTACTGTTGGAGCAATAAGGCCACTCAGCACCTAAGTACAACTGGGGTAAAATACAGCATTGCCTACATCGCGTAATATGCAATGTCAGCTCTTTTCACCGACACTATTCAGGCATAAATATAAGCGATTTCAAAATACAGTGATCTACAGAACTACAATATAGCTTTTAAATTCTAAAATATTTCAAAGAAAACGGAGATCTGTAACAGACCGAGCTACGGAACGCCACGATCCGCGGCGGAAATATCTCGAGAAAATTCCCAGTGAGGAAACTACGAGGGATTATGGTCCGGGCAAGTGATGGGAATGGGAGAGGAGCAGACCTTTTCAGGATAAAGACAGGAGAGGAATTAGGGCTTGAAGTAAACTTGAAGTACACGAGATAAAACAATTCATGTTCTAACAATCATAATGATTATGATGGAGCCGAACGGTTTATAATATCGTCACCCTCATGAACTACCTGCCTAAATCATTTTCTCCACTTGTTGGGAAATAAAAAAAAACCCTCTCATTTCCTAATTCTTTATACCATTGTCTTGAGCTTCAATTCACAAATTCTTAACCCTTTTACCCCCAAAGGACGTACTGGTACGTTTCACAAAACCCATCCCTTTACCCCCATGGACGTACCGGTACGTCCTTGCAAAAAAAAATGCTATAAATTATTTTTTTCATATCTTTGATAATTTTTTGAGAAAATTCAGGCATTTTCCAAGAGAATGAGACCAACCTGACCTCTCTATGACAAAAATTAAGGCTGTTAGAGCAATTTATAAAAAATATACTGTACTACAAAATGTGCTGGGGAAAAAAATAACCCCCTGGGGGTTAAGGGTTAGAAATTTCCAAAGAGCCTGGGGGTAAAAGGGTTAACAGAATCATTTGTGAATTAGAATTTGTTAATTGAAGCTCAATACAATGATATAAAGAATTGGGAAATGAAGTTTTTTTTTATTTCCCAACAAGTGGAGAAAATGATTTCGGCAGTTAGTTTACGAGGGTGACGATATGGGTATAAAATTAGGCGTGGTCATTTTCGACATACGTACATGACTTAGAAAAAAAGTATATTGCAAACCATAGGCACCAATGTTTGATAGCTTTATTATTATTATTATTATTATTATTATTATTATTATTATTATTATTATTAGGCTGGGAGGAACGTAGAGAGTAGAGGTCCCCTTTTTGTTTTTGTTTCTTTGTTGATGTCGGCTAACCCCCCAAATTGGGGGAAGTGCCTTGGTATATGTATGTATGTATGTATGTATTATTATTATTATTATTACTAGCTAAGCTACAACCCTACTTGGAAAAGCAGGATAAGCCCACGGGCTCCAACAGGGATAAATAGCCCATTGAGGAAAGGAAATACTGTCGGGAAATAAATAAACTATATGAGAAGTAATGAACAATTAAAATAAAGTCATTTAAGAACCGTAACAACAATAAAACAGATCTTTCATAGATAAATTATAAAGAGAAACTTTGTTTCTGTATTTAAAATGTCTCTTTATGTAACCTATTAGGTTTTGTGCTTCTCAGCTTTTATGCTCTGTTTGGTGAACTTCGAATCCTTGTTGATAATAATGGAGATCTTTCTCCTGGTCCACGCTTTCTATTTCATCACGCAGCAGTGAGAGAGAGAGAGAGAGAGAGAGAGGGAGAGAGAGAGAGAGAGAGAGAGAGAGAGAGAGAGAGAGAGAGAGAGAGAGAGAGAGAGAGAGAGAGAGAGAGAGAATAATTTACAAATTCTAAATTCTTTGATAATATCATGGCTTTTTCTTATCTTTCAAAGGTTGACAATATATTATAAAATTATTGTAGAGAGAGAGAGAGAGAGAGAGAGAGAGAGAGAGAGAGAGAGAGAGAGAGAGAGAGAGAGAGAGAGAGAGAGAGAGAGAATAATTTACAAATTCTAAATTCTTTGATATCATGGCTTTTTCTTATCTTTCAAAGGTTGACAATATATTATAAAATAATTGTAGAGAGAGAGAGAGAGAGAGAGAGAGAGAGAGAGAGAGAGAGAGAGAGAGAGAGAGAGAGAGAGAGAGAGAGAGAGAGAGAATAATTTACAAATTCTAAATTCTTTGATAATATCATGGCTTTTTCTTATCTTTCAAAGGTTGACAATATATTATAAAATAATTTTAGATACATTTATATAAAATATTGTTAACCAAGTCTGATTTAATGAGGTTTTATAATACAGTATTTTGAGTATTAATATAGGTCTCTGGGTCTTCCTGTATACATGTTTTTATTATTTCAAAGTCCTCTGATTTCCACGATATTTTCCCCGACAATAGAAAAAAAAAATTGATATTCTGATTTCAAATTCCCAATGAATTCTGTTCAAAGGCTGGAGTACATAAAAAAGGAATCATTTGATTTAAAATTAAAATGTCTTAGAAAATGTCTGACCATACTTGCACCATAAAAATAGCAATTAGTAAGTAAATAGTATATGGGTTCCTGCCTCAAAGTACGTCACATTATTTTGAAAACTTGGAAAATATCTTTGAAAAACCCGTACTTTGAAAACTTAGAAAACATCTTTGAAAAACCCGTACTTTGAAAACTTAAAAAACATCTTTGAAAAAACCCGTACTTTGAAAACTTAAAAAACATCTTTGAAAAACCCGTACTTTGAAAACTTAAAAAACATCTTTGAAAAACCCGTACTTTGAAAACTTAGAAAACATCTTTGAAAAACCCGTACTTTGAGGCACAATCTCGACATAAGTCTTAGCGTACCAGTCCTGTTAGGGGAAAAAAAATGTAAGAAATATGAAATAAAAGATTAATTCTACTAATATTATGAAGCCACTGATAGATTTCAGAAGAGTATAGCAAGAGCTACAATACTGAAATTCCTGGAATAACCATAATCTTACATCTACTTCCCACCACCGACCTGAAATTGAAAGGTTAGACGGAAGGATGTCGGCATCGCAAACGGAATGACGAGCATCTCTCCAAGTGACGGCAGATTGCCAATTCTTTCCGTTTGCGGTACGCACGTTTACGCCACCGATCTCCGACGGCCTTTCGGAAGAACATTCAACGCGTGACTAATTCCGAACGGATTGTACGTTCCGTCGGGGGTATATGCGTACCGAGACTGGGTTAGCCTACGGCTATTTTCTCTTGATGAAATACAGTTTTACATTTACAAGTTAAAACTTATTTCTGGAAACTTACTGTAAGAGGCATCTTGCAAATTCAAAATCATATAAAAGTCAAATCAAAATTATATAACAGCCTCCAATTCATTAACATCTCAAATGATTGTTGATATATTAACCAGAGGTTCGACTAGATGACAAAATTAGCCGGGTAGGAGATCGGTGGTTCTTAAAATGAATTCACAAATATTCCCTAATCAGTATTCACTCTGGCATATCCAGACAGAGAAAAAGTTTCTGAAATGTTTCTGGTCGTTTTGGAAATTGTGGAAAATTTAATATAAATAAAAGTAACAATTATGAATGGAAGAGATTACTATATATGAATTGCCTTAGCCGTATTCGATTGTACTTTTGTAACACTAAGGAAACTTTTTATGGAACTATGTTAACGTTTTACACAACTACTGTAGGTAAACATTTCACATAAGTACGTAAAGTTTTAACGCAGTTATATAAACTTTCTAAAGAATTACGTAAACATTTTACGCAATTAGAGAGACATTTTACGCAATGAATTAAATTTCACGTAACTACAACAACCTTTCATGTAACATGAAGCATAAATAAGTTAAATATATAATTTCTGTTTTACCTTGGCAATGAAAATACGCACAGTCTTCAATAAACAAACCTTTTAAGTAACACGAGAAAGCATAAACAAGTTAAATATAACTTCTGTTTTGACTTGGCAATGGAATATCAGTTGAAATCTTTTGAAATCTTTTACTTTTTCCTCATCTTTTTAAACAAACTGATCCAGAAACGTAACCATCTCGTTAGAGGTACGTCGTTAATACCACCGAGTCTTTAAAACTTTCTTTAACCGTCAGATCTTCTGAAGAATAAAAGATATATTCTAAACAGTTGCCACTTGCAACCGAATAATTGCTTGATGAGCAAAGATAACTTTACTGTAAGGTTGGAAATTTTAAAATCAAGATTTAATTGAATATAAACTATCTCATTTTCCCAAAGAATCTAAATTTAACATATTGACAATACAAATTTTATCAAAATTTAGAAATATGAAATTGATAATTACCTAGAATGAACAGAAAACAGAAAATGATACTTTGTTTTTAAAGAGAAACCTTTCCATTACTTAAACACTTATTTTCGTAATGCCTATTTATCTGTAACCAATACGTACGCTGGATTTAACACGAGTGTTCTAAAAGGAAAAGAAGACGGCTAAGCCAAGAGTCGAACCACTGAAACATTCATGTAAACGTCTGGATATGTAAACAGAGCCGAATACTGACCGAACCACTTTGAACTTCATGCAAACCTGTATCAGAGCACAGAGGAGAGATGAAGTCATTTCCACCCTGGTCAGACCCCCTCGCCGCCACAGCAGCGCTGGTAGGATATTGTCCGGGTCTGTGGGCAGGCAAGTTTGGTGGGGAAGAGTCTTTCTGGTTTTCGTCGTCGGAATCTGTGTCGTAAGACACCGGGTCGTCCCAGTCTGCCATCTGAGCGATCATGGACAAGTAACCCGCTCGGTAACTACTGGCCGTCGTCTGAGCCTCGATGGTTTTGGTCGGGGGAGAGGGAGGGCGAAGAGTCGCTCTGCTACTGGTTTCGCCGGGGCTTACGCCAACCCGCCTCCCGAAGGCTTCGCTGACCTCGCGGGAAGCGTCGCTAGTCTCCGAGGCACTGCTGGAGTTCAAGGAGAGAGACTTTGGCCGTCCCTCGTCCACGCACTCCTCGGAGAGTAACGACAGCATGTCTGGATCCAGGTTTGCCACGCTGGACACGTGCACTTTGAATTCCTCGTCGGGACCCTGCTGCATTAGCTTCTCGAACTGCTCCGCTTCGGATATTACCGATTCACGGGGAACATCCACGCTTCCCTTGTGGTCAAGTTTTATATCTATGGACTCCCGGTCGTTAACTTGAGTCTCTCTCTTCTCTTCCATTTTGGGAGGAACCGGAGCCTGCCTCCTGTTTAACTGGTTCCTCGGAACAGGAACTGGAACTCCACCCGAACCTTCTGCGTTTGGAGCGAGTCTCCTAGGTACTGGTTGCGGCAAAGAACCACCGACTGGGGTAGAAGAAACAGCCGCCTCGTGACCATTCTCGGTCGCCGACAAGTTACTGTTTCCACTCAAGTTTACAGAGGAGGAAGAGAGGCCAAACAGTTGCCTAGGCTCGAACATGTCTTCGTTTATGTCTAAATCGTCGTCAAAATCGACGTCGTCTTGGTGGATCAGACGACCCCTGGACAGGGGATTACCCAAACCTTTACTCTTTGAACCAAACTTATCTCCATCGCTGAACTTTTGGGTTTTACCATCGGCGACAAACTTCCTGGAAGTATCGTCGTCCTTCTGGACGGCCGTGTGAGACTTGGTGACGATCCTGAACGTCGGTATGGCCGGTATACTTCCCATATTGGACTGGAGAGGTGTTATAGCATCTCTAATATCTACACTGTCTCTTTTGGCACTGGCATTCCACTGGTTTCTAACGTCACCGTCGCCCACCGAAGAGTATCCAACACTATTCACTTTCCGCGGATTATCCGCAGCGCCCCGACGCTGCGAGCCGTTTTCGATGGATGCGGCACGATGCGGAACTCCGGGGCGAGTCTTCTCCTGACTTGTCGATGCATTTTGGTGATGGAGTTGGCGGGGCGGTAGGGGACGGGACTCCTCGGCTAACCTGTCGGAAGAGACGAGGCCGCTTGCTTCGCTGGTGTCTAGTCTAGTGTAGTTGGTAACCCCAACAGAACCTGCTGCATCTTCGTGCATCATTCCCGAGGGATTTTGTGAGGCGGCAGGATTTAGAGAGTGCGCAGGAGTGGGAATAGGATCAGCAGGAGTTGAGGTACCAGCGGAGAGTGCATTGGCGAGCGAATGCTCGGTGGTAGTAGGGGTGTAAGTGATGACAAAACTCGGTTCAGTTTGTTCTACGGCTAAGGGAGGCGGAGGGTTGCGTGGCATAGCACCTACCAAAGCAGCACCAGAGACATACGAGTCTGTTAGGGTTTGTTAGAGAAGCGGTTATAGCTTCGACATGCAGCATTACAGTGAAATCTTTATCAAATTTAAACATATTTCAGGCAAGTATTTCCAAATAGTATTTATCCCTTCATGAAAGATCATCGGTGGGGAATAAAGTAGGTCCCTTTTCTAATTGATAGTCTCAAAATTTAAATGTTCTCTTATATAAGGATAAACAACTCTTTGGATTAGTTAGAGAATCTCCAGCGTCTTTTGGCAAAGTTGAGCGTTTCTTCAGTTTCATCTTGAACAACCAATCACATAATGGATCTAGACTGAATTTGCTTACGAAAAACATGATAAAGTAAATGAATTGTAATTTAAAAGCACTCAAACTTGCCGAAAGATGCCAGAGATGACGTGTCCTCGTATAAGGAGAACCACCACCAGGCTAACGTGGGTTAAACATCGTCCGATTCGCCGATCAAGGTGTGCATTACGCTTCGAAATAGAAATGTGTCACACGATGATCGGCGATCGAGCGTAAATACGACTAAAATAACTAGGAATGTCATGCTAGTAAACACAGTCATAGCAGTCATATAGGCTAATCTAAACAGACCTGCGAAGCCAGAAAATGTAGCGAGTATTATCCTCGACTCCACCGAATCCTCTAGACCTTATTTACAACTTGGCTTTCTGCATTGAGAATTCTCTTTTTAACACTTGTCAGCGTTGCATTCTTTTTGGTTATGTACAGATTACACTTATAAGGTGGGTGTAAAAAAGAAATGCTTCTTATATATCACTCGAGTAAGAGCTATACATCTTTCTGCTATCACACCTACACGGAAATACTCTTAAACACACAACGAGCGTCGGTAATAATAATCGTAAAAATCATAATTGCTTTAAATCAATATCCTGTTTTAAAGTTAATAAAATACTATTAATTATTCACCTCTTATAACTGAAGGGAGGTCACTTTCAAAGAATAAAATTGGAGCTTAAATATTCAACAAAATATCTCGAGGTATTTACCGATTAAAAAAAACATAAAAAAGCAAACATATTAAAGTAGTTAGATTACCTCAAAATAATGAGGGCGACTATATCGAGTTTATGCATCCATACTAACAAATATAAGTCGAAAGAAGTGAATTATTTATCATATGAAACAGAATCATAAATTTGTATCGACAAAGCCGTGAGATTTCAATCGACAATCCATACTAGGCTCGCTCACATTCACACTTTTTCAAGTAAGAAATGGTAAAAACGTAAATGAACTCGCACTCATAAGTGTTACGTACTCTTAAACAATTTAGTTATTACGAGAAATTACGTACTTTAGCGCAATTTAGTTAATTACGGAGAAATTACGTACTTTAACACAATTTAGTTAATTACGAGAAATTACGTACTTTAACACAATTTAGTTATTACGGAGAAATTACGTACTTTACCACAATTTAGTTATTACGGAGAAATTACGTACTTTACCACAATTAAGTTAATTACGAGAAATTACGTACTTTAACACAATTTAATTATTTACGAGAAATTACGTACTTTAACACAATTTAGTTAATTACAAGAAATTACGTACTTTAAAAACAATTTAGTTAATTGCAAAAAATTACGTACTTTAAAACAATTAAGTTATTACAGAGAAATTACGTACTTTAACACAATTTAGTTAATTACGAGAAATTACGTACTTTAACACAATTTAGTTAATTACGAGAAATTACGTACTTTAACACAAATTAGTTGAATACGAGAAATTACGTACTTTAACACAAATTAGTTAATTACGAGAAATTACGTACTTTAAAACAATTTAGTTAATTGCAAAAAATTACGTACTTTAAAACAATTAAGTTATTACAGAGAAATTACGTACTTTAACACAATTTAGTTAATTACGAGAAATTACGTACTTTAACACAATTTAGTTAATTACGAGAAATTACGTACTTTAACACAATTTAGTTGAATACGAGAAATTACGTACTTTAACACAATTTAGTTAATTACGAGAAATTACGTACTTTAACACAATTTAGTTAATTACGGAGAAATTACGTACTTTAACACAATTTAGTTATTACAGAGAAATTACGTACTTTAACACAATTTAGTTAATTACGAGAAATTACGTACTTTAACAAAATTTAGTTAATTATGAGAAATTACGTACTTTAACAAAATTTAGTTAATTACGAGAAATTACGTACTTTACCACAATTTAGTTAATTACGGAGAAATTATGTACTTTAACACAATTTAGTTAATTACGAGAAATTACGTACTTTAACACAATTTAGTTGAATACGAGAAATTACGTACTTTAACACAATTTAGTTAATTACGGAGAAATTACGTTCTTTAAAACAATTAAGTTATTACGGAGAAATTATGTACTTTAAAACAATTTAGTTAATTACGAGAAATTACATAATTTAACACAATTCAATTAATTACGTACTGTAACTTATCACAATTAAGTTAATAACTTACAGCAACTTGAAACAGTTTACTTCATTACGTATTGTTAATCAACGCAACTCAGTTAATTACGTACTGTAACTTATCACAATTTGGTTATTTACGTACTAAAATTCCACACGATTTACTTCATTACATACTGTTATTTAACACAACTCAGTTAATTGCGTACTGTAATTTAAAACAAATAAGTTAATTACGTACTGTAATTCAACACAATTTAGTTCATTACATACCGTTATCTAACATAAATCAGTTAATTGCGTACTGTAATTTAAAACAAATAAGTTAATTACGTACTGTAATTCAACACAATTTAGTTCATTACATACCGTTATTTAACATAAATCAGTTAATTGCGTACTGTAATTTAAAACAATTTAGTTAATGTATCGTAATTCAACATAAATCAATTAAACAATGTAATCAACACAATGCATTTAATTACGTACAGTAATTCAAGACAATTCATTTAATTATGTAATGTAATCAACACAATTCAGTTACTTACGCACAGTGATTCAAGATAATTCATTTAATTACGTAATGTAATCAACACAATTCAGTTAATTACGTAGAGAAATTCAAGACAATTCATTTAATTATGTAATGTAATCAACACAATTCAGTTAATTACGCACAGTGATTCAAGACAATTCATTTAATTACGTAACGTAATCAACACAATTCAGTTATTTACGTAAAGTGATTCAAGACAATTCATTTAATTCCGTAATGTAATCAACACAATTCATTTAATTCCGTAATGTAATCAACAAAATTTTAGCTAATTACATACAGTGATTCAAGACAATTCATTTAATTCCGTAATGTAATCAACACAATTCATTTAATTCCGTAATGTAATCGACAAAATTTTAGCTAATTACATAGTGATTCAAGACAATTCATTTAATTCTGTAATGTAATCAACACAATTCATTTAATTACGTAATGTAATCAACAAAATTTTAGCTAATTACATACAGTGATTCAAGACAATTCATTTAATTCCGTAATGTAATCAAGACAATTCATTTAATTACGTAATGTAATCAACACAATTCAGTTATTTACGTACAGTGATTCAAATGCAATTCAGTTTAAAGTTCATTTTAACATTCCAGAAGCTACTTCATACATAAAACTGCCAAGGTACGGATGTGGTTTGGATGCACGGTCGGAGAAAAAAACAAAAAGGTTTCCTCCGACACAATCGGGTTAAAGTGAGCATACAATTGTGCAATCATTGCGATTCTATTTAGCCGTGTTGAGCATGAAGACCGACGTGCTAATTGCTTTTTGTATCTGTACAACTATCAATGTTGATAAAATCTCATTTTGGATCAAAAAATAGTTTATGATAGTCATCTTCATCATTTCGCTCTGTTCCCCTGAAAGGTTTACTTTAGCTAGACGAAACAGGGAGGGTGAAAAGCTACAATAACCGCAAACAGCATCTAACCCTTTTACCCCCAAAGGACGTACTGGTACGTTTCACAAAACCCATCCCTTTACCCCCATGGACGTACCGGTACGTCCTTGCAAAAAATTGCTATAAAATTTTTTTATTTTATTTTTGATAATTTTTTGAGAAAATTCAGGCATTTTCCAAGAGAATGAGACCAACCTGACCTCTCTATGACAAAAATTAAGCCTGTTAGAGCAATTTAAAATAAATATACTGCAAAATGTGCTGGGAAAAAAATAACCCCCTGGGGGTTAAGGGTTGGAAATTTCCAAATAGCCAGGGGGTAAAAGGGATAGGCCTAATGATAATCATCTTCATCATTTCGTTCTGTTCCCCGGAAAGGTTTACTTTAGCTAGACGAAACAGGGAGGGTAAAAAGCTACAAAAACAACAAACGGCATCTAATAACCAAAATGAGATTTTCCCAACGGCTAAATCTATGACACGCTAGGTAAATAACACGTGGAGAACACAGGTTTGTCACAACATTAAAGATTATATACAGTGCATTACATACACACATTACTGCCTTACGTAGCAAAGTCGAGAGGCTCTTCTTGTAGGATCTCGCGTTCTCCGCCATCGACACAAACAAGCATGATCGTCATTGAGAAAGTGTCCACCTAATCAATGATACAAGACTGAATTTGACAATTATACTCAATGACTTAATTGATTTGTTGGTCTTGGGCACGTCTCAATCGCTTGTTAGCAATTTATGTGAAGATATTATTCCCACCTTGGATATTCATGAGCAAAAGCAAGAGAGTTTTGTCAACGATGAAATAAACGTTAACCCCAGTGTCTAAATATAAAATCTACCCCATTGTTTAATTATAAAATAACCCTCTTAGAAGATGTTACCTAACGGATTGCCCTCTTGCCCACAGAGAAAACTAGATCCAACAATAAGTGCCTCCGATGCTACCTCTAGTCAATTTAAAAAAAAACTTGATGGTAAAATTAAAATCCTATTCGTCAATAACTTTCCATAATATTTCCTATTTGTCGTCAGTCTTGTTTGGCTTTCAACATCGGTGTCATTTAAAATGCCGTCCGATGGACAGGAAATGAAAAAGTAAAAATTGATATCTTAAGAGATATATCTTAGGTACATAAATTAAGACAAAGTAACCAATATAATTCATTGACTTTATGATGAAATTCAGTGATCTCAATGTTTTAACCTCGAGAAAATCACGAACTGAAATTAGTAGAATACTCGTCCCATTATTCTATATGTAAATTTTAAACTGTCATGTATTACTGAATAAATCTTTCAAATAAATGTACTACCAGCTTCATCTGTGGTGGATAATGTGGGAGGGTGGGCTGTGGCACCCTAGCAGTACCAGCTGAACTTGGTTGAGTCCCTTGTTAGGCTGGGAGGAACGTAGAGAGTAGAGGTCCCCTTTTTTGTTTTTGTTTCATTTGTTGATGTCGGCTACCCCCCAAAATTGGGGGAAGTGCCTTGGTATATGTATGTATGTATGTATAGCCTTACTAAAGCTTTACTTATCCTAGCTAGGGACTTGATCAAAAAGCTTTCTTCGTCTGCATTAACCTACGATACGTCACCAATCCATACTTCTCACAGGTAAGTAGATACAAGAACTTTATAGTCAGCTCGGAAATCTATCGGAAACTTAAGTCATACACCCGCACTCGCTTAAAATAGATTAGAAATTTCAGATACAACTAAGAATCTTACAAAGAAATCTATGTAGAATTTCACAGACAGCCATGAATTCTAGTCACTCGCAAGCAGCCAATCTGAAAGTTCACAAACATAGCCAGGAACGACACGAAAAAAAACTAAGATAAAAAGAAATATAAAAAATACAGCCATTTTGGACAATCTCACGTCCTGTCAATCTGGATTTTTTAAATATTTATCAAACTATTCAGGAATACATCGTACTGAGCCCCAGGAATCAAACAAGGCTACGTCATGTACCGATCCAAGTTCTAGTTAGTACTAGGATTTGAACTTCTCACTTCTAGTTAGTATTGTGACTTGAACCTATCATTTCTAGCTAATATTGGAACTTGAACCTATCATTTCTAGCTAATATTGGAACTTGAACCTCTCACTTCTAGCTAATACTGGAATTTGAACCTCTCATTTCTAGTTAGTATTGGGATTTGAACTTCTTTCTAATTAGTCCTGGGACTTTGACCACTCATTTCTAGTTAATTAAAGGACTTGACCCTAACTGAAATTAAAACTGGAATTCATACGCAACTACTTTCCGAGACTCAACTCTCAACGCTAGTCTCGAGGGACTCCTGGAAAATCAAAATCGACGTTGAATTTGGAACACCGTCGATGAAACCCTGTCTCGTCTTGTCTAGTAAGCTGTAACCCTGCAACGTACGTCATATTCTAAGTCACGTAACGTCATTATTCCAAGTCGCGTAACGTCACGTTGATACTCGATCACAATTATCAAAATAAGAGCTTTTCCTGCGTCTCAATGATCTCCCCCAGGTCGGTAAGGAATTCGTTAAAGTCCTCTTCGAAGGATTTCTCCTCGGAGTCTACATCCGGAAGAGGCGATTGGGACCTACCTGATGGGGGAGGAGGGGGTGTGCTTGGTGGTGTCGTCTCCTCCTCCTCTTCCTCTTCCTCCTCCTCCTCAGGGGGTGTTTGAGGAGAAAGAGGAGGCTTGAGGGGGGTGCTAGCAGCCTGATGCTCTACACTACTCAGGGAAGACACAGAACTGACGTGGGAGGAAGCGGGAGAGGGAGACCGCACGACGTCCTGGCCCGCCACCTCCGCCCTCGCGTCGTCGTCCTCCGCAGGCGCGGGAGATTCGGACTCCTCCTCCGGAATGGCCGAAGGCAAGTCTTCAGTGCGTGCAGTCGGCGGTGGTTTAGGGGGAGGCGGAGCCCGTCTCTTGCT
Organism: Palaemon carinicauda; assembly: GCF_036898095.1. Taxonomy (NCBI): domain Eukaryota; kingdom Metazoa; phylum Arthropoda; class Malacostraca; order Decapoda; family Palaemonidae; genus Palaemon; species Palaemon carinicauda. Next base: position 61,017,006 of record NC_090767.1, on the reverse strand, counting down.
CCGGGAGACGAGGGAGAGGCTGGAGGTGGACGTGACCGAGGTCAGGTTCGTGGGGTGGGAAGACTGCGGGAGACGCGTGGCTTCGACGCTGCTGACTTCCGACCCCGAAGGACTGAAAGATAAATAGAGTGAGAAATTCATATATAACAGATTTTAAGCCTTTTACCCCCAATGGCCGTACTGGTACGTTTCACAAAACTCATCCCTTAACCCCCATGGACGTACCGGTACGTTGTTGCAAAAAGCTGCTATTTGCATTTTTTTTCCATACTTTTAATAACTGTAAGAGAAACTTCAGGCATTTTCCAAAATAATGAGACCAACCTGACATCTCTATGACGAAAATTAAGGCTGTCAGCGCGATCTAAAAAAAAAAAATATTATGAAAGGCGCTTGAAAACGGAAAACGCCTGGGGGTTAAGGGTGGGAAAGTTCCAAATAGCATTGGGGTAAAAGGGTTAATAAATAACGAAGATATTCTAACATTATAAGCTTTTACCAAAACAGGGCATTTTGTCAGATTGTCACCACAGGCTTTCGTCTAAAAGACAACTTATTCTAATAAAATCAACCATACATATATATTACCTTAGTCTAAATATTATCTGCAATAGCTATTATTCCTTACGTACATAAAAGATTTCTGTACTTTACACATTTAACCAAAGCAAATATTAGCTGTGGCACCCTAGCAGTACCAGCTGAACTCGGTTGAGTCCCTTGTTAGGCTGGGAGGAACGTAGAGAGTAGAGGTCCCCTTTTTGTTTTGTTTCATTTGTTGATGTCGGCTAACCCCCAAAATTGGGGGAAGTGCCTTGGTATATGGATGTATGTATGTAAATATTAGCTTTACTCCAAAAACTAACATGCCCTGTCCAAAAGCATCAAGACTGACCATCGCATAAGTTGTCTCTGCTTCACCGTGGCTCGCTTCCCTCACAAGTAAACGTAATCTCATTGCTCTTCTGAGCATACATACCCAAGGTTTGGGTAGATGGATGGAGTGAAGAAAGCTCTAGGTGATAGGACAGATGTGAGAGGGGCAAGAGAGCGTGCTAGAAATGGGAATAAAAGGCGAGCGATTGTGACGCAGTTCCGGTAGGCCCTGCTGCTTCCTCCGGTTGCCTTGGATGACCGCGGAGGTAGCAGCAGCAGGGGATTCAGTGTTATGAAGCTTCATCTGTGGTGGATAATGGAGGAGGGTGGGCTGTGGCACCTTAGCCCTTTTACCCCCAAAGGATGTACTGGTACGTTTCACAAAACTCATCCCTTTACCCCCATGGACGTACCGGTACGTCCTTGCAAAAAAATGCAATAAAATTTTTTTTTTTCATATTTTTGATAATTTTTTGAAAAAATTCAGGCATTTTCCAAGAGAATGAGACCAACCTGACCTCTCTATGACAAAAGTTAAGGCTGTTAGAGCAATTTAAAAAAAATATACTGCAAAATGTGCTGGGAAAAAAATTTTGTCATAGAGAGGTCAGTTTGGTCTCATTCTCTTGGAAAATGCCTGAATTTTTTCAAAAAATTATCAAAAATATGAAAAAAAAAAATTTTATAGCATTTTTTTGCAAGGACGTACCGGTACGTCCATGGGGGTAAAGGGATGAGTTTTGTGAAACGTACCAGTACGTCCTTTGGGGGTAAAAGGGTTAACTTTTGAAACCAATCGCATAACTTTCATACAATAATATCTAAATGCAAAATACGGATTGATTAAAAGGATTAAAAAAATATATTAAAATTATCTAAAGCTTATGATGTAAACCAATACTAAGTATAAATTTTTTCAACTTCAGCTGAACTCGGTCGAGTCCCTTGTTAGCCTGGGAGGAACGTAGAGAGTAGAGGTCCCCTTTTTGTTTTGTTTCATTTGTTGATGTCGGCTACCCCCCAAAATTGGGGGAAGTGCCTTGGTATATGTATGTATGTATATCTCTTAAAGGTTTGCCGTGGAGAAAATGTGTCCTCTTTAGATTAAAAACCGGACAATTGACTAAAACATGTTTGATATCTTTAGTCACTTGACAGTTATTACGAACAGGGGCCTGTTTCCCTAAAGCAGTGGTTCCCAACCTTTTTCCTGTCATTTTCCCCCTGTACCCAGTGCAACCCTCCAGATTTCCCCCTTCATGTGTATGAGGGAAAGAGTAGTTGAAACACACTGTGACGACTTATTCATTCATTTTCCCATTATACAAATATACTGATAAACAAATAGTTATAGAGTAAAATGGATGGAGAGCGGTTAGTTTTACTAACCGCTTAGACATAGAGCTATGAGGTTAGTTGTTACTAACCGCTTTCCATCCATTTTACTCTTCAACTATTTGTTTATCAGTATATGGAGAGCAGCTAGTAGCAAAATAAAAGGACTTTTGTTTATTCTTCCAATTCAAAATTGAATTAGTGAGAAGGTTGAGGCTGCTTCTTGTGCACCAGTGTATCAATATCAGGGCTAGCTTTGTCACCTGATATCTTTTTTAGTTAGTAGGTAGTGTAATTATTTCCCACCTGGTAGCTTCAAATTTCCCCTCAGGGGGAAATTTCCCCCAGGTTGGGAACCACTGCCCTAAAGCATTTGAAATTAGAAATGGACAACGCGACAATTCAAGATGTCCTCCTCAGCTGATCTCGCACCACCAAATGAAGAAACGGAGAAGTGCGGAGACGTTCTCCAGGATTCCTGGAGTGGAAGGACTTTCAGGGAAGATCCGGACCCATTGCTAAATAATGGATCACTTACATCCAAATGGTCCTGCTTCTTAGAAGGTACATACAAGGCAGTGAGCTGGAAGTAGGAAGGACACTACCTTATCTGTGCTCTGCTGGTCACAGACAATATGCAAATTGTTCCAATCTACCTGAAAGAGATGGTAGCGTTCTCTAACAAATAGAGTGTATAAGGCATTCCTGAAAGGCAACGGAAGCCAAGGGTATAGTGCAGAATCATAGGACAAGGAACAAATACATCTAAACAGTGCCCTATCTGGCATCCGTTTCTCAATGGGCCAAGAAAATGGCAAACAGGATCTCCACATGTAAAACTAAAATGACAATGAAAGCTTTAAGAATGTCCTCGAAGATATAATATTGTTTACAATATTTCATTATCCTAATACAGTATAACTTTTCATTTACTTGGATTTGTCTTTGCTCTGAATGCTTGCAAATAGAGGAACTTCTATCTCTAAGGAGGGAAACCAAGGTGATTCTGGAGTGTCCACGAGAAGGAAGAGAGGAAAGCAGTGCTGTTTAGCCTGACTGAATGTGCATGTTCGACCCAGTACTAGAAAGTGTATCCATAAGCAAGTCATCTCCCCTGGTTGGGCCAGCACTCAGTTCACTGTAAAACAATGCCCCCCCTCCCCCCTCTCTCTCTCTCTCTCTCTCTCTCTCTCTCTCTCTCTCTCTCTCTCTCTCTCTCTCGCATGAACGAAGAGAAAGGTAGATTGTAGTCTCAAAGGACTCATGAACTTCTGCCATCATTCTTCGGAGCAGGGACAATGGGGGAATCTACCGAACAGGCAGAAAGAGGATCAATTCTTCTTTCTCCCAGCCTTCTACAGAGTCGAGGTCTTGGAGACCAACGATGACACTCCCATGGAGGAAGAGACCACAGGGGCTTTTTAACAAGTCACAGACACCACAAAGCCTCCATGTGTGTACGCAGCGGGCAAAACCTCTTTGAAGAGCCACCGACTTCCATTCTCAATAAGGGGATGACTGAGAGCAGTTCTATACCCAGAAATAAGCACAAACATGATGAGGATCAATTGCAGGTTTGGACATAAGCCCGCTATGGATCTTACTACTTTTAACCAGACACAAATGTGTATTCATAAATTTTTCTACTTAATTTGAAATGAGGAAGAAAAGGAACAGCCAGAAATTTGAAAGCTGGGAAGAGTATGTCTCTGATGCTTGCAGCCGAAATCAGAAGTGTTAGTCTTGAAGACAACAAGGTGAACAGTCCTTCCCCACATCACCCATCTGTATTTATAACCACCTCGTTAAGTTCTAATGGACGATGATGTGTTTCGTGTAAGAACAAAGACGGTAACATCGGAAGGAACGAGGGCCTCACCTGGCATAGGGCGATTGATCGTCATACTCGCCGAATCCAGAAGCATCGGAACTTTGAGTCTTGCAGCGTGTTTCGAAGACAGCACTCTCGGAGGTCTGAAACAAGGGAGGTTATAAGAATTTCAAAAGGAAACACATCGTTAAAACGTCATTCAGATTCTACATTGATACCTAAATATCATTAAGTTTTGTCCACAGATTCTACAATTCAGTCCAGTCCAAAGATTACAGATAGAAAGCCTCAACGTCGTTTTCATCACACTTCTTGAATCGCTAAAACAACACGTTCAAAACGCGTTTGTATTAACCCTTTTACCCCCAAAGGACGTACTGGTACGTTTCACAAAACACATCCCTTTACCCCCATGGACGTACTGGTACGTCCTTGCAAAAAAATGCTATAAAATTTTTTTTTTCATATTTTTGATCATTTTTTTTTTAGAAAATTCAGGCATTTTCCAAGAGAATGAGACCAACCTGACCTCTCTATGATGAAAATTAAGACTGTTAGAGCAATTTAAAATATATATACTGCAAAATGTGCTGGGAAAAAAATAACCCCCTGGGGGTTAAGGGTTGGAAATTTCCAAAGAGCCTGGGGGTAAAAGGGTTAAAACATCTTTCAGTCTGGTCAACAGATTCTACATTGATACCAAAATATCATTCAATCTGGTCGAAGGAACCTACACCATTAGTAAAACCTCATACAGTCTGGTCTAAAGATTCTAATTCGCTAACAAAACGTCATGGAGAGCCTCAACGCCGTTTTCATCACACTTCTGGAATCGCTAAAACAACACGTTCAAAACGCGATTGTATTAACTAACAAAAAGGCTGTAACTTATACACAATATTACAATGCAATTTCTTTTAGCATGTAAGATCCAATTTCAACATAAAGATGATCATATTTCCTCGACATATGAATTAATATGGGACAATAAATGCTTTTCTGAGAGTTGACTTTTATCTTTGCAAAATTACTCAATCATTTTTCATTGTATTTCCTCTTACCATTAGTCAAAAACCATCCAAAAGATAATTTTGATAATTAAACTAGAATCAATAATTATCAGAACGTTTTCAATCATTTCAATAGTTTGCATATAAAAGAAAAGATTATTTTAAGAGGTATAAATAGCCTAGTTTTACGTTAATCACATTCTCCATCATTCTTCTATCAACACTAACGTCTTTTTATTAGTAATTTCAATAAAGTCTTAAGTAATGATTTAATATTTAATACTTGAGGAACAGAGGATTCAATTGACTATAAATTTACTCTCTTGTGAAATAATCGTTATCAGTTGTCACAAGATAACCCGGAGCCTTTGTATATCAGCGGACAGTTCCCCTAGCGTGCATAAAAATTGGACGTCGAATAACCTAACCTTTCTCCCCTAACTTGACCTGCAAGCCGTGGCCTTACCTACTTACCTAACGGACCCCTGCGACTCCCCTTACACTGCCGTATTCTAAGTCAGCCGTTGTCATACATACAGGTGGCCACTATCATACATACACCTCGATAACCATAGTCTTTTTAAGCCTTAATCTGTATTATTATTATAATTATCATCACTAGCCAAGCTACAACCCTAGTTGGAAAAGCAAGATGCTATAAGCCCAAGGGCTCCAACAGGGAAAAATAGCCCAGTGAGGAAAGGAAATAAGGAAAAAAATAAATGATGAGAATAAATTCACAATGTATCATTCTAAAAACAGTAACAACGTCAAAACAGATATGTCCTATATAAACTATTAACGTCAAAACAGATATGTCCTATATAAACTATTAACAACGTCAAAAACAGATATGTCATATATAAACTATACTATAATAATACGGTGAAATAACATTCTAAGTGATAAACCTACGATAACATCAGCTACTTCTGGTGACCTATTCTTGTTGGCGAGAATCTGTTCCGAGCCTCGAGTCATTTGTTTCGAAATACTTTCCTCAATATCTATGGTCACTTATCTATTCTTCTCTCTCTCTTTCTTACAGATAGCTCATCCCTCTGATAATAACAAGATGCCTAAGTACAACGTAGTTAGTTTTAAGCCTCTGGCCTATTCTACGTCTTTAGCCCGCTGATCTCGCTGCTACCACGATAAGGCGAATTAACGTTCATAGAGAGAGAATTTACCTGCAACTATTCTAATAGTTCATTACTTCTTTGGTAGTTTGTTTATTTCCTTTCCTTATTGGACTATCTTTTCCCTGTTGGAGCCCTTGGGCTTATAGCACCCTGCTTTACAAACTAGGGTTGAATCTTAGCTAGTAATAATATCAATAATACTACTGTAATACCATAATATGGTTTTGGAGAAGAAATTATTAGCGATTTACCTTACAATTCTAAAACATTCAGTCTATTGTAAATACAAGTTCTCATCTTTATATCCAGGCAGGTGGTTCCTATCTAAGGGGACTTACAACCCTTGCATACCTCCCTATCTAGGTGGACTTAGTACTCTTGCATACCTCCGTATCTAGGGGGACTTAGTACTCTTGCATACCCTCCTATCTAGGGGGACTTAGTACCCTCACATACCTTCCCATTCGAGTGTCTCTCGTTCTTGAAGTCGGCGGCGGCCTTTCCTTCATTGTAGGATCCTTGCTGGGGCGGGTGGACGGGCGGCGGGGCAGGAGCCTGTCTCTTCCTACTCTTTCCGGCGAGGTTCAGGGCAGACGGCGGCCTCGACAAGGGAGGGGGAGGCGCCGGGGGTCCTTGGACGTGGGTGCTGTTGGTTAGGGTTGCTGACGAGGAGGCGGGGGAGAGGGGACGTGACGTCGGACGCCCGTCCGTGGATTCGTCGGAGCGGGCCGGACTCACGGACCTCTCGCCGGCGCTACCCGATGAAAGGCTGCTCTCGCCCGCGGACTGGGGAGAAAAAGTAAAGTCAGTCTGATGCTGCTGTGTTATCGACTAGCACAACACAAAAGCAATTTATCTATTTATATAAAATGTATCTTCATTAATCAGGTTCTCTAAAACATTATAGGAACTTATCTCCCTGCTTATGAAGATCAAGAATTTGGGCCACTTAAATGAAAAGGGCTAAATTTTCTTGCTTAAAAGGGTCTAGAATTTGGGCCATTTAAAGAGAAAGGGGTCAGTCAGTAGGTAGCTACAGACCAGATGAATAACTTGGTTTCAACTCATTGCTGTAGAAATTCCCTCGTGAGATCTGGATAAATTAGTTATCCCCTTATCTTTATCTTTTTAATTAAAATAAACTCATAACCTTCAATAAATTACATAAATTGACTTACCCGAGTTAACCATTTACCCCCAGGCTATTTGGAACTTTCCAACCCTTAACCCCCATGGGGTTATTTTTTTTCAAGCACATTTTGCAGTATATTTTTTTAAATTGCTCTAACAGCCTTAATTTTTGTCATAGAGAGGTCAGGTTGGTCTCATTCTCTTGGAAAATGCCTGAAGTTTCTCAAAAAATTATAAAAAATATGCAAAAAAAAATTTAAATAGCCTTTTTTTGCAAGGACGTACTGGTACGTCCATGGGGGTAAAGGGATGAGTTTTGTGAAATGTACCAGTACGTCCTTTGGGGGTAAAAGGGTTAATAGACTTTCATGATTTATTCTAATGACATACATAGATTTCTTACTAAAGCAAAACTACATAAACATAATCACCAATGTAATGCCTATTAATTACTGAATCATAGAAATACATTACTAAATACTTAAGATACATAAAGACAATGCTGTACTTTCTCAGTTACATAAAGTCATACACAGCAACATAATAGCAAGTTATATAAGGCTAGCAAATTTAGAACGGATAGCAAACAGCGTAGCTCTTATTACCGAGTACGGCTGTTTCCTCTAAGAAAATACGGCTCTGGAGAAAGATAAGGCCAATGTAGCATCTTCAACGATGAAGTAAATAAATTCTAAGCATCATGGTACGATAGATCCTCATTTTACAAGCTTAATAGGGTCCAAGAAGCTGTTCGCAAGTCGAATTCTAAGAGTTTTATTCCCGCTACGACCCAGTTGTGGAATGATCTTCCTAATCGGGTAGTTGAATCGGTAGAACTTCAGAAGTTCAAACTCGCAGCAAATGTTATGTTGAACAGACTGACTTAAGTCTCTTTTTATAGTTTATATAAGATCTGTTTTAATGTTGTTATTGTTCTTGAAATACGTTATTTTAATTGTTCATTACTTCTCGTATACAGTAGTGAAGAAAGCTCTGGGTGATAGGAGGATAGATGTGAGAGAGGCAAGAGAGCGTGCTAGAAATAGGAATGAATGGCGAGCGATTGTGACGCAGTTCTGGTAGGCCCTGCTGCTTCCTCCGGTGCCTTAGATGACAGCGGAGGTAGCAACAGTAGGGGATTCAGCGTTATGAAGCTTCATCTGTGGTGGATAACGGGGGAGGGTGGGTTGTGGCACCCTAGCAGTACCATCTGAACTCGGTTGAGTCCCTTGTTAGGCTGGCAGGAACGGAGAGAGTAGAGGTCCCCTTTTTTGTTTTGTTTCACTTGTTGATGTCGACTACCCCCAAAAATTGGGGGAAGTGCCTTGGTATATGTATGTATTTCCTCGCTGGGGTATTTTTTCCCTGTTGGAGGCCTTACAGAGATTACAGCACCCAGCTTTTCCAACCAAGATGAATTTTGTTAAATTTATTATTATTATTATTACTTACTAAGCTACAACCCTAGTTGGAAAGGCAGTATATCAGATTACTGTATTACAAATGTTGTTTTGCTTACTGTTTTAAATTATATAATATTTTGTTACAATATTTCATCTTATTACAGTACACGAACTTTTGAAATTTATTTGAAATTTATGATTATGGTTGGATTTGTGATCGTACCAGAATGTTTGCAAGTTAACCCTTTGGAAATTTCCAACCCTTAACCCCGAGGGGTTATTTTTTCCCCAGCACATTTTGCAGTATATTTTTTTTAAATTGCTCTAACAGCCTTAATTTTTGTCTTAGAGAGGTCAGGTTGGTCTCATTCTCTTGGAAAATGCCTGAATTTTCTCAAAAGATTATCAAAAATATGAAAAAAAAAAATTCATAGCATTTTTTTTTGCAAGGACGTACCGGTACGGCCATGGGGGTAAAGGGATGCCTTTTGTGAAACGTACCAGTACGTCCTTTGGGGGCAAAAGGGTTAAGAACGTTCTATTATATCGTATGTGTGTACACAAAACATTCTATCGCAAAAGTAAATAGAACTGGAAGCAAACGAACTGATAATCCAAGTCATGATGAAATAAAAACGATGTGACAAATGATAAGAGAGAGAGATAGCGAACCAATTTACGTCAATTGCGTAAGAACATTTACGACGATAACCACAGCCTTAATCAGTGACCCCATTAAATGGCATTAATGTTTTAAAGGTCACTCATGAATGGCAGAGGCAAGGGACGGTGACATTGCCCTATCAAGCAGGACAATGCCCTAGAGACTGACCATATTATTATTTTTATCATTATTACTCGCCAAGCTACGACCCTAGTTGGAAAAGCAGAATGCTGTAAGCCCAGGGGCCCCACCAGGGAAAATAGCCCAGTGAGGAAAGGAAACATGGAAAAATAAAATATTTTAAGGAGAGTAACGATATAAAAATAAATATTTCCTACATAAACTTTAACAAAACAAGAGGAAGAGAAATCAGATAGAATAGTGCGCCTGAGTGTACCCTCAATATGATCAGCGCCCAAGCCCCTCTCCACCCAAGCCAGGACCAAGGAGGGCCAGGCCATGGCTGCTGATGACTCAGCGGATAGACCTATAGGCTCCCTTAAACCCCATATCCTTAGCTCACAAGGATGGTAAGGTTGCAGCGACCAAAGGAACTAATGAGTTTGAGCAATTCATGTAATTTACAAATATATAGTTTCGAAGTTCAATGTTGTCACTGATCTTAACCCTTTTACCCCCAGGCTATTTGGAACTTTCCAACCCTTAACCCCCAGGGGTTATTTTATTTCAAGCACATTTTGCAGTATATATTTTTTAAATTGCTTTACCGGCCTTAATTTTCTTCATAGAGAGGTCAGGTTGGTCTCATTCTCTTGGAAAATGCCTCAAGTTTCTGAAAAAATTATCAAAAATATGCAAACAAAAATATAAATAGCAGTTTTTTGCAAGGACGTACCGGTACGTCCATGGGGGTAAAGGTATGTGTTTAGTGAAAAGTACCAGTACGTCCTTTGGGGGGTAAAAGGGTTAATATATTTCATATATTCTTCTTAATTATTTCTCACACAATGCATATAGTTTATTCATTATTTCCCCCCTTTCCTTTCCCCACTGGGCTATTTTCCCCTATTCGAGCCTTTGGGCTTGTAGCGTCCTGCTTTTCCAACAAGGGTTGTAGCTTGGATATCATTATTAATAATAACAACTAGAAAAACACTCAGAGTGCAGACCTCCACCACGGCAATTTATTTCTCAAAACCAGCTTGCCTTTCCCAGAATCAACTTAGAACGTAAGCGTGTTTGAAGCCTGCGTGTTAACTATGAGCGAACTTGGGGTAAATTCGGTCGACATTTTTCTCAACCTTGACCTTTGACCTAGGACTTTATTGAATACCTTCAACGTCTCAACATAAGAATTAATTTCTGAAAGTTTCACTAATCTATGAGTAAAATTCTGGCCAGGAAGTTGTTCACAAACAAACAAACAAACAAACAGGGGCGAAAACATAACCTCCTTCCAACTATGTTGGTGGAGGAGTAATAAAGGTGATGATGAGATATCTCTTATCTATATTATCTATAAAGTTCTCAAAAACTGAGTTTTTTAATCTAATCCACATTGACCTCATTATCCGATCTTTCATTAAATGCGAATTATAAAACGATTAATTTTCATACCAACAAAACTAGAGTGAAAATACGAAGTAAAGATATTTATATAAACTGTTGGAACCTAGATATATGTCTACTTTAGGCCTTTAGGCTCCAGAGCCTTTAAATATGCGGCCCCGAGACTATAAAATAAGCTCCCACAAAACATTAAAATGATTGAAGACATTAAGGCTTTCAAGAGGAAATTGAAGACTTTCTTATTTCACGAGTCCTTTGACAGTGACGATTTAACAGTAAATGCACAATACGCGATATGAAACGTTGAAATACTCCGAACGAGCAAGGTAAAACGACAGTGGAGGTCCTGTAGAGAGTAGGCTTCCCCTGCTGTATGGGACCGGAAAAGCAGCCATCAAAGTTAAGTAAACTCGAGCAACAAGACTGCGGAAGCGAGATGTTCCGAGTCCAAAGAACTGCACGAAGCCGCTGCAGAAAGCCGCCCTTCGTGAATATAATAAACGAGAATAAACTTACACATAGATAAGTGGGGGAAGCCAGAAAAGTGGCCCGGAGTCGAGACGGGTCTTTAAAAGCTCAGGCTGAAGAATTATCAACGTCGTAATCAGATTAGATAAGCCTTACGTGTACGGTAACCTGATTTAGATCAAGTGACAGAAAGCTTTCAGAGCGAAATCTAAATGCACTGACAGCTCACGATTAACAAATATCACTGAATTTCTTAACCCTTTTACCCCCAGGCTCTTTGGAACTTTCCAACCCTTAACCCCCAAGGGGTTATTTTTTTCCCAGCACATTTTGTAGTATATTTTTTTTTAAATTGCTCTAACAGCCTTATTTTTTCTCATAGAGAGGTCAGGTTGGTCTCATTCTCTTAGAAAATGCCTGAATTTTCTCAAAAAATTATCAAAAATATGAAAAAAAAAATTTTATAGCATTTTTTTGCAAGGACGTACCGGTACGTCCATGGGGGTAAAGGGATGGGTTTTGTGAAACGTACCAGTACGTCCTTTGGGGGTAAAAGGGTTAATATATATCGCCTTTCTATAAATATTATTGCCATTAACCCTCTTTCATTAGTCGCAAGCCTACGGACTGAGAATGGCTGCGACCGACTCCCATCGTTTAGGTCAATGGGAACAAAGTGGAATTTAATAGCCTGTGGCTATACGAATGAAACTCCGTTCTCGCTGATAAGGCGAGTACCCTAACCACTGATTCACCAAGACCTACGCAACGGAAATATATAAGGAGGTATTTCCTCTGAAATGATAAAAAAATAACAAATTTTTAAGTACTGTACTCTAATTTGTATTTAGTATACAAACCTGGAACTATTTCTAGGGGTATACTTTCAGCATAGCTGAAAGTATACCCTATAAATAGCAGAGGGTTTGTATCTAACCTGGAACTATTTCTAGGGGTATACTTTCAGCTACGCTTACAGTATACCCCCTATAAATAGCGGAGGGTTTGCATCTACGCCAGAACAAAACTACTTTATATAAACTGAGAACTTGTGACTTTCGCATCTACGGTGCTTTACAGATCCAGGAACACGGGGAACACGCATGGGGTTTTACGCAAAGGGAGAACAAAAAGGATAGTTTCAACCTGCAAATGGAGAGACAAAGACTAACGTGTGACGAGGGTAAACACAGTGCAGGGGGGACTAAACTAAACTGGCTCTTCGATCAGGGATGCGACAAGATTTGGACATAACCTGATCTTCTGATTGTAAGCGACTTTCAATTTATACTTGACGTCGTCAACGAACGAATCGCAAGTCCAAGCGAAGGAATTCTTCGCGTCGTCCACGATAGAATCGCAAGTCGTCGTGATAGAGTACTTGGCATCCATAATGACAGAGTCGCAGAAGTCAGTGACCGCGTCTTTGGCTTTCTGAGGGGAGAGAAGAGACAACGTTAACCCTGAATATTAGCGGAAGGGATTGGCAAGACACCGGAGACCTGAGGAAAGGGGTCGAAGGCCTGAGCACGGAATAACCTACTGTACGATGGTTAACCCTTTTACCCCTAGGCTATTTGGAAATTTCCAACCCTTTACCCCCAGGGGGTTATTTTTTTTCAAGCACATTTTGCAATATATTTTTTTCTAAATTGCTCTAACAGCCTTAATTTTTGACATAGAGAGGTCAGGTTGGTCTCATTCTCTTGGAAAATGCCTGAAGTTTCTCAAGAAATTATCCAAAATATGCAAAAAAAAATTTGAAATAGCATTTTTTTGCAAGGACGTATCGGTACGTCCATGGGGGTAAAGGGAAGAGTTTTGTGAAACGTACCAGTATATCCTTTGGGGGTAAAAGGGTCCAGTGACGTCAGCATCTATGCATTCTACGTGCAACTTTGAGGTAGGTATCAACGCTCTACATACAGTCTTGGGGTCATCGTGTAAGAGTCGAACTACTGTGAATTTAGTGACTGAGATAATAGTACCATACAACTGACCCTAAAACATTCGACGCCGAAGTAATTAAAGAAACCTTTCGCAATCAAATCCTAAAAGAAGTATGCACAGTACAGTATAGATAAACTGAAACATACATAGGAAAAAGGCTATGGTGCACGACAGATGTGTTATCACAGCTTCCTATACTTAACCCTTTTACCCCCAAGGGAAGGTTGAATTTCGAGCACATTTTGCTATATATTTTTTTGAAATTGCTCTAACAGCCTTAATTTTTATCATAGAGAGGTCAGGTTGGTCTCATTCTTTTGGAAAATGCCTGAAGTTTCTCATAAAGTTATCAAAAACATGTAAATAACAGTGTTTTGCATGAACGTACCGGTACGTCCTTTGGGGGCGAAAGGGTTAGTAAGTTCATTCCAAATAAAATTCTTACCAGGAATGAATGATCAATTCATAAGGTCATCCATCATTAAGACTGAACTGTGAGCTAGTTTGAAAAGACGATAGATCAAGAAAATTTACTATTCCAAACATGGAGCGATACCCTTGTCCCTATAGTAAAACGGTAAAGACACATTTGGGAAAACGAAGCACATTGATGAATTCCAAAGCCTTAACCCGTTTACCCCCCCCATAAGGTTAAATTTCGAGCCCATTTTGCTATATTCTTTTTAAATTGCTCTAACAGGCTTAATATTGGTCCTAAAGAGGTCAGGTTGGTCTCATTCTTTTGGAAAATGCCTGAAGTTTCTCATAAAATTATCAAAAATATGTAAAAACATGTAATTAACAGTGTTTTGCAAGAATGTACTGGTACATCCTTTGGGGGTGAAAGGGTAATCAACAAGCAAAAGAAACCGACGATAAACAATGTAACAATTCGATCCAGAAGCCTTGACCTATATCAGTCGAAGCATGTATGAAGATGTAGACATTGTTTTAAGGTCACCAATAGAAATATTGAGAAAATAAAGGTATAAATAGCCACTACAACAACAACTCATTTTCAAGTCTTTCCGAATTACCTAACCATTCCATTCTAATTACCGGGTACTATATTATTATTATTATTAATTGCTAAGCTACAACCCTAGTTGGAAAAGCAGAATGCTATAAGCCCAGGGGCTCCAACATGGAAAATAGCTCAGTGAGGAAAGGAAACAAGGAAAAATAAAATGTTTTGAGAACAGTAACATTAAAATAAATATTTCCCATATAAACTATAAAAATTTTAACCATACAATAAGAAGAGAAATTAGATAGAATAGTGTGCCCGAGTATACCCTCAAGCAAGAGAACTCTTAACCCAAGACAGTGGAAGACCATGGTACAGAGGCTATGGCAATACCCAAGACTAGAGGACAATGGTTTGATTTTGGAGATCCTTCTCCTAGAAGAGCTGCTTACCATAGGGGTAGTAGGTTGGCCAGGGCACCAGCCGCCCGTTGAGATACTACCGCTAGAGAGTTAGGGGGTCCTTTGACTGGCCAGACAGTACCATATTGGATCCTTCTCTCTGGTTACGGTTCTTTTCCTTTGCCTACACCGACACCGAATAGTCTGGCCTATTATTTACAGATTCTCCTCTGTCCTCATACACCTGACAACACTTTGAGATTACCAAACAATTCTTCTTCACCCAAGGGGTTAACTACGGCAATGTAATTGTTCAGTGCCTACTTTCCTCTTGGTAAGGGTAGAAGAGACTCTTTAGCTATGGTAAGCAGCTCTTCTAGGAGAAGGACACTCCAAAATCAAACCATTGTTCTCTAGTCTTGGGTAGTGCTATAGCCTCTGTACCATGGCCTTCCACTGTCTTGGGTTAGAGTTCTCTTGCTTGAGGGTACACTCAGGCACACTGTTCTATCTAGTTTCTCTTTCTCTTGTTTTGTTGAATTTTTTATTGTTTATATAGGAAATATTTATTTTAATGTTACTATTCTTAAAATATTTTATTTTTCTTTGTTTCCTTTCCTCACTGAGCTATTTTCCCTGTTGGGGCCCCTGGGCTTATAGCATCCTGCTTTTCCAACTAGGGTTGTAGCTTAGCATTTAATAATAATAATAATAATAATAATAATAATAAAGAGTCTCTTCTACCCTTACCAAGAGGAAAGTAGCCACTGAACAATTACAATGCAGTAGTTAACCCCTTTTAAATTAATACTTATGCAGTTCTAAAGACTGTTTGAGCAGCCTCTAACTTATGAAGTCTTTAGAAAAGGATTTTTAAGCTTTACAATTCCACCTCTTAAACATACGTTAAATGTATTCTAAGCCTTCAAAATATAATAAAACTAAAAATTTAATTCATGACGTTCAACAATTAAGACTTTAAATTTCTAAACGATATTAAAGAAAAGCTATCGTAAATAAATTAAATTTCTGTTAACCCTTTTACCCCCGGGCTATTTGGAACTATCCAACCCTTAACCCCCAGGGGGTTATTTTTTTCCCATCACATTTTGCAGTATATATTTTTTAAATTGCTCTAACAGGCTTAATTTTTGTCATAGAGAGGTCAGGTTGGTCTCATTCTCTTGGAAAATATCTGAATTTTCTCAAAAATTATCAAAGTATGGAAAAAAAAATTTTTATAGCATTTTTTTGCAAGGACGTACCAGTACGTCCATGGGGGTAAAGGGATGGCTTTTGTGAAACGTACCAGTACGTCCTTTGGGGGTAAAAGGATTAAAGAAAACCTATAGTAAATATATAGATTAAATTTCTGTTAATACGACACTTTATATATTTTCTATTCATGTATAGCTCTTCCCACAAAAAAATCGCTCAATATTCATGCCTTCTCCATGATGAGACGCAATACTACACACTAGAAGTTTTATTCCACCTGTGACCATATTGTGGAATGCTCTACCTAACCTTAAGGTAGTTGAATCAGTAGCACTTCAAAAGTTCAAACTTGCAGTAAATGTTTTTATATTGAGACATTTTAATGTTTTTACTGTTCTTAGAATATATTTTAATTGTGCATTACTTTTAGTTTATTTATTTCCTTATTTTCTTTAATTTTTGGAGCCCTAAGGCTTATAGAATGCTAGTTTTAATTATCATTTGTTTATTTATTATATAACTTTGTTGACCGGTATCAAAGAATGCTCTGATGACATTATATATATATATATATATATATATATATATATATATATATATATATATTTATATATATATATATATATGAGAGAGAGAGGAGAGAGAGAGAGAGAGAGAGAGAGAGAGAGGAGAGAGAGAGAGGAGAGAGAGAGAGAGAGAGTAACATTTTAGTAAAAACTAGGTATTTCTGTGAAATTTTACACATAAAATTCATTATAAATATAACGATTGTATAAGTATAAGTAATCAAACAGTCAAATTAACAAGAGGTGATGTAAATACATCCAGATACTTAAAAAACCTAAAATTTATTTCTCAACATTGAATAAATTAAGTATCATAAGAATTATGACATTTGGAAACGAAAATAAATTTTAATTCAAAAAGCTATAGCCTAGCTTAATGTGTTTACTGGAGATTAAAAAGGACAAATAATAAGTTAAGTTTTATGCTATATATTATAAAGGTTTCTAAGCCTCTCTCTCTCTCTCTCTCCCTCTCAGTAGGTTGACTTTCAACTCGGAAAAAATTATTCTACATCAAAAAGAGATTTCTAAACACTTACAATACATATGAGAGAGAGAGAGAGAGAGAGAGAGAGAGAGAGAGAGAGAGAGAGAGAGAGAGAGAGAGAGAGAGAGAGAGAGTCTCATGTCCACCTTAGTACGTTGACTTTCAACTCGAAAAAAAAATGATTCTACAACATCAAAAAAGAGATTTCTAAACACTTACAATACATGAGGAGAGAGAGAGAGAGAGAGAGAGAGAGGAGAGAGAGAGAGAGAGAGAGAGAGAGGAGAGAGAGAGAGAGAGAGAGAGAGAGAGAGAGAGAGAGAGATATATAAACTAGCCTCTACGACCTAAGATCTCCTGACATTTATCTTCTATTAACCAGCTGTTTCGCCCACGACCAGCTGCACGGGCATTGACCAATCCCACTGCGACGCCATTTATCACATTTAAACCAACCACGGTGACCATGCCCACACGATATTGCCCACAGTGGGCCGGTTTTATGAACAGTTTGCTGTATTTAAGACCAGAACACGTGAGGACGGAGAGTCATGAGGACGAGATTCACTATTTGTAAACAAACTCTTCTTCTTCTTGTTTTACCAGGAAGGAATTCTAGACTTAAGGGATTTCTTTGCTTATTTCGCTTATTTCGCTTATT
>NC_090767.1:60995601-60998866 GCF_036898095.1 Palaemon carinicauda | reverse complement strand
TAATTCTAACCAATCAGATAGCAGGAAACTTTTCCGAGCTAAAAGGGCACCCCTGCGAGTCGGTGCAAATGCGGCTCATTAAAAAAAAATTGAGTATTTATTCTTTTGCAAGTACCTGATATATAAATTCCTCTACTATATTAAGCAAAATATATACCTACACTATAATATCACTAATTCTGGCATACGTGACAAAGTACAGGAAGTAAATAATAATAAAAAAAAAAAAAGCATCTACACCTATGCAAAATAAATAATAATTTCCCTGAACCTTGGCCAGAGGCTGTCGGGGCTCAGCCGACCCCGTAGGCGATCTAAGAGAGGGTAGGGATCCGCTTTTGGGCAGGCAAAAACACCCGCTTTGGACGCTGTCCTCGTCCGCCTCCGAGATGCGGGCCGCCGCCGCCGCGCTACGGCCCGGCCAGGTGGGTATGCCCCCTCTCTATGGTTGGCCGCGGAAAATGGACGCTCGGTGAAATGTCAAGTCTAAATTGATGTTATGGATTATGTAAGATGATCATTCGCACATAATATTTTCACACAGTCAAATGTTCACCCATAGGCTATGTGGCCTACTCCATTGATTCTGGTATAGTCTGTGGCCTACCATATTTAAATGTGTCCTGCAGCAATAAAAGTATACTTACGATTTAAATTTAAGCGATTAATTTGATTATCAAAATAACGTTAAGACACTCGCCAATGTGGCTTATGTGCGCAACTCAACATTTACAACTTGCCAGAAGAGAGTAGCAAAGAGATAATGTTTGATCGCGAGTGAAGACTAAATGAACTAAGTTATTAATCAGATAACGGATTTTGAGCGAAGCGAAAAATCTATTTTTGGGTGAGATAGCCATGACGTCCTGATGGAAGGTTCCTTCTTAGTAGCTTCCTTGGGTATATTTAACTAAGCCTGTGGTTAAATATACCCAAGGAAGCTACTGAAGGAACCTTCCATCAGGACGTCATGGCTTGAGCCCAAAAAATCCTATTATAATACGTTATTGAACATGGACAAATCAGTAATTAGTACTTTAGGGTAAATCACCTACTACGCCAGTAAATATTGTCAGCTAAGTTCAAATAGTAGGCCACATAACAATGAAACACACTATAGTCCATTTCTTTTAGCAAGTCATCTTTGCACCGACCCGCAGCGGTGCCCTTTTAGCTCAGAAAAGTTTCCTGGTCGCTGATTGGTTAGAATGATCTTGTCCAACCAATCAGCGATCAGGAAACGTTTCCGAGCTAAAAGGGCACCGTTGCATGTCGGTGCTAATATAACTCGCTAAAAGAAATGGGCTATAGTCTTCACTAGGAAGATTGTCTTCCCCCTTTGCCTACTCACCGACTTTGTCTTCCTGGAGAACAGAGACAGGATGCCCCTCCGTTTCTTGTCCTCCGTGTGGGACGAGGAGGACGAGATGGCCGCCATGGTTATAAGATCGGTCACGGAGAGCGGCGGCGCGCGGAAGTCCTTCGGGACGACACTGACCTCCTGCAGCTGGTAGTCGGCTAGAGTGCAAGAGCCCCGCAACTTCTCGTCCACATTGACTGGAATGAGAGAATGCTTACGTTTCAGTGGGTGGAACAGATGTGGGAACACGGAGAAAGGGTGAGACAAAAAGCCCCTGCATGACGAAATGAAGAGGGAAAACACTTACAAATAAAAGGAAAAATTAAAGATAGAGGGTGGAATGTAAAGAAAAATGTATGAAGAAGGAAATGAAAATACAAGAATAATATTTGGTTGAATCTAAAAGATGAATGATAAATAAATCAACCAAAAAGACAAAAAGATAAAAAAGATAAAAAAGATATCTTTAAATTTAGTAAATAAAAAACAAAAAAAAACAGGGTATTCATTCAGCTATGTAATAGTCACTCAACTGCATTTGATTAAAAGAGATGGAAAACAGCAGTACTAACTAAACTAGGCTCCTTTTCTGCTTGTTTAAATTAAAGGGCATAATATACAAAAGAGACGCAGCAAAGCTGAACTCGGGGCTCTAGTCCCAGAGACTCGGACGCAAAGGGCCTCGGTTAGATTTCGCCAGTCGTCTCTACCTTGAGCTTATAATTCAATACTTCTCCATTCATCATCATCTACTTCGCACGTCATAGTCCTCATCCATAGGCCTGGGTTTTCCATAGGGACTCGAATAAAAAAAAATTACCGGCTATACGAAAGGTTCCTGCACTACATTATGTTAATAGTCGGCACTATCGCAACTGCTTCCCGTCTACGCGACAAATTCAAATGTTCCGAGCTAAGCGAAGGTCCCTAATTTCATCATAAGATGTTATATTATAATAAATATTCAATTAAAATCCATCAGTAACATACCAAGATATCTTATACTAACAGATAAAAAGTGAAAAGGTGAGTATGTTAATCTCTTAAACTTATTCCACATCAGAATCTGAAAGTAAGCTCTCGATTGAGAGCGTACCTCTGCCAAGACATACTAAGTGTTGACTGAATGCCCCACTTATAGCACAGAAAGAAAGAAATATCTGTTTGAGGCGCTAGGTGAGGATGGCAGGTTCATCCTTGCCAAAATCCTTGGACATGATGCGTCGTACAATGCTAGTCGCATTTTTTAATTCATTTCAGAAGCAGGTCTTCTTAATGCTATTCAACTTTTATAACATATTTACTTTTCTGGTTTTAATTGAATATTCTTTTATTCTTTATTTATAATAAACGATATCGGCGTCAACGACCTTCGATGTCAGCATGCCAGACAACTTCAAATCTTTCCCTGACATGCCCTAAGGCCTACCTCCACTGACAACCGCTAAAAGTTGAACCCGGAGACGTTTCACACAAGCGTTTTCAAGCACATTTATCATTAACACCACACCAGGGTTTTACGAGATCTATCGGGTGCATACACACAAGACAGATACACCAGCCAGACTGGTTAAGAAGACGTTGGCATGGAAACATCCATTTGGTACCTCCTTTTAAGTATATAACTCTATGGAAGCCTCAGTGAAGACCTGAATGGCATATCTACCGCCATCTCGACTATCGTCCCACGTAAAGATTTTTTTTAATGTATGCGTATAATCAACCAATTCATTCTGATTATACTCACTGACCATAGTTGTTTTGGCTCATTTTTCATTTACCCGGCCTTGGGACCGGCACCAAGAAAGTAGACTGAGGTGGTATGGTCATGTCATGAGAAGAGATGAACAGTACATTGGGAGGAGAGTGATGGAAATGGAGGTACAGGGAACGAGACAGGAGAGG
>NC_090767.1:60980601-60988101 GCF_036898095.1 Palaemon carinicauda | reverse complement strand
CACATTAAAAGATGCTGTTTTTACAGTTGCCAACACACATTAAAAGATGCTGCTTTTTACAGTGTTACCAACAAATATTAAAAGATGCTTTTTTACAGTGTTGCCAACACATTATCGTAAAAATATGCTCCTCTTATGTGTTGCCACATCAGTATATTAAAAAGATGCTGCTTTTAAGGGGAAACAGTGTTGCCAACAGCAAGTTACATAAAAAAAGTCTACTTAACAAATGTATTAATAGATTATCATTGTTAATAAAATAATGTACTTATGTATAAGTAAGCACAATGTATTAATACACACAGATGATATCCGGTTAATGAAAAAATGTATAATTATTGGTTAAATGATAGAGATTACACAATACATGTATACCTGATACATATAAGGCAATGGGTTAATGGTGACAACTTATTAATGATACGTGTAAATTGTTCTTCATGATACATATGTATTATATGACAAATGCAGTGTGACCACGATGAATGGCACATGATACATGATCCCTCAACCCTGACAAATGATACATGACCATGATCCCTCAACCATGACCAAGGATACATGGCCATGATGCATGATACATAAACCATCACACATGATACATGGTTGTAATACATTGCCATGCCAAGTGATATATGGTTGTAATGTATGATATACCAAACATGTATCATTTTTGTCATGCTGCATCAACCATGGCAAAGAATACATGGCCATGATGCATGATACATAAACCATGACCAATGATACATGAGACATCACAAATGATACATGTCCATGACCAATCATACATGGCCCTGATACACCACAAATGATACATATACCATGCCAAATGATACATGGTGGTGATACATCAACCATGCTAAATGATACATGGTGATGATGCATGATACATTAACCATGTCAAATGATACATGGTTGTGATATATGATACATCAACCATATCAAATGATACATGGCCATGACACATGATACAACAACCATGGCAGATGATACATGGCCATGATACATCTACCATGTCAAATGATACATGAGACATTAACCATGTCAAATGATACATGGTTGTGATGCATGACACATCAACCATGTCAAATGACACATGGCCATGATACATCAACCATGTCAAATGACACATGGCCATGATACATCAACCATGACAGATGATACATGGTCATGATACATCAACCATGACCAATGATGCATGATACACCAACCATGACTAATGAAACATGATACATCACAAATGATACATGACCATGATACATGGTACATCACAAGTGATACATAAACCATGTCAAATGATACATGGTGATGATACATCAACCATGGTAAATGATACATGACCATGATACACCAACCATGACCAATGACACATGATACATCAACCATGACCAATGATACATCAACCAGGACAAATGATACATGATACATCAACCAGGACAAATGATACATGATACATCACCCAGGACAAATGATACATGATACATCAACCTTGACAGATGATACATGATACATCAACCATGACAGACGATACACGATACATTAACCAGGACCAATGATACGATACATCAACCAGGACAAATGACACATGATACATCAACCTGGACAGATGATACATCAACCATGACCAATGACACATGATACATCAACCATGACCAATGATACACGACCATGATACATCACAAATGATACATAAACCATGTCAACTGATACACGGTGATGATACATCAACCAAGACAAACGATACGATACATGATACACCGAGGACAAATGATACATGGCCGTGATACATGAAGATCAAAGATACATTAATAAAAAGTGTAAATCTGTGTATTTACCACCAACTGCTGTTTGTAGACGTATTCCTTAGGCTGAGGTGTCCGTGTCCCGACAGAGGGGAAGAACAGAGTGGAAAAAAATAGGAAGATAAATAAAAGCGATATATCGGGATACATTCAATAAATGGGAAGATTAATTGAGGAAGGGAGATGAATAAGGACGAGGGGGAGATTCGCTGGGTTATGGGAAGATAAGGATAAGGAAGAGATTAGGGGAAATGTGGGAAGATAATTAAGGATAAGAAATAGATAAAAGGAAATATGGGACGATAATTAAGGATAAGGAAAATATTCAAGGAAATATGGGAAGATGATAAAGGATAAGGAAGAGATCCAAGGAAATATGGGAAGAAAATTAAGGATAAGGAAGGGATCAAAGGAAATATGGGAAGATAATTAAGGATAAGGAAGAAATCAAAGGAAATATGGGAAGATAATTAAGGATAAGGAAGAAATCAAAGGAAATATGGGAAGATAATTAAGGATAAGGAAGAAATCAAAGGAAATATGGGAAGATAATTAAGGATAAGGAAGAGATCAAAGGAAATATGGGAAGATAATTAAGGATAAGGAAGAGATCAAAGGAAATATGGGAAGAAAATTAAGGATAAGGAAGGGATCAAAGGAAATATGGGAAGATAAGGATAAGGAAGAAATCAAAGGAAATATGGGAAGATAATTAAGGATAAGGAAGAAATCAAAGGAAATATGGGAAGATAATTAAGGATAAGGAAGAAATCAAAAGAAATATGGGAAGATAATTAAGGATAAGGAAGAGATCAAAGGAAATATGGGAAGATAATTAAGGATAAGGAAGAGATCAAAGGAAATATGGGAAGAAAATTAAGGATAAGGAAGGGATCAAAGGAAATATGGGAAGATAATTAAGGATAAGGAAGAAATCAAAGGAAATATGGGAAGATAATTAAGGATAAGGAAGAAATCAAAAGAAATATGGGAAGATAATTAAGGATAAGGAAGAGATCAAAGGAAATATGGGAAGATAATTAAGGATAAGGAAGAGATCAAAGGAAATATGGGAAGAAAATTAAGGATAAGGAAGAAATCAAAGGAAATATGGGAAGATAATTAAGGATAAGGAAGAGATCAAAGGAAATATGGGAAGATAATTAAGGATAAGGAAGAGATCAAAGGAAATATGGGAAGAATATTAAGGATAAGGAAGAGTTTAAAGGAAATGTGGGAAGATAATTAAGGATAAGGAAGGGATCAAAAGAAATGTGGGAAGATAAGGATAAGGAAGAAATCAAAGGAAATATGGGAAGATAATAAAGGATAAGGAAGAAATCAAAGGAAATGTGGGAAGATAATTAAGGATAAGGAAGAGATCAAAGGAAATATGGGAAGATAATTAAGGATAACGAAGAGATTAAGGGAAATATGGGAAGATAATTCAGTATAAGGAAGAGATCCAAGGAAATATGGGAAGATAATTAAGGATAAGGAAGATAAAGGAAATATGGGAAGATAATTAAGGATAAGGAAGAGTTCAAAGGATATATGGGAAGATAATTAAGGATATAGAAGAGATCAAAGGAAATATGGGAAGATAATTATGGATAAGGAAGAAATCAAAGGAAATATGGGAAGATAATTAAGGATAAGGAAGAAATCAAAGGAAATGTGGGAAGATACTTAAGGATAAGGAAGAAATCAAAGGAAATATGGGAAGATAATTAAGGATAAGGAAGAAATCAAAAGAAATATGGGAAGATAATTAAGGATAAGGAAGAAATCCAAGGGAATATGGGGACACTGGGAAGACAATAAAGGTTAAGAGAATATTAATGGATGAAACTAGATGGATAAACAGGGGAATGGGAAGATAAAAATTGAGATTGGGAGGATGATAGGAAGATACATGAGGATAATAGGATATTAATGGGGACAAACATAAATGGGAAGAAAAACAGGAAGAAAAATTGGATAAAATGTAAAGAGAAATAAAGATAGAGGGTGAACTGGGAAGATAAATATGGTATACTGGGAAGATAAATCAGAAAAATTGGGAGATAAATAAAGACTGGGAGGATAATTAATGTAAATAGGAAGATAAATAAGGTATACTGGGAAGATAAAGGAAAATGGGGAGATAAATAAGGTAAACTGGGAAGATAAAGGGAAATGGGGAGATAAATAAGGTAAACTGGGAAGATAAAGGGAAATGGGGAGATAAATAAGGTAAACTGAGAAGATAAAGGAAAATGGGGAGATAAATAAGGTAAACTGGGAAGATAAAGGAAAATGGGGAGATGAATAAGGTAAACTGGGAAGATAAATAAGGTAAACTGGGAAGATAAGGTAAACTGGGAAGATAAAGGAAAATGGGGAGATGAATAAGGTAAACTGGGAAGATAAATAAGGTATACTGGGAAGATAAATAAGGTAAACTGGGAAGATAAATGAAAATGGGGAGATGAATAAGGTATACTGGGAAGATAAATAAGGTAAAATGGGAAGATAAATAAGGTTAACTAGGAAGATATAGCAGGCAAAATAAGGAAGATATATATAAGGTATTTAGGCAGATAAATAAGGTGATTTAGGAAGATAATTTGGTTAATTGGGAAGATAAATAAGTCAGGATAAAATAATAAGATTAATGTGCAAAATTAAAAGACTGAAGATATATTAGAAGAAAAATAAGGAAAAGTTTATTAGTTAATTCAGCAACATTTTCTAAAACAGTATTTTTAAATACACATCTTCATGATTTAAAAATCTTTTAATTAAAACAAATTTTAAACATCTCATGTGCAGGTGTATACATATGATGTGTATGTATTTATACATATAAAATGCATACATAAGAATACTTGCCTGTATGGTATATGAAATGTATAAATGTTGGTGTATGTGTAAATATAAACAATAATAATGAAAAAAAAAAAATCACTTATACATATATGTACAGTGAGACCAAAGATTTCGCGTACAAAACGTGCGCAGCATACCATCTCGCATACGTCAAACACGAGGCAAGACATCGATAAGCTTACCTTAAGTCGGACGTTTTTCTCTATGGCCTGCGTGACGAGGTGGGCTCTCCTCTTCTTGGCCTCTTCGTTCATTCTGTTCTTAGCCACGATTTGGATGATGCTTGTGTCCAGGGTACCTGGAAAGCGATAGAGACGGAGAATAACTACCAGGTTATTTCTCTTATATGAGTATTGTTCTGTAGTCAAGATGTGTAGAACAGTTGGGGATTACTTAATTGAGAGAGAGAGAGAGAGAGAGAGAGAGAGAGAGAGAGAGAGAGAGAGAGAGAGAGAGAGAGAGCAAATAAGGCTATTACCATTAACTGCTTAGAAAGTGGCCAGCAAAAGAGAACCAAGTTAATGAAGACTGCGATATAATTATGGCGTATAAACCATCCCCCTTTCTTTCGAACATGTGCGCATAAATGTAAGATTCATAAGTGTACACCCATCCCCACAAAAGCATTTATAACTGCATACTCTCTCTAAACCAGGACTCATCAACTCTTTCACTGTTCATTAAGTCCAGCAAATCTTTGGAATCATTATAGCTTTGGTTCATACCTCATTTTGTTTACATGAATAGAAGAAATGTGACAGACATTCTCCATCATATTTTCTGTCCAATCTTCACCTGGTTAAAGTCATTACCTACAGTTTCCTAAGTATCTGTTAATGTTCTGATTAGTTCTAGCATTCCCACAACATGTCTAGACCATCACAACTTATAAGACGAATTAAACATGGTCAAAAAATAACTATCAGACCAAAGGAAATCCATCTTATTCCATTTGAATAAAATAAAGAACTCACCTATTGGAGTAGACGGCTTGTAGGAGAGGAGCCTGTTGTCAGAGACGACGTGAATCACGTGCCCGCCCGGACTGACCTTGTGTGCCGTCGTGACCTGGATCAGCAGGTCCATCATGGGCGTACTGCGTCGGAGAAATCAAGTGTAAGAGTTAGCGAACACTGTACGTATTATCGTAAAATTTATATGCGTACAGATATACATACAGTGCGACCTGGTTTTTCACACTACTCACCTCCTGTGAACATCCATGTTGACCCGATGTCCTGTGGGTAGGATGACGGTGAGATCCATGGTGCCCTCTAGGAGGTCGGGGGGCGTGTCCTCAGTGACCTGGCTGGAGGTCATGGCCGAGGTCGAGGCAAACTGACGTAGAGGCGGGGGGGCCATGATGCGGTCTGCCCACGACACCCTACGGGAAGAAAGACGGTAGAGTTTTTATCTTTATCACATTCGCCAACTTCGTTGCAAAAGTTATGTTTTATCTATGTACGTATATTTGCGATTCGCTTAATTACAAAACTATTAGACTGAATCTAATCAAATTTAGTGGGATGATTGGCTATGATCCAAAGACAATTTGATTAGATTTTGGGAATGATTGGGTCAAAGGTCATGGTCAAAAAGTCCTTCTGCTATATCGTGGTCAATTTTTATCCGATGCAATCATAAAATATATTAGATTGCAGATGTGACGTGGTTAATACCATCATAAAATTTTATGTCGTTGGTAAAAAATGTGGCATTGACAAAGGTATGCGCTCTACAGTACCCGCTATAGTTATTATTATTACTAGCTAAGCTAAAACCCTAACTAAAAAAGCAGGGAAAAATAGCCTAATGAAGAGAGAAAATAATGAAACTATTATGAACTGAATGAACAATATAAAATATTTGAAGAACAATCTATAGACACTTATATATTCTTTAAAAAACCCTTTTTTACTTTCCCTATGACCATTGTCTGACACTGCTAGGTAACACCATAGGTACAGAGGAGGCTGTTACTAATCACATACAGGTTTAAGTGACTGGTGAAGTGGAGGGAATTATCGATCAATTTAAAAGTCTCTGGCATCGCGACATTGAAGGTCATTGACGCAGACATAGTTCGTTACGCGACATCGAAGGTCATTGACGCAGACGTAGTTCGTTATGCGACATCGAAGGGCATCGACGCAGACATAGTTCGTTACGCGACATCGAAGGGCATTGACGCAGATGTAGTTCGTTACGCGACATCGAAGGGCATCGACGCAGACATAGTTCGTTACGCGACATCGAAGGGCATTGACGCAGACGTAGTTCGTTACGCGACATCGTAGGTCATCGACGCAGACATAGTTCGTTATGCGACATCGAAGGTCATTGACGCAGACATAGTTCGTTACGCGACATCGAAGGGCATCGACGCAGACATAGTTCGTTACGCGACATCGAAGGTCATTGACGCAGATATAGTTCGTTACGCGACATCGAAGGTCATTGACGCAGACGTAGTTTGTCACGAAAAAAGGGTATCCAATTTAAAACTGTACAAGCAAAGATGCCCCTTACAGAACTTGAATAGCTTTCAGAGGACCTGCTTCTGAAATGAATCTAAAAATCTAGCATAGTACAACACATTTTGCACAAGAATCTTGGCAAGGATCAACCTGCCATTCTCACCTAGAGCCTCAAACATGTCTATTTCTTTTGATACTATAAGTTATGGTATATAACCCTTTTACCCCCAAAGGACGTACTGGTACGTTTCAAAAAAGCCATCCCTTTACCCCCATGGACGTACCGGTACGTCCTTGCAAAAAATGCAATAAAAATTTACTTTTTCATATTTTTGATAATTTTTTAGAAA
>NC_090767.1:60965601-60975601 GCF_036898095.1 Palaemon carinicauda | reverse complement strand
AGAGAGGGCCACATTAAACCCATTTAACTTAAACAACTGTCATAGAACCACTTCCTGCCAACTCTCTCTCTCTCTCTCTCTCTCACACACATTCACAAACAGACACGTGATATATATATATATATATATATATATATATATATATATATATATATATATATATATATATATATATATATATATATATATAAAGCCTACGCACTAATAACACTTATGAAAAATCACATCTTTTCACAATTAAGTAAAATAACACTTATAAAGTCTTAAAGAAAACGGCTTTACTTAAAAAAATCACTTATAAAACAAAATGTAAACAAATCGAAGGCGCTTCTCCGCACCACGGTAAGCCGGGTGCTGCCCCAACTCCCGCCAAAATGATACTGAAGAAGATGATGATTATAATCCATCTCTCTCCCTCCCTCTCTCTCTCTCCCTCTCTCCTTAATAACAGTGCCCTTCTACCCTCCCCTCCCCTCACCCTCCCTCCCCCTTCAGTTAACTGTGGCCCATTTTACCCTCCTAACCAATTTCAGGAGGCAGACAGACAGACACAGAGAATTCCTCCTCCCGGAGTCATCATCATCATCTTTCAATTTCGTGAGGCGCTATCTAGCACTCACTCAAGACAGAATTTAATGAAAAATGGCGCGAACTATATATTTGTATATATGCACATCTTATATACATACTTATATACTCTATATGTATATTTATACATTATATACAGTATACATGCACTTATACACAGTATACTATGTATATAAGCTATTGTATGTACATACAAAATGACAGCTAGATTAATATTCAGGGGCTGACATTTTAAAACATTTAAAATATTTTAATCTTCAGGTGCTAACATTTTAAAATGTTAAAACATTTTAATCTTACAAGTGAGCTTATGTAAGCCTTGAAGCTTGAAAGAGCTCTAGGCTTAAAGCTTAAGGCCAATAGGGAATTAAGCTTTACTATGACCTGCTTCCAGCTCGAAATAAGCTTAAAACATCGAGCTTGAAGCAAATAAACTCTCCACGAGAAACAGGTGTCCCGCAAATTATGTAGTTGACACTCGAACTAACTCCACTCAGAGAGAGAGAGAGAGAGAGAGAGAGAGAGAGAGAGAGAGAGGGGGGGGGGGCTGCATGCCCTACACCCTTCAAGAAAGAGAGGTGAGGGGACTTCAATTTCTAAAGAATGATGGGACTTACAACCTCTAGAGAGAATGATTACAGTTGATTTATAGAGAGAATGCTGGGACTTGAATTTCTAGAGAATGAAAATGATGGGGCTTGAATTTCTAGAGAAAGAGAATGATGGGACTTGAATTTCTAGAGTGATAGAATGATGGGACTTGAATTTATATAGAAAGAGAATGATGGGACTTGAATTTCTAGAATGAATTATGGGACTTGAAATTCTATAGAATGAGAATGATGGGGCTTGAATATCTAGAGAAAGAGAATGATGGGGCTTGAATTTCAAGAGAATGAAAATGACGGGACTTTAATTTCTAGAGAATGAAAATGTTGGGACTTTAATTTCTATAGTGACAGAATGATGGGACTTGAAATTCTTGAGTGACAGAATGATGGGACTTGAACTTCTAGTGACAATGATGGGACTTGAATTTCTAGAATGACAGAATGATGGGACTAGAATTTCTAAAGTTTTCTAAAGTGACAGAATGATGGGACTTGAACTTCTAGAGTGACTGAATGATGGGACTTGAACTTCTAGAGTGACTGAATGATTGGACTTGAACTACTAGAGTGAATGATGGGACTTGAACTTCTAGAGTGACTCAATGCTGGGACTTGAACTTCTAGAGTGACTGAATGATGGGACTTGAACATCTACAGTGAAAGAATGATGGGACTAAAATTTCTAAAGTGACAGAATGATCGGACTTGAATTTCTAGTGACAGAATGATGGGACTTGAACTTCTAATGTGACAAAATGATGGGATGAACTTCTAGTGACAAAATGATGGGACTTGAACTTCTAAAGGGACAGAATGATGGGACTTTAATTTCCAAAGTGACTGAATGATGGGATTAACTTCTAGTGACAAAATGATGGGACTTTAATTTCTGGAGTGACTGAATGATGGGGCTTGAATTTCTAGTGACAGAAAGATGGGACTTGAACTTCTAATGTGACAAAATGATGGGATGAACTTCTAGTGACAAAATGATGGGACTTGAACTTCTAGAGGGACAGAATGATGGGACTTGAATTTCTAGAGTGACAAAATGATGGGACTTTAATTTCTAGAGTGACTAAATGATGGGATGAACTTCTAGAGACAAAATGATGGGACTTTAATTTCTAGAGTGATGAATGATGGGACTTGAACTTCTAGAGTGACAGAATGATGGGACTTGAATTTCTAGAGTGACTGAATGATGGGACTTTAATTTCTAGAGTGACTGAATGATGGGATGAACTTCTAGTGACAAAACGATGGAACTTTAATTTCTAGAGTGACTGAATGATGGGACTTGAATTTCTAGAGTGACAAAATGATGGGATGAACTTCTAGAGACAAAATGATGGGACTTGAACTTCTAGAGTGACAAAATGATGGCATGAACTTCTAGAGACAAAATGATGGGACTTGAACTTCTAGAGGGACAGAATGATGGGACTTGAATTTCCAGAGTGACAGAATGATGGGACTTGAATTTCTAGAGTGAAAAATGATGGGACTTGGATTTCTAGAGTGACAAAATGATGGGATGAACTTCTAGTGACAAAATGATGGGACTTAAATTTCTAGAGTGACAGAATGATGGGATGAACATCTAGTGACAAAATGATGGGACTTTAATATCTAGAGTGACTGAATGATGGGACTTGAACTTCTAGAGTGACAGAATGATGGGATGAACTTCTAGTGAAAAAATGATGGGACTTTAATTTCAAGTGACAAAGTGATGGGACTTTAATTTCTAGAGTGACAGAATGATGGCACAAGAATTTCTAGAGTGACTGAATGATGGGATGAACTTCTAGTGACAAAATGATGGGACTTGAACTTCTGGAGTGACAGAATGATGGGATGAACTTCTAGTGACAAAATGATGGGACTTGAACTTCTAGAGGGACAGAATGATGGGATGAACTTCTAGTGACAAAATTATGGGACTTTAATATCTAGAGTGACAGAATGATGGGATGAACTTCTAGTGACAAAATTATGGGACTTGAACTTCTAGAGGACAGAATGATGGGATGAACTTCTTGTGACAAAATGATGGGACTTTAATATCTAGAGTGACAGAATGATGGGATGAACTTCTAGTGACAAAATTATGGGACTTGAACTTCTAGAGTGACAGAATGATGGGATGAACTTCGTGACAAAATGATGGGACTTTAATATCTAGAGTGACAGAATGATGGGATGAACTTCTAGTGACAAAATTATGGGACTTGAACTTCTAGAGGGACAGAATGATGGGATGAACTTCTAGTGACAAAATTATGGGACTTGAACTTCTAGAGTGACAGAATGATGGGATGAACTTCGTGACAAAATGATGGGACTTTAATATCTAGAGGGACAGAATGATGGGATGAACTTCTTGTGACAAAATGATGGGACTTGAACTTCTAGAGTGACAGAATGATGGGATGAACTTCGTGACAAAATGATGGGACTTTAATATCTAGAGTGACAGAATGATGGGATGAACTTCTAGTGACAAAATTATGGGACTTGAACTTCTGGAGTGACTGAATGATGGGATGAACTTCGTGACAAAATGATGGGACTTGAACTTCTAGAGGGACAGAATGATGGGATGAACTTCTTGTGACAAAATGATGGGACTTTAATATCTAGAGTGACAGAATGATGGGATGAACTTCTAGTGACAAAATTATGGGACTTGAACTTCTAGAGTGACAGAATGATGGGATGAACTTCGTGACAAAATGATGGGACTTTAATATCTAGAGTGACAGAATGATGGGATGAACTTCTAGTGACAAAATTATGGGACTTGAACTTCTAGAGGGACAGAATGATGGGATGAACTTCTAGTGACAAAATTATGGGACTTGAACTTCTAGAGTGACAGAATGATGGGATGAACTTCGTGACAAAATGATGGGACTTTAATATCTAGAGGGACAGAATGATGGGATGAACTTCTTGTGACAAAATGATGGGACTTGAACTTCTAGAGTGACAGAATGATGGGATGAACTTCGTGACAAAATGATGGGACTTTAATATCTAGAGTGACAGAATGATGGGATGAACTTCTAGTGACAAAATTATGGGACTTGAACTTCTAGAGGGACAGAATGATGGGATGAACTTCTAGTGACAAAATGATGGGACTTGAACTTCTAGAGTGACAAAAAGATGGGATGAACTTCTAGTGACAAAATGATGGGACTTGAACTTCTAGAGGGACAGAATGATGGGACTTTAATTTCTTGAGTGACTGAATGATGGGATGAACTTCTAGTGACAAAGTGATGGGACTTGAACTTCTAGAGTGACAAAATGATGGCATGAACTTCTAGAGACAAAATGATGGGACTTGAACTTCTAGAGGGACAGAATGATGGGACTTGAATTTCCAGAGTGACAGAATGATGGGACTTGAATTTCTAGAGTGAAAAATGATGGGACTTGGATTTCTAGAGTGACAAAATGATGGGATGAACTTCTAGTGACAAAATGATGGGACTTAAATTTCTAGAGTGACAGAATGATGGGATGAACATCTAGTGACAAAATGATGGGACTTTAATATCTAGAGTGACTGAATGATGGGACTTGAACTTCTAGAGTGACAAAATGATGGGATGAACTTCTAGTGAAAAAATGATGGGACTTTAATTTCAAGTGACAAAGTGATGGGACTTTAATTTCTAGAGTGACAGAATGATGGCACAAGAATTTCTAGAGTGACTGAATGATGGGATGAACTTCTAGTGACAAAATGATGGGACTTGAACTTCTGGAGTGACAGAATGATGGGATGAACTTCTAGTGACAAAATGATGGGACTTGAACTTCTAGAGGGACAGAATGATGGGATGAACTTCTAGTGACAAAATTATGGGACTTTAATATCTAGAGTGACTGAATGATGGGATGAACTTCGTGACAAAATGATGGGACTTGAACTTCTAGAGGGACAGAATGATGGGATGAACTTCTTGTGACAAAATGATGGGACTTGAACTTCTAGAGTGACAGAATGATGGGATGAACTTCGTGACAAAATGATGGGACTTTAATATCTAGAGTGACAGAATGATGGGATGAACTTCTAGTGACAAAATTATGGGACTTGAACTTCTAGAGTGACAAAAAGATGGGATGAACTTCTAGTGACAAAATGATGGGACTTGAACTTCTAGAGTGACAGAATGGTGGCACAAGAATTTCTAGAGTGACAAAATGATGGGACTTGAACTTCTAGAGGGACAGAATGATGGCACAAGAATTTCTAGAGTGACAAAATGATGGGACTTTAATTTCTTGAGTGACTGAATGATGGGATGAACTTCTAGTGACAAAGTGATGGGACTTTAATTTCTAGAGTGACTGAGTGATGGGACTTGAACTTCTAGAGTGACAAAATGATGGGATGAACTTCTAGTGACAAAATGATGGGACTTGAACTTCTAATGTGACAAAATGATGGGATGAACTTCTAGTGACAAAATGATGGGACTTGAACTTCTAGAGCGACAGAATGATGGGACTTGAATTTCTAGAGTGAAAAATGATGGGACTTGAATTTCTAGAGTGACAAAATGATGGGATGAACTTCTAGTGACAAAATGATGGGACTTGAACTTCTAGAGGGACAGAATGATGGCACAAGAATTTCTAGAGTGACAAAATGATGGGACTTTAATTTCTAGAGTGACAAAATGATGGGATGAACTTCTAGTGACAAAATGATGGGACTTAAATTTCAAGAGTGACAGAAGGATGGGATGAACTTCTAGTGACAAAATGATGGGACTTGAACTTCTAGAGTGACAGAATGGTGGCACAAGAATTTCTAGAGTGACAAAATGATGGGATGAACTTCTAGTGACAAAATGATGGGACTTGAACTTCTAGAGTGACAAAATGATGGGATGAACTTCTAGACAAAATAATGAGACTTGAATTTCTAGAGTGACAGAAGGATGGGATGAACTTCGTGACAAAATGATGGGACTTTAATATCTAGAGTGACAGAATGATGGGATGAACTTCTAGTGACAAAATGATGGGACTTGAACTTCTAGAGTGACAGAATGATGGGATGAACTTCTAGTGACAAAATGATGGGACTTGAACTTCTAGAGTGACAGAATGGTGGCACAAGAATTTCTAGAGTGACAAAATGATGGGATGAACTTCTAGTGACAAAATGATGGGACTTGAACTTCTAGAGTGACAAAATGATGGGATGAACTTCTAGACAAAATGATGGGACTTGAATTTCTAGAGTGAAAAATGATGGGACTTGAATTTCTAGTGACAAAATGATGGGACTTGAACTTCTAGAGGGACAGAATGATGGCACAAGAATTTCTAGAGTGACAAAATGATGGGACTTCAATTTCTAGAGTGACTGAATGATGGGACTTGAATTTCTAGAGTGACAAAATGATGGGATGAACTTCTAGTGACAAACTGATGGGACTTTAATTTCTGGAGTGACTGAATGATGGGACTTGAATTTCAAGAGTGAAAAAATGATGGGATGAACTTCGTGACAAAGTGATGGGACTTTAATATCTAGAGTGACAGAATGATGGGATGAACTTCTAGTGACAAAGTGATGGGACTTTAATTTCTTGAGTGACTGAATGATGGGATGAACTTCTATTGACAAAGTGATGGGACTTTAATTTCTAGAGTGACTGAGTGATGGGACTTGAACTTCTAGAGTGACAAAATGATGGGATGAACTTCTAGTGACAAACTGATGGGACTTGAACTTCTAGAGTGACAAAATGATGGGACTTTAATTTCTAGAGTGACAGAATGATGGGACGAACTTCGTGACAAAATGATGGGACTTTAATATCTAGAGTGACAGAATGATGGGATGAACTTCTAGTGACAAAATGATGGGACTTGAACTTCTAGAGTGACAGAATGATGGCACAAGAATTTCTAGAGTGACAAAATGATGGGACTTCAATTTCTAGAGTGACTGAATGATGGGACTTGAATTTCTAGAGTGACAAAATGATGGGATGAACTTCTAGTGACAAACTGATGGGACTTTAATTTCTGGAGTGACTGAATGATGGGACTTGAATTTCAAGAGTGAAAAAATGATGGGATGAACTTCGTGACAAAGTGATGGGACTTTAATATCTAGAGTGACAGAATGATGGGATGAACTTCTAGTGACATAATGATGGCACAAGAATTTCTAGAGTGACAAAATGATGGGACTTTAATTTCTAGAGTGACTGAATGATGGGACTTGAATTTCTAGAGTGACAAAATGATGGGATGAACTTCTAGTGACAAACTGATGGGACTTTAATTTCTAGAGTGACTGAATGATAGGACTTGAATTTTCAAGAGTGAAAAAATGATGGGATGAACTTCTAGGGACAAAATGATGGGACTTGAACTTCTAGAGTGACAAAATGATGGGATGAACTTCTAGACAAAATGATGAGACTTGAATTTCTAGTGACAAAATGATGGGACTTGAACTTCTAGAGACAAAATGATGGGATGAACTTCTAGTGACAAAATGATGGGACTTTAATTTCTAGAGTGACAGAATGATGGGACTTGAATTTCTAGAGTGAAAAATGATGGGACTTGAATTTCTAGAGTGACAAAATGATGGGATGAACTTCTAGTGACAAAATGATGGGACTTAAATTTCTAGTGACAAAATGATGGGATGAACTTCTAGTAACAAAATGATGGGACTTTAATATCTAGAAAGACTGAATGATGGGACTTGAACTTCTAGAGTGACAGAATGATGGGATGAACTTCTAGTGAAAAAATGATGGGACTTGAATTTCTAATGACAAAATGATGGGACTTTAATTTCTAGAGTGACAGACTGATGGGACCTGAATTTCTAGAGTGACTGAACGATGGGATGAACTTCTAGTGACAAAATGATGGGACTTGAACTTCTGGAGTGACAGAATGATGGGATGAACTTCTAGTGACAAAATGATGGGACTTTAATATCTAGAGTGACTGAATGATGGGACTTGAACTTCTAGAGTGACAGAATGATGGGACTTGAATTTCTAGAGTGAAAAATGATGGGACTTGAATTTCTAGAGTGAAAAATGATGGGACTTGAATTTCTAGAGAATGATGGGACCTACACCTCTAGAGATAGAGAATGATGGGACTTGCACTTCTAGAAGGGGGAATAATTTGGCTCCCTTTAAAAGAGAGAGAGAGAGAGAGAGAGAGAGAGAGAGAGAGAGAGAGAGAGAGAATTTTTCCTATTAAACCATTTAACTGGACAGCTGTCATAGACCCACTTCATGGCAACCACTTTCTCTCTCTCTCTCTCTCTCTCTCTCTCTCTCTCTCTCCATAACATATAGGCCTAAGGCCAATTAATCTGGGCCATTTATCACTTTACTAATGAGAAATTTCTTTTAAAAATCATATATTGGGAAAATCACCTAGGCCTATTTTAACAATGGGACTTCTTTAATTAATATATTATGTTAACTAAACCCATTATAGGCCTATATTAAAGACAAAATATCACTTAATAGAGAGAGAGAGAGAGAGAGAGAGAGAGAGAGAGAGAGATCCTTTAATAACAAAAGACTTTGCATGGACAATGTATCTGGTTGCAAGGACACGTGGTCTCTCTCTCTCTCTCTCTCTCTCTCTCTCTCTCCAGAAACAATAAATTAATATTTCGATCACGCACAAACACACCTCAGAGAGAGAGAGAGAGAGAGAGAGAGAGAGAATGAATTTGAGAACAGGTTTTCGTATATTTGTATTCTCTCCATCTCTCTCTCTCAGGTTCAAGGTCACAAAAGGAGACCGAGTTACTTAGCGAATGAAGGAAGAGAGAGAGAGAGAGAGAGAGAGAGAGAGAGAGAGAGAGAGGCCGACAGAAGCCATTCAAGAAAGGCTTCCTTCTTAGCTTTAGCGCATGCGTAGTAGCTGCATGACATGCAAGATGTACGATAGTTTATATTTTTTTTCCAGAAAATTGCAAATATATTTACTTGTTTTCTTACACTTCCTGTTTTCTGATGTGTTTGTTTGTTATTTAAGCAATTTCATTATATATTTGTTTATATTATAAGCGTAGGATTTTAGTTTAAGGATTTATATTAACGAAATAAGATAGGATTTTTCCCTCAAAAGTTTAACCGCTCTTAAAACAATAAAGTGTCACACCCAAGTAATCTCTCTCTCTCTCTCTCTCTCTCTCTCTCTCTCTCTCTCTCAAATGCTTCGTCAGCTGGAAATTGCAAAATCTTCATCACGTAACAAATCCTCGATATAAAATCATATAAAAAATATGAAAGTGAATGTATGAAATAATAAATGACACGCGAATGGCAACATGACGGCGTGTTTATAATACCTACTTATGTTTAACTTTCCAATGGATATGATATATGTAGTCTAATGCTTTCTCTCTATTGGGGGGAGAGAGAGAGAGAGAGAGAGAGAGAGAGAGAGAGAATGTAGGCTGAATTCTATAAAATTGTGTTGAAGGAAGTGTTGGAGAAGAGGCTACATTCTAGCAATGTAGGAAGATCAATTTTGATTTTTGTTGAAGACTGTGTTGGAGGAACAGTGTTAGAAAAGATGGAGACTACATTCTAGTATTGAAGGAAGACAAATTTCGATTTTGTCAGAGACTTAGTTGGAAGGAACAGTGTTGGAGAAGGATTTTGTTGGAGAAATAGTATTGGAGAAGACAGAGGCTACATTTTAGTGCTGAAGGAAAGATAATGTTTTGGAGATTTTGTTGGAGGAAGTGTTAGAGAAGGAGGAGG
>NC_090767.1:60863101-60960601 GCF_036898095.1 Palaemon carinicauda | reverse complement strand
ATCTCATCATCTCATCCACATTCATTGATATTCTTCACAGGCAAAAATGCAAATCAGGTCGTAAAAAAACAAAACAACAACGTACTTCCAGTCTCGTCCCAAGTCGGTCTCGAGTGGGGGAGTCTGTCAGGGTTGCCAGTTTGGCCTTTTTTCCGGCCAAAAAAAAACTCAAATTTGACCTTTTGTATTTAAATAGGTTGGCCTTTAGTAATATGAAAAAAGCCGGCCCTTAAATACTATATTTTTGACCTTTTTCTATTTATGGGTTGACCTTTTAAAGCCTCTGTTGATTAGAAATTGACCTTTTCTCATTTAGAAAACCTGGCAACCCTGGAGTCTGTTGAAGCTGGAGGGTGGAATCATCGTCCCCAGCTCCTGTCTTTGAGGTCGGGTTACCTTTGGCTGATGACGTCATAATAAGTAACTGACAGAAAAGTCTACTTACTTAATACTTATGGCATTTCTCTCTTTCTTTCCTATAAAGTTATTTATCTTATTTCATTACTATTATTACTATTTCTACTAAGTAAACCACTAGTTTATAATAGTTTATATAGATATTTATTTTAATTATGTTGCTCTTAAAATATATATTTTTCTTCGTTTCCTTTCCTCACTGAGCTATTTTCCCTGTTGGAGTGACTGGGCTTATAGCATCCTGCTTTTCCAACTAGGGTTGTAGCTTAGCTAATAATAATAATAATAATAATAATAATAATAATAATAATAATTTATCTAAAACGAGTTTTAAACTAAGGGGTTCCCCAAGGACATATATTAGACCATATTTTATTTTGTATCTGAAATATAGTTTTATAAAAAAAAATCACTATAGAAACATGTATAGAAACATGAAGTGAAGTTTAAACTACTTTTTTATATTATATAGTTGATAATTTAAACCTTGTACTTCCTAGTTATTATTATTACTAGCTAAGCTACAACCCTAGTGGGAAAAGCAGGATGCTGTAAGCCTAAGAGCTCCAATAGGAAAAATAGCACAGTAAGGAAAGGAAATAAGGAAATAAATAAACTATATAAGAAGTAATTAACAATTGAAATAAATTATTTCATGAACAGTAATAACATTAAAATAGATATGTCATATATAAACTACAAAAAGACTTATGTCAGCCTGTTCAACATAAAAACATTTGCTGCAAGTTTGAACTTTTGCAGTTCTAGATTAAACTAATGTTAGGGATACCAGTTTTACAATTAAAACTAAAAACATATAATTAAGTTTATGGTTATAGGAAAGAAAAACACCTTAAGAAATTGTCCTCCCTGGGCTATTTTCCCTGTTGGAGCCCCTGGGCTTATAGCATCCTGCTCTTTTTCAACTAAGGTTGTAGCTTAGCAATTAATAATAATAATAATGATAATAGTAATAATAATAATAATAATATTAGGAGTTAAATGGCAGGACAGAATTAGAAATGAAACTATAAGAGAGATTACTCAAGTGCCATATGTGGACAAGATCATGGTTAAGGGTACATGGAGATAGATTGGTTCACGAAACTTTCAACTGGGCTCCACAAGGCACTAGGAAAGTTGGAAGACCTAGACCTACATGGCTGAGGACTATGAAACGTGACGTGGGAGATGATGAATGGAATGAAATTACTGTTTTAAAAAGGATTGAAATTACTGTTTTGAAATGGGATGAAATTATTGTCAAATGAATGGGAAGAATTGTTTTTAAATGGAGTGAATTTGTTTTCTTGAAATGGAGTAAAATGATTGTTTTGAAATGGAGTAAAAGAATTGTTTTGAAATGGAGTGAAGTTATTGTTTTGAGATGGAGTAATAGAATTGTTTTGAAATGGAGTGAAATTGTTTTCTTGAAATGGAGTGAAAGAATTGTTTTGAAATGGAGTAATATAATTGTTTTGAAATGGAGTGAAATGGTTTTCTTGAAATGGAGTGAAGTTATTGTTTTGAAATGGAATAATAGAATTGTTTTAAAATGGAATAAATTGTTTTCCTGAAATGGAGTAATAGAATTGTTTTGAAATGGAGTGAAGTTATTGTTTTGAGATGGAGTAATAGAATTGTTTTGAAATGGAGTGAAATTGTTTTCTTGAAATGGAGTGAAAGAATTGTTTTGAAATGGAGTAATATAATTGTTTTGAAATGGAGTGAAATGGTTTTCTTGAAATGGAGTGAAGTTATTGTTTTGAAATGGAATAATAGAATTGTTTTAAAATGGAATAAATTGTTTTCCTGAAATGGAGTAATAGAATTGTTTTGAAATGCAGTAATAGAATTGTTTTGAAATGGAGTTAAGTTATTGTTTTGAAAATGGAGTAATAGAATTGTTTTGAAATGGAGTGGTTATTGTTTTGAAATGGAGTAATAGAATTGTTTTGAAATGGAATAAATCGTTTTCCTGAAATGGAGTGAAAGAATTGTTTTGAAAAGGAGTAATAGAATTGTTTTGAAATGGAGTAAAGTTATTGTTTTGAAATGGAGTAATAGAATTGTTTTGAAATGAAGTGAAGTTATGGTTTTGCAATGGAGTAATAGAATTGTTTTGAAATGAAGTGAAGTTATGGTTTTGCAATGGAGTAATAGAATTGTTTTGAAATGGAGTAAAATTGTTTTCCTGAAATGGAGTGAAAGAACTGTTTTGAAATGGAGTAATAGAATTGTTTTGAAATGGAGTAAAATTGTTTTCCTGAAATGGAGTGAAAGAATTGTTTTGAAATGGAGTAATAGAATTGTTTTGAAATGAAGTAATAGAATTGTTTTGAAACGGAGTAAAGTTATTGTTTTGAAATGGAGTAATAGAATTGTTTTGAAATGGAGTAATAGAATTGTTTTGAAATGAAGTGAAGTTAGGGTTTTGCAATGGAGTAATAAAATTGTTTTGAAATGGAGTAAAATTGTTTTCCTGAAATGGAGTGAAAGAATTGTTTTGAAATGGAGTAAAGTTATTGTTTTGAAATGGAGTAATAGAATTGTTTTGAAATGGAGTGAAGTTATTGTTTTGAAATGGAGTAATAGAATTGTTTTGAAATGGAATAAATTGTTTTCCTGAAATGGAGTGAAAGAATTGTTTTGAAATGGAGTAATAGAATTGTTTTGAAATGGAGTAAAATTATTTTCCTGAAATGGAGTGAAAGAATTGTTTCGAAATGGAGTAACAGAATTGTTTTAAAATGGAGTGAAGTTATTGTTTTGAAATGGAGTAATAGAATTGTTTTGAAATGGAGTAATAGAATTGTTTTGAAATGGAGTAAAATTGTTTTCCTGAAATGGAGTGAAAGAATTGTTTTGAAATG
Source organism: Palaemon carinicauda (assembly GCF_036898095.1). NCBI lineage: Eukaryota > Metazoa > Arthropoda > Malacostraca > Decapoda > Palaemonidae > Palaemon > Palaemon carinicauda. The sequence goes on along the minus strand of NC_090767.1, from coordinate 60,957,311 downwards.
GAGTGAAAGAATTGTTTTGAAATGGAATAATAGAATTGTTTTGAAATGGAGTAATAGAATTGTTTTGAAATGGAATGAAGTTATTGTTTTGAAAATGGAGTAATAGAATTGTTTTGAAATAGTGTGAAGTTATTGTTTTGAAAATGGAGTGAAGTTATTGTTTTGAAAATGGAGTGAAGTTATTGTTTTGAAATGGAGTGAAGTTATTGTTTTGAAAATGGAGTGAAGTTGTTTTGAAATGGAGTAATAGAATTGTTTTGAAATGGAGTGAAGTTATTGTTTTGAAATGGAGTGAAGTTGTTTTGAAAATGGAGTAATAGAATTGTTTTGAAATTGAGTGAAATTATTGTTTTGAAATTGAGTAATAGAATTGTTTTGAAATGGAGTGAAGTTATTGTTTTGAAATGGAGTAATAGAATTGTTTTGAAATGGAGTGAAGTTATTGTTTTGAAAATGGAGTAATAGAATTGTTTTGAAATGGAGTGAAGTTATTGTTTTGAAATGGTTTGAAAATGGAGTGAAGTTATTGTTTTGAAAATGGAGTAATAGAATTGTTTTGAAATGGAGTGAAGTTATTGTTTTGAAATGGAGTGAAGTTATTGTTTTGAAAATGGAGTGAAGTTATTGTTTTGAAATAGAGTGAAGTTATTGTTTTGAAAATGGAGTGAAGTTATTGTTTTGAAAATGGAGTAATAGAATTGTTTTGAAATTGAGTGAAGTTATTGTTTTGAAATTGAGTAATAGAATTGTTTTGAAATGGAGTTAAATTGTATTTTTTTAAAATGGAGTGAAATTGTATTTTTTAAAATGGAGTGAAAGAATTGTTTTGAAATGGAGTGAAAGAATTGTTTTGAAATGGAGTGAAGTTATTGTTTTGAAATGGAGTGAAGTTATTGTTTTGAAATGGAGTAATAGAATTGTTTTGAAATGGAGTGAATTATTGTTTTGAAATGAAGTAATAGAATTGTTTTGAAATGGAGTGAAGTTATTGTTTTGAAATGGAGTAATAGAATTGTTTTGAAATGGAGTGAAGTTATTGTTTTGAAATGGAGTAATAGAATTGTTTTGAAATGGAGTAATATAATTCTTTTGAAATGGAGTGAAGTTATTGTTTTGAAATGGAGTAATAGAATTGTTTTGAAATGGAGTGAAATTGTTTTTTTTATGGAGTGAAAGAATTGTTTTGAAATGGAGTAAAATTGTTTTCTTGAAATGGAGTGAAAGAATTTTTTTGAAATGGATTAATAGAATTGTTTTGAAATGAAGTGAAGTTATTGCTTTGAAATGGAGTACTGGAATTGTTTTGAAATGTGGTGAAGAATTATTTTTGTTATGAGGTGAAAATATTGTTTTGAAATGGAGTTGAATTGTTCAGAAATGTAATTAAATTTTTTTTATATGAAGTGAAATTGAGTATTTTTTTTTGAAATGGAATGAAATAATTGTTTTGACATGAAGTGGAATAATTGTTTTGAAATGGAGTTGAAGAATTGTTTAGAAATGGAGTGAAAAAGCTGTTTTGAAATGTTGTTAAAGAATTGATTAGAAAGTCTTTTTTTTTTTTTAAATGGAGTGAAAAAAAGGTTTTGATATAAAGTGAAATTATTATATTGAAATGGAGTGGAAGAATTGTTTTTAAATGGAGTTAAAAATATTTTTGATATGAAGTGAAATTATTGTTTTGAAATGGAGTAGAAGAATTGTTTTCAAAGGGACTGAAATAATTGTTTTGATATGCAGTGAAATAATTGTTTTGAAATGGAGTTAATGAAGTTTTGAAAAGGAGTGAAGATTTGTTTTGATATAAAGTGAAATTATTGTTTTGAAATGGAGTTAAAGAAGTTTTGAAATGGAGTTAAAATTTGTTTTGATATGAAGTGAAATTATTGTTTTGAAATGGAGTAGAAGAATTGTTTTGAAATGGAGTGAAAAAAAATTAAAATGGAACAAAACCATTATTAGGAAGTGGAGTGTATTTAGTAGTATGTTTAGATATGCGAATGAGTGGCCAATCGGTGAATCAGTCACAGTTGCAGTAACGGAAGAAAAATGATGGATGCGAAGTATCGCGCAATGTGAAATTAAGTGAGACTGCGCGGCTGTAATAGTATCTTAGTGACGTTCTTTATAATTTTATTGAAGAAACATTACGATTATAAGAGCGATGTGTTTCGCGGAAAAAAAACAAACCAAAACTCGAGGGACACTATGTAGAGCGCAGACTTCCGTCATGGCAGCTGATTTCGTGACCTTTTGCTCAACCTTGACCTTTGACCTGACATGTATTAATTGGTGTGGATTTCCATACACTCAAATATGAACCAAGTTTTAAGTCTGTGACAACGATGTCCAAACTTACGGCTGATTACGTGAATTGAACATTTTTCTTGATCGTGACCTTGACCTTTCAAAATCTAATCATTTCAATTTCTTTACTTAACAGTTAATCACTGCAAGTTTCATTACGATTAAAATTGTCGCCAGGAAGCTGTTCACAAATAAACACACACACACACAAACGGGTGACAACAAACTCCTAGGTTATAAGAAAGATGTGTTTCATGACAAAAACAAACCAAAAAAAAAAAAAAAGGAACCCCTGATAACTGTAGAATACCTGCCAGTATAAATAAATGGTAAAGAAAGTTTCTTAATTGATGCAAGAGCACACAGACCTACAATTGAATGCTAGGCGCCAGAAGTTAGAATTCTGTGATAACCTTTGGTTTAATTCTCTGGGAATGTCCACTGTAGACATATATACCCTTAGGAAGCTACTAAAGGAACCTTCCATCAGGACGTCATGGCCATCTCACCCAAAAATGGATTTTTCGCTTCGCACAAAATCCGTTAATTGATGCAAGTCCACACAGACCTACAATTGAATGCTAGAATGGTACGTGAGGTGGAAAGATTGAAGCGGGATATTAAGAGATCTCGGATTACATAACCGCAAGTACTGTGGAGAAGGAGTTGTCAAGAGGATATGAAGTGGTTGCAAGGATGCGAGGCAACTGTGCAACAGTTGTCTCACATAACGGATTTTGAGCGTAGCGAAAAATCTATTTTTGGGTGAGGTAGCCATGTCGTCCTGATGGACCCACCCTCTTTTGGGACAAAAGGATAATGAATCCCTCCCTATAGTACTGTATCTGCAACACCTACAAAGCTACAAAGAATGACGGTGGCGCCTCGCTGTGGAGGACAGGCGCAGTATTTGCAGAGCAGTAGTGACTCGTCGAGAGCGATGTCTGGAACGACTCACCCTATTCTTGCCTCTCTTTCCCCTCGTAGTGAAAACTCTATTGGGGGTGTAGATAGCCATGAGACGTGTCAAGAATACGTCCTCTGATATTACGCGATATCCCTTCGTAATATTTTAAGGGATATTCGCTCCAGGAGTTAGAATTCTGGATACCTTTGGTAAATTCTCTGGGATATATCACTGTAGTCAAATATACATAGGAAGCTACCTTTGAAGGAACTTCCATCACGACGACATGGCCTGAGCCCAAAAAATAAGTTTGAATAATGTTGAGAATCACTGGACTGCTCAAGTTCGCTAGTTTCTTGTAGCGTCTGCAACTTCGCCATCATTGCGAGCTAAGGATGGGGCATTTTACAGGGAGCTTATAGGTCTACCTTCCGAGTCGTCAGCAGCCATTGCCTGACCTTCCCTGGTACTAGCTTAGATGGGGAGGGTGTTTGGATGCTGATCGTATGTATATATGGCCAGTCTCTAGAGCATTGTCCCTTGCATCTGCTATTCATGAGTGACATTTAAACCCTTAAACTGGAAAATCTGTATTTTTTGTAGATATTTTGCATGATGTGTATGTGGTGATATTTCCAGTGAATGTGAGATTAGAATGTGTGAAATGATAAGTATCGTATGTTCAGATTGTGGGGATATTCACACCAACCCTGAGAAAAATCTTTCTAAACGTAGCTGCTACGCGTAAGGCTGGTCAGAAAGAAAATGTAGGTCTATACAATGGCCCCCTATGGTAAGCAGCTCTTCTAGGACACTCCAAAATCAAACCATTGTTCTCTAGTGTTGGGTAGTAACATAGCCTCTGTACTATGATCTTCCACTGTATTGGATTAGAGTTCTCTTCCTTAAGGGTACACTCGGGCACACCATTCTATCTTATTTCTCTTTCTCTTGTTATGTTAAAGTTTTCATAATTATATAGGAGATATTTATATTAATGATGTTGCTGTTCTTAAAATATATTATTTTTCCTTGTTTCCTTTCCTCACTGGGCTATTTTCCCTGTTAGAGCCCCTGGGCTTATAGCGTCCTGCTTTTCCAACTAGGGTTGTAGCTTAACAAGTAATAATAATCATTATGATAATAATAATAATATCTTGAATTTGAGTTCGAATCGTTACCTGTAATTGCTAAAGAATATGAGATGCTGACAATGGTAGATTATGAATGACATAAAAGTGGCAGTAGACTTGAGTTTGTTGAAAGATCCTTTGAGAATGTTGCATGAGTAAGGAAGAGCAAATGTACGTTAAGAATAAACAAGCAATATACTGCAAATGATAATAGGAAGAGAGAATAAATGGGATTTTGTATATTGGTAAATCTTTGTGGGTTTATGATATAAATATGCATGAGATTATTTATTAGAGGTAAATTAGACCAGAAAACGGATTTTGAGCGAAGCAAAAAATCTATTTTTGGGCTCAAGCCATGACGTCCTGATGGAAGGTTACTTCGGTAGCTTCCTTGGGTATATTAAACTACAAGGATATTCCCAGAGACTTAAACCACAGGTTATCACAGAATTCTAACTTCTGGTGCGAGTATCCTAAAGGTTTCCCTCTAAGACATCGCATATCAACATGGGACGTATGTATTAGCACGCCACATAGCTATCTGCACCCCATATAGAGTTAACACTTCGATATGGAAAGGTGGAGAATAACCCAAAAATAGATTTTTCGCTTCGCTCAAAATCCGTTTTTTGGGTTCAGGCCATGTCGTCCTGATGGAAGTTCCTTTAGGGTAGCTTCCTAGGGTATATTTGACTATGGTGTTATTCCCAGAGAATTTTACCTTAAGGTATCCAGAATTCTTACTCCTGGAGCGAATATCCCTAAATAAACTTAACGTGGGATATCGCGTAATATCAGAGGACGTATTCTTGACACGCCACATAGCTATCTTCACCCCGAATAGAATTAACACTTCGAGGGGTCAAAGTGGCAAGAAAACGAAAAACGAGAATGAAAGGAGAGCCTTTAATAAGGTACCTCTCCTATCCCGCTTCGAGTGTGTACACAATGTCGCCGACGGCGCCATCTTTATTCCTTATCGCGTAGCTCAACTACTCGGTGTTTTCCCTGTGTTTTTCTCGTAATTTTGGATTATTTCAACATTATGATGCTTTCTCCAGCCTCTTCTGCCTCTGGAAAGTTGAGTATTATCTTTATTATGTATAAAAGGGATTTTGACAAAGGAAAAATCTATTTCTGGGGAGATACCTGTGACGCCCCGTGAAAAGGGTCCTTCCTTACACTTTTCTGAAATAAATACTGTACTTCCAAATATACCAGAGAAAGTTAAAGTATGGAATGCAGAGGTTACTACCCTCACGCGAGCACCCAGTGGGCGTCGTGTATAAAGCAGGGGCGTGTGAAAACCACTATTCACAGGCTGTCTTCCATTTAGATAATTCCTTCATCAAAGGGAAGGGCCGTAACAGAGGCCCTAGCTACCTTACCTGAGCCACTCTACCGACGCTAGCGACATCTGTACTACATCCTTTTGTAAGCTCTTTTCATTTTGAAATAAATCGAAAGCGATATTAACGAGAGAAAAGTGTAGAGATATAAGCAGGGATGAAAGTAAGTCGGTACGCAGCAGCACAATGTACCTGGAAGAGATAGATGGCTACGTACATTCGTTACACTTTTCAAGATGAGGACATCTAATAATGTATGGCACCGTTGTTAAGTCAGTTTGTTATCCATATTGGATGAGAGTTTTCAAAATTCTGACTATCCTTTACATTCGGTTCTTCCGAGATTGTACCATCCTGTATATAGAGCTAAGTACACTGTTAATTATAAGTCTTACTTTCTCAATCATAAGGCTTAATACTACACAATAATCTAGTTTTATTCCAGGTGTGATCAGACTGTGGAATGCTCCTCTTAATCAGGCAGTTGAATTAGCGGAACTTCTAAAGTTCAAAACTTGCAGCGAATATTTACTGTATATACTGACACAAGTCTTTCTTCATAGTTTATATACGACAGATTTATTTTAACGTTGTTACTGATCTTGAAGGTACAGTATTTTATACATTTTACTCATTACTTCTCATAGAGTTTATTTCCTTTCCTTATTGGGCTATTTTCCCTGTTGGAGCCCTTGGGTTTGATGCATCCTGCTTTTCCAATTAGGGTTGTAGCTTAGCTGGTCATAATAAATTCAATAATACATACATACATATACCAAGGCACTTCCCCAATTTTGGGGAGTAGCCGACATCAACAAATGAAACAAAACAAAAAGGGGACCTCTACTCTATACGTTCCTCCCAGCCTGACAAGGGACTCAACCGAGTTCAGCTGGTACTGCTAGGGTGCCACAGCCCACCCTCCCCTGTTATCCACCACAGATGAAGCTTCATAATGCTGAATCCTCTACTGCTGCTACCTCCGCGGTCATCTAAGGCACCGGAGGAAGCAGCAGGGCCTACCGGAACTGCGTCACAATCGCTCGCCATTCATTCCTATTTCTAGCACGCTCTCTTGCCTCTCTCACATCTATCCTCCTATCACCCAGAGCTTTCTTCACTCCATCCATCCACCCAAACCTTGTCCTTCCTCTTGTACTTCTCCCATCAACTCTTGCATTCATCACCTTCTTTAGCAGACAGCCATTTTCCATTCTCTCAACATGGCCAAACCACCTCAACACATTCATATCCACTCTAGCTGCTAACTCATTTCTTACACCCGTTCTCACCCTCACCACTTCGTTCCTAACCCTATCTACTCGAGATACACCAGCCATACTCCTTAGATACTTCATCTCAAACACATTCCATTTCTGTCTCTCCATCACTTTCATTCCCCACAACTCCGATCCATACATCACAGTTGGTACAATCACTTTCTCATATAGAACTCTCTTTACATTCATGCCCAACCCTCTATTTTTTACTACTCCCTTAACTGCCCCCAACACTTTGCAACCTTCATTGACTCTCTGATGTACATCTGCTTCCACTCCACCATTTGCTGCAACAACAGACCCCAAGTACTTAAACTGATACACCTCCTCAAGTAACTCTCCATTCAACATGACATCCAACCTTGCACCACCTTCCCTTCTCGTACATCTCATACCCTTACTCTTACACACATTAACTCTCAACTTCCTTCTCTCACACACCCTTCCAAATTCTGTCACTAGTCGGTCAAGCTTCTCTTCTGTGTCTCCAACCAGTACAGTATCATCCACAAACAGCAACTGATTTACCTCCCATTCATGATCATTCTCGCCTACCAGTTTTAATCCTCGTCCAAGCACTCGAGCATTCACCTCTCTCACCGCTCCATCAACATACAAGTTAAACAACCACGGCGACATCACACATCCCTGTCTCAGCCCCACTCTCACCGGAAACCAATCACTCACTTCAATAATAATAATAATAATAATAATAATGTGTGATATTTGTTACCTGAAAACAAAAGGGACTTTGACGTGGGAAAAATCTATTTTTGGGAGAGATAGCCATGTCGTCCTGATGGAAGTTCCCTTCGGTTGCTTCCTACTGTATAATATTTCTGCGAGTGATATTACAAAAGAATTAGTCAGGTATCACAGGGTTCTAACCCCCGGAATGACTATCCGTAGATATCGTGTATAATCAGGGACGTATCCGAAGATAACCATAGATATCTGCACCCCCAATAGACTTTACCCAGTCTAGTCCACTAAGAGGAAGGGTAAGTGAGAAGCCGTTACATATCCTATCACCTTTCGGTGATCCCATACGTCCCTGGCGCTTCATTCCTTTGTTCGCAGCTTCACGATGCTGTTCAGTTGTTTGGCATAAATTAAGTTACATATCCAATCAATCTATAAATCAGAAATCCAAAGATGTGAAAAGGATTTTTTGGGCTCAGGCCATGTCGTCGTGATGGAAGGTCCTTCAAAGGTAGCTTCCTAGGTATATTTGACTACAGTGATATATCCCAGAGAATTTACCAAAGGTAGCCAGAATTCTAACTCCTGGAGCTAATATCCCTTAAAATTTTACGAAGGGATATCGCGTAATATCAGGGGACGTATTCTTGACACGTCTCATGGCTATCTACACCCCCAATAGAGCTTTCACTACGAGGGGAAAGAGAGGCAAGAATAGGGTGAGTCGTTCCAGAGACATCGCTCTCGAAGAGTCACTACTGTACCGCAAATAGTGCGCCTGTCCGCCACCCGAGGCGCCACCGTCATTCTTTCGCTTGTAGCTTCGATAGACCGGTGGACGACATGGCTACCTCATCCAAAAATAGATTTTTCGCTACGCTCAAAATCCATTTTAGAGGCCCAGGAGTTCAAAGTAGAAAAAAAGGACAGCCTGTAATATCATGCAAGCAACAATGACTCAACATAACAATTAATCCTTGAAAATTTCACTACTTTATGAGTAAAATTGTGGCCTGGCAGTTGTTCACACAACAAACAGACAAGCAGGAGCTAAAACATAACCTCCTCTCAACTTCATTGGCACAACTATGGAGAAACAATGGGAAAATGGATTTTCATTACAAAATGAAATTTTATTGCATACTTACCGAACAATTATATAGCTGTAGGTTCCCTACGACGGCAGACAATAGATTCAAAACTACCGCGGTGGCGCCGAAATCGATGATGTAGGTGACGTCATCTCCCTCCACTCGAGGGAGCTACAGGTACAACTATCCAGGTAACATCAATTCGTTCCGCCCAGCCATCCACTTAGTGGGGAGGAGGGAGGGCTTTAATTAATAATTGTTCGGTAAGTATGCAATGAAATTTCATTTTATAATGAAAATCCATTTTTATTGCAGTGTCTTACCGAACAATTATACAGCTGATTACCCATTGCAAGGATGGGGGGCTGTGGATCTAAGTTTTACTTCAACAATCATATATGATTCTTGAAAATAAAGTATACCCAAAAGCACTGTTAGTGCCTGTTGTACCTCATCTTATAAGAGAGCTACTGCAGGAGAATACTGCCTCTGGTCGGTGCTCATCTTACATAGTAGAAGGCTTGGAATATGACCAATAGGTGCCTCTACATGGAGTGGAAGATCCTAGTAGTCATGGTGTTCATTGCTGACTGAACGAAGATACAAGAAAATATCGCCCTTGCCCTGGGCTAAGACCAGAAATAACCAACATGAAAAAACTGTCACCTACACCGAAATAAAAACCTTTACTCACCAGAACTAACACTAAAATGATTGGCGAGTACTCCAGGTACATTATACCCCCAGACTTCCCTTTAACTCGCCAACCTTGGCACAAGGCGAAACATAGGCTAACAGAGGGAGCAACCCCCTATGTCGCTCCTCCCAACACCATGCCAGCTACCGAACACGATCCGAGAAACTTACAATCTTCAAACGCTGTTTCAATTTCTTTCAAATAATGCGTAGCAAACACATATTTAGACCTCCTAAAGGGTACTTTGTAGGATAACGGATAGCGACTAGTTGTGTCGTAAAGCGAGAGAAGTCGCTACCGCTCGAACTTCGTGCGCTTTCACTCTCAATAAAGGAAACATTGCGTCGTTAGCTAGAGAATGTGCTTCTACAATCAACTCTCTCAGAACACTCTGTTCTGCGGAGATAATATCTCAATGCCCGCCAGGGACATGAGTCGTTTTTCTTCTTCCTGAACTATCAAGTCTGTCAGGTTTTTGAGAACAAATTTTCGTGGCCACAGATTAGAAAAGTTGCGGGAATAATGTATGTGCGACAAATCGCAACATAATGCCGAAAGAATTTTGATCGTTGATTAAACCTTTTACCCCCAGGCTCTTTGGAAATTTCCAACCCTTAACCCCCAAGGGGTTATTTTTTCCCCATCACATTTTGCAGTATATTTTTTTTTAAATTGCTCTAACAGCCTTAATTTTTGTCATAGAGAGGTCAGGTTGGTCTCATTCTCTTGGAAAATGCCTGAAATTTCTCAAAAAATTATCAAAAATATGAAAAAAAAAAAAATTTATAGCATTTTTTTGCAAGGACGTACCGGTACGTCAATGGGGGTAAAGGGATGAGTTTTGTGAAACATACCAGTACGTCCTTTGGGGGTAAAAGGGTTAACTGTAATATTTTCTTGAAAAAAAGCGAACATGTTCTAAACAAATATACAGTTAAAGAGGCAATCATTCCACCTATGGTTTACCCCTCCTCTGTATGTGAGGGGCTAGCCAGTATTCATTACACAGAAAACGGATGTCTGGTTACCTGTGGGCGGAGCTTGAAAACGTTCATAAACGTAATGAAAAGTTGCCCACGCTGTTGCTATCGTTCTTTTAACGTCAGCTAGCAACGTTCCTTCGGGACTAATTGTTCGAAACAATAACCCTGTAAGGATAGAATAAAAGGTCTCGGAAGCTTATCGTGTAAAAAGCAAGTTGTTATACCCAGGACACAATGACGGGAGAGGCTGCCTCCATCAAACGGAATAACCGAGTTTAAGACAATAACCTCGCGGTTTTGTCTTGGCTAGAGCGCATGCTCCGGGACGGCCAACGGCCTTCATGAATTTTAAACAACACCCTTTGAAGTTCTGTAAACACTTCTCAGGAACGAGTCTCCCGAAAAGGATGAAGTCTCGAATGTGGGAGTTTGCTTCAAGAATGCCAGACATAATTGCCATCGACCGCTTACCCGAAGGGGTTGCCATCAAACGCTTTTTCGCTGGTGAGAAAAAACTACTTTTCATTTTTATTTATTGAGGTTTATTTCTCGCCCTCCATCAGACACAGAGTCTGTTCAGGCGGGCCTTGATGAGTGAAAATAATTACTTTCCAGTTTATATTTTGCTCTGTATCTTTTTCAGTTATTCTCTAACATTTTTGGGCTCAAGCCATGGCGTCCTGATGGAAGGTTCCTGTTTGGTAGCTTCCTTGGGTATAAGACTACTAAGATATTCCCAGAGAATTTAACCACAGGTTATCACAGAATTCTAACTTCTGGAGCGAGTATCTCAAAGGTTTCCCTTTAAGACATCGTAATACAACAGGGGACACGCATGTCTGGTCGTGCCACATAGCTATCTCCACCCCGAACAGAGTTAACGCTTCGGTGTGTAAGGGCTGAGAATAGCTGGGAGCCGTTCCACAGCTAATCTCACTCGTGGCTACTACTGATACTCGAGACGTAAACAAACGGACGCCATTGCTCTAATGACGTCACGAGCGTCTTCATCCTTTGTTTAGTAGCTGCCCTACTGAGACGGATTTTCCCTTGTGTGAACTTTATCGCTTTGCATCTTCGCTATGTCGTTACCTTCAGCCTCGCCTTCTTCTGGAAAGTTGAGTACAAGGTTCCAGTATTGTTTAATTAAGCTCTGGCCGTAAAGTAAATATTATTTCGCGAAATAATTGATGTTTTGTGGCAGAGCTGTGCCTCTACCGGACCCGCCATTTTATGGCGTCGTTGTTGTTTTGCATGTCTTATTTAGTTAGCCACAACAACGCTTCCGGCATTATATACTAATCGAATACATTAGTTTATTTAGTCTTCATAGCTAGGAACTTTTATATCGTGTTAGACGCTTTTTATCGGTCATCGATTGACCTCATACCAGTCGGCTACTATAGCCCCCAGGCCAGGAGCCTATATACAAGTGTTCATGCATGATTTATCAGTGATCCTAGACTAAGTTATGAAGATAGTGGCATTATTATTTTACAATACTTTTGACTAGTGATGCAAATGTTTTCGCCTTCAGGGACCATATAGGGGATAGGCTAGTCAGTGATTCTTTCTAGCCTAACCTAACCTTAGGACCCCTATATGCTTCCTTCATCCCCTGCCTTGGCACTCCCTCTATTTAGCCTTGATCCCTTTTCTGAGTAAAGGGATTTATTGTCTAATAGAGTATTATATCGCCTCTCAGTCCTCCCTAAAGGAATGAACCCCCTTTAGGATTGCGTCTGAGAGTGAGGTTAGGCTAGCCTACCTCTATGGCTAGGATAGTCTACGACTTTCCTGCGATAGCGATACGTCTTCTTCCTTGCCTAGTTCAGGACTTTTAGCCCTGATCTAGGCCGGGTTAGGAAGGTTTCTCTGTTCCATGCTGAAACTGTACTCTTGCACCGTTTTTAGCCGATCAGCCTAATCTTAGGTTAGGGAGTGTCCTCCCTTCCCTTTGTGGCCGCTCTGGTACAGAAACCCTTCCTGGGAAGACCCCTCTCTTCTCCCTCCCCACCTATCTCTTGTATAGCCTAGCCTATGCTTAGGTTAGTTTATACTCATCTGTCCCCTGTCCTACAATTCCTCCTTAGGGTGGAAGAGTAGGGCTACCCGAGCTTCCCTGTGCTGTCCGCTCTGGTACATATACCTTCATAGTGTCCTATAAGGTTAGTTACTAGTGTAGCTCTGCATAGGGGAGTCTCCCCCCCCCCCTCTTGGGTGTTCCCTAGCCCTCCCTTGGGCTACCTGCTCCCGGTCCCTAGTGACCCCTGCTTATGGATGCTAGAGCCTGTCTCTATCATGGGTACACCCCCTCAGGGAGGGGGAGGGATGTCTGGAACCCTGACGGTACTTCCTACATCCCTTCCTCCCTCCCCCTGTCTCTCTTTCTATCCGGGTGCCGGTCTCTTGCCGCCTCTACTGCCGGCAATACCTGCCTCCCTCTTGGTGACTTCCCTACCCTTGCCCCCAGCCCCCCGTGTACCGAGGGACTGCCGGCTGCCGCCGGCTACTACCGGCGGCTCTCCTACTCCTATCTATTCGTCCGCTTGCCGGTCGATCTCCGGAGTGCCGGCATATACTGCCGGCAACCCGATACTACCTGTACCATCCTTACCCCAGTCACCAATCCGGCATCCTCCGGCTGCCGGAGCCGCCGCTCCCTGCCGGCGTGCCGCCGTTGTGCCGGCGGCCGCCATCCTGGTATCTAACTGACTTTGAAAATTGTCTGTTCTAATGCCAGAATCTATGCTGGAGCGAGCTCCGGCGTGCCGGCGGCTGCCGGATGCCCCGGAGGCGTCAAGAATACTTGCACCCCCTCTCTGTAGCTATCATAAGACTAGATAGCCCTACCTTGCAAATAGATAAGCTGCCTTGCTTCTAAGATCAGTACCTAGTACTGCTCTATTAGTGATCATGCTGTCTCTTTGCATTCTTCTATTTCCAGCATGCTATGTGCATCTTAGCGCGGCTGGTTGCCAGAAGCAATTACCCTTAATGAGGCCTTCTGGCTCTTGTCTGGGAACCGAATGAATTCGATCCCAACCTTGTCCTTGGCTTTCCATGGAGTTCCAATATAATGGGAATCCTAGGAAACTATATCCGATGATCTAGGTCATTTGGATTATCCCAGGACCAGCCTATGGTAACCAGCCGGGCGAGATGCATGGAGCGTGTCTCCTTTACTGTTTCATTCTCTATGCATCACACCTTCCTTAAGTTAAAATTAATGATTAATATTAACTTAATTTAAGAGCCATTCCTATGGCTCCCCCATACTCATTTTCTCTTTCTTCCACAGGAGGAGCAGATGAAGTGCGATTTCGCCTACTGTGCTGTGAAACGCTCCCAGTTTTACGGACATACGGCGTGCAGGACTCACGCCCCTTGCTCAGACAAGAAAGGGGATTGGAAGTTCTGGAATCCACTGGAATGTACGGTCTGCCAGGCCTACCTAGTTGAGGCCTTCCATAACCCTCCCTCAGCGGAGGTTAGAGACATTGCTCGTGAGAAACTGCGCAAGTGGGTGCGTGGTTTTCAGAGAAATGCTACCGGACCGTACCTGGCCACCGAAGAACTGAGGTCCCTGTTGTTCCCTAAGGCCTCCCCTGACTCAGTGGTTCCAAAGGAAGCAATCCCCACTGTCCAAATTTCAGTGGAACCTGATGTGGTCATGGCTCAGTCCATGCACGAGTGCCGTTTGGATTCCGAGGATGATGAACGGATCTCCGACGTCTCGGAAGACACGGAGAAGACGCTTATGGCTCAAGGAGCCGAAGAGGACGAAGACAAGGTGGAATACACCGAGTCGGAGATTGGAGCTACTCCCTCGTCCATCCCTCCGCCTACTCCTACACCGACGGAATTGTCCCTTCCGTCTACCTCCTCGACCCCGGATCCTTCCTCTTCCACCCAAGAACTGATCCGACTGATTAGAGCTGTCATGGACGACAGACTGAAGGAGAACCAGGAGTCCATCAGGTCTATGATTGGATCCAGAGACACGAAGAAGATCTCGGTCAAGGATCTCCCAGCTTGCTCTCATGCCAACCCGTGGAGGTATGCAGAGCATATGGTTATTGCGACCGGCAGGATCTTTGTTAGCGACAAGATCGGCACGGTCCCGTTGGAAGATGTGGAGTTCTTCCCAAGCTTCGAGGCCTACCCGGACTGTTACGTCCGACTTCGTTCCGAACCTGCCTCGAAGGAGGAGACCGAACCTAAAGAAGAGATAGTGTTCGATCTCGCAAAGGCCCAGGCTATGCTAGCCTCCGCATTTAAGAGCAGGGGCTTTACCTGCTCTAAGCTTCCTGCCTTGAGCAAGAAGCATCCTACCTATGTCGCACCTGACACTGCGATTCTTCCATTTTTGGAAAAGGCCTTAGCTGCATGCCTTAAAGCGGCGGAAGAAGGGAAACCCTGCCCTGCACTGGAGGAGTGCAGACCCTTCTCCATCGTGACACCCCCTGACACTAGGCAATGGAAAGATGTCCAACATACTTTCGTCGTGGGTAGGCTCGATCCTGACGTCGCCGGACGTCAGTTTAATGAAGACCTCCCTAAGCTCAACGACCACCTCCTTCGCCGGGAACAAGACACGAAGGAGAGGCTTGCAGCTTCGCTTTCTCATCAAGTCCAACTTGAAGTAATGGCCTGTGACACAGCAGTACCCGATCACTACATGGTACTGGCCAAATCCCACTTACTCACGGTAATGAAGGACTTGTACCATTTCATAAAGGCTCGTAGAGCCTGTCGTGAATTCGTGTTTGTCGGTGCCACCGTGAAACACGAACCCCGGAGGCTGATTTCCTCCAACATCTGGGGAAAGCACCTGTTTCCTTCTGACCTTGTCAAGGAAATAACTGACAGAGCCGCCACGGAGAATAGGAACCTTCTCCACAAGTGGGGCATGTCCAGAAAAAGGAAAACCTCTCAGGACGATGGACCTCAGCCTAAGAGGAAACCTCAGAAGCCGAAACCCCAGCAACGTCAACAACGACGTCAGTTTCCGGGACCCGCTACCTCCCAAGTGGTTGCCCAACCACAACAGACCTTTCAATTGGTCCCCCAACCGGTGTTGTCACAGTCACCGGTCTTCACCCCTGCCTTTGAGCAGCCATCCACTACCTTTCATGCCAGAGGTAGAGGCTCGTCCAGGGGTGCAAGCAGAGACGCCTCTCGTCGTCCCTCCAGAGGTAGAGGAGGAAAGGGAGCTAGCGGCCGAGGCAACAAGTCCTCGGGACACCAGAAGCAATGAAGTGCTTCCGGTGGGAGGAAGACTCCGCCAATTCCAGGATCGTTGGACCTTCGATCCTTGGGCACACAGCATCATCAAGAACGGTCTAGGCTGGAGTTGGGTGCAACCACCCCCAATCTTCCAGCGGTTCTTTCAACCATCAACCCCCATTCTGGAAGAATATGTTCTAGACCTCTTGAACAAGAAGGTGATAAGGAAGGTAAAGTCCACCAGGTTCCAAGGGAGACTGTTTTGCGTTCCCAAGAAGGACTCAGACAAGCTCAGAGTCATTCTGGACTTATCCCCCCTCAACAAGTTCATAGAGAACAACAAATTCAAGATGCTGACGCTTCAACAAATAAGGACCCTTCTGCCTCAAGGTTCCTACACGGTCTCTATAGACCTGGCGGATGCCTATTGGCACATTCCAATGAACCATCACGCTTCCTCCTACCTAGGATTTCGACTCCAAAGGAAAAGCTACGCCTTCCGGGCCATGCCATTCGGCCTCAATGTGGCCCCTCGGATCTTCACAAAGCTGGCGGATGCCATAGTACAACAGCTCCGCCTAAGAAACGTCCAGGTGATGGCCTACCTCGACGACTGGCTAGTCTGGGCTCCCTCGCCCGAAGAGTGTACAAAGTCTTGCGACGAAGTTACCCAGTACCTAGAACACCTGGGATTCAAGATCAACGAGAAGAAATCTCGCCTCTCTCCGGCTCAGAAGTTTCAGTGGTTGGGAATCCACTGGAATCTTCAGTCACACCGCCTTTCCATCCCCCAGAAGAAAAGGAAGGAAATAGCAGGGTCTGTCAAGCGACTACTGAAATCCAAACGCATTTCAAGACGACAGCAGGAACGAGTTCTAGGCTCTCTACAATTCGCCTCAGTGACAAACCCAGTGCTTCGTGCACAGCTAAAGGATGCCGCGGGAGTCTGGAGACGATCGGCATCCATCGCTCGAAGAGACCTCAAGAGACGGCTTCCAAACAGACTTCGACGCCTCCTAAAGCCGTGGTCGGAAGCAATGGCCCTGAAAAGGTCCATTCCTCTCCAACACCCTCCTCCATCACTCAACATCCACACGGATGCCTCACTGGAGGGCTGGGGAGGTCACTCCCACCTGAAACAAGCTCAAGGGACCTGGTCTCCACTATTCAAGACGTTCCACATAAACATCTTGGAGGCCATGGCGGTCCTTCTTACTCTGAAGAAGCTATCCCCGCCACCCTCGATCCACATCCGTCTAACCCTAGACAACTCGGTGGTAGTTCGTTGTCTCAATCGCCAGGGCTCAAGATCGCCCCAGATAAATCAGGTGCTTCTCCCAATCTTCCGTCTGGCGGAGAAGAAGAAGTGGCACCTGTCTGCAGTTCACCTACAAGGATTCCGCAACGTGACAGCGGATGCTCTATCTCGGACAAACCCGATAGAGTCGGAATGGTCTCTAGACGCAAGATCATTCTCCTTCATCTCCCATCAAGTCCCAGAACTTCAGATAGATCTCTTTGCAACGAGCGACAACAATCAACTTCCTCTGTACGTAGCCCCGTACGAGGACCCCAAAGCAGAAGCGGTGGACGCCATGTCACTGGACTGGAACAGATGGTCGAAGATATACCTGTTCCCTCCCACCAACCTTCTGTTGAAAGTCCTCTCCAAACTGAGAACCTTCAAAGGGACAGCGGCCCTAGTGGCTCCCAAGTGGCCCCGGAGCAACTGGTACCCCCTGGTCCTGGAGCTGCAGCCCAAGCTGATCCCTCTCCCGGGCCCAGTTCTCTCTCAACAAGTACAGAAGTCGACTGTCTTCGCTTCATCATCGAAAATCAAGGACCTTCATCTCATGATTTTCTCTCCCTTGCCGCAAAGAAGAGGTTTGGGATCTCGAAGAAAAGTCTAGACTTCCTAGAGGAATACAAGACCGAATCCACGAGACGGCAATACGAATCATCCTGGAGGAAATGGGTCTCCTTTGTTAAAGCAAAAAATCCTAAAGAAATCACCATTGATTTCTGTATGTCCTTCTTCATTCACCTTCATGGACAAGGATTAGCAGCCAATACGATTTCAACTTGCAAATCGGCTTTGACTAGACCAATTCTATATGCTTTCCAAATTGATCTGTCCAACGACATCTTTAACAAACTGCCGAAAGCATGTGCTCGCCTACGCCCAGCACCCCCTCCGAAACCGATCTCCTGGTCACTAGACAAGGTGCTCCATTTCGCCTCCAACTTGGACAATGATTCATGCCCCCTCAAGGATCTGACTCAGAAAGTTATATTTTTATTTGCTCTCGCCTCGGGAGCTCGAGTCAGCGAAATAGTGGCATTATCAAGAGAAGAGGGACACATCCTGTTTGCTGATTCAGGAGAAGTGACCCTCTCCCCCGATCCGACGTTTCTCGCCAAAAATGAATTACCCACCAAAAGATGGGGCCCTTGGAGAATATGCCCCCTGAAGGAGGATGTCTCTCTATGTCCAGTAGAGAGTCTCAAGGTCTATCTTCGTAGAACTTCAAACTTTGGTGGAGGCCAACTCTTCAAAGGAGAAACATCGGGCAGCGACCTGTCACTGAAACAATTAAGAGCGAAAATCACCTACTTCATTCGCAGAGCGGATCCGAACAGTACACCCGCTGGTCATGATCCTAGAAAAGTGGCATCTTCTCTGAACTTCTTTCAGAGCATGGACTTCGAGAGCCTTAAGAACTTTACGGGCTGGAAGTCCTCGCGAGTTTTCTTTAAACATTATGCGAAACAAGTGCACGAAATCAAACATTTTGTGGTAGCCGCAGGTAGTGTTATGAAACCTGCACCTAACTCTGCGTAGAACAGTGAGTTACTTGGGACTCTAACTCTTCGGGTGCCTATGTTGACCCTCGAGTGATTCATAGTGATGTCTAAAAACACTTAGTGCTTTTATAACTGTTCTTATCCCAGGTGGAATGTCATAGTGTCACACAAGTGCCGCATGCCTTGAGCATGATGTGTTATTTAAAGACTTGCGTTCCTCGAGAACGAGTACCTACTAATCCTGAAATTCCCTTTCAGATTCAAGAGCAAGCCTTTATTTCTATGTACATTATTATTACTGTAAATGAACTTTACTTTTTGCTGTAAATTATTTAATTTCTGCATTGTGAAATAAAATTTCTATTTTATTACTTGTGCGTCTCTTTCAGCTCCTACTTACTATGAAATACATACTGTCATAGTTTTATTTATTCCTCCTTTCTTATGGTCATGAAGAATTTAAGATGTCTATTCTTAAATTATATTCACCTTGTCTCAGTAAGGTTCCTACACGAATACTTACTTCTGATAATCAGGAGATGAACCCTACACACAGTGCCCAACCACCACTGGCCTACTCAGAATGTTCCTATACAAATATCAAACATTCTGCTTCATCTCTAAGCTCTTAAAAGCTCTTCTGTCAAGATGAATAGCCCTTCAATACCACTTTGACGTCGGCATAGCCCATGGGAACTTCCTACCAATGGGGGGCAGGATACTTCGTTCCTATGGTTCTTACCTAAGATTACTTTGCTATTTTTGTCAATGCCTAGGCACTTAACTCTGGGGGAAAATCTACCACGATACATTGATTCTCTGGTACTCTTCCATCAGGACGCCATGGCTTGAGCCCAAAAAACGGATTTTGAGCGAAGCGAAAAATCTATTTTTGGGTGAGATAGCCATGGCGTCCTGATGGACCCTCCCTACTACTTCGTCAGTTTGTTCCCACCCTACACAATTGTATCATGGTGATGGGCAGCAACTGGCGCCAGGATAAAGACGCTCGTGACGTCATTAGAGCAATGGCGTCCGTTTGTTTACGTCTCGAGTATCAGTAGTAGCCACGAGTGAGATTAGCTGTGGAACGGCTCCCAGCTATTCTCAGCCCTTACACACCGAAGCGTTAACTCTGTTCGGGGTGGAGATAGCTATGTGGCACGACCAGACATGCGTGTCCCCTGTTGTATTACGATGTCTTAAAGGGAAACCTTTGAGATACTCGCTCCAGAAGTTAGAATTCTGTGATAACCTGTGGTTAAATTCTCTGGGAATATCTTAGTAGTCTTATACCCAAGGAAGCTACCAAACAGGAACCTTCCATCAGGACGCCATGGCTATCTCACCCAAAAATAGATTTTTCGCTTCGCTCAAAATCCGTTTTGTATTCAGGCTTAATAGTTTTCAGATCACTCTTATAACACTTTCCAAAGAGATAAGTCTTCAGGTTTTTCTTGAAAGCTGCTACCATCTAAATCAGGCAAGGCCTGCCAGGGAAATGAATTGGAATGTAAAGAATATTTTCTTATTCCTCGCTCATTTCCGTCTGCTAACCAAACCACTCGAAGTGGGAAGGTGGAGGAAAGATAACGGTGGATCGTTCGAAAACGAAAGGATCGGTGCTGGCGAAACCAGACTAGCTGATATAGTAATCAGCTGGGAGTGTAGAGTGACGTAATAAGTCATTCCTTTGGAAGGGCCATCCCGTAGGGGGGGGGGGGGGGGGGGGTCGACCATAGAGTTTTCAAAAACCTTTGGATCGCGGAAACCAAGAGATTCGGACGAGAACCTAGGAGTTCAGAATCTATTCGTGAATACCTTTCTCATGACCTTAAGGAATGTTGTGCCGAGAACCCGCAGGAACTCTGTCGCTTATTCCTGACAGAATTTTCAGGAATCGCGTTGTGACCAGGACCCAAAGGAATTGTGTCATAGTTACCTGTAGAGATTCATAAGCCCTCTTGATGACGATGGGCACGCACGAACAATTTACGGGAGGAGAGTTCGAAAACTCTGTCATAAGAGTAAAACTCTTGTGCACTCATGAACATAAGAGTTGTTCGTGCACTTCAACTGATTGCGTGCGCCTAGTTGTTCCTGCGCACCGAGTTAGTAGTGAGCGCCAATATGGTCCTGCGCGCCACATATCCATTCTAACGGCAGTACTTGAAGAAGGCAACTTAGTCCGTCCGCCAACACGTTAATTTTCCCTTGAACAAATCGAGGGATCAGTGTAACCTGACCAGGTATAACCACTTTCCCAGAGGAGTCAACGCTCGCATAAATACTTGCGGTGCTGTCGAGAGGCCGAAGCAAAGAGCTTGAAACTGGTAGATCTTGCCCATGAACACAAATCGAAGATATTTCCTGGAGTTCTGATGAATCAGAATGTGGAAATATGCGTCTTGCATATCCAGGGATACCATCCAGTCCCCTTGACTAAGGGATTCCAACACTGAACGAGTCGTTAACATATTGAATTTGGTGTCCAGGGCTCTGCCACTCTGCAACTCTATTCCTCCCAAAAAAGGCTCAATCTGCCCCCTATCGGAGCATGAAGGATTGAAAAATCACTTGGATGATTTCGTGTCGGGTTTGGTCGAGGACTGGGTTGGGTGTCGTAAATTTGATCGAGGTCTGACGCACAGTCTAGACCTACCCCCTCGAAAGGGTGATTCCGAGGCGGTAGTCGTCACAGTCGAGGGTTTAACCCGCTTAGAAGACTGGGCAAGCAAGTCATTAGTAGACTTCTTTTCCAGTGCGGACAGAATCTTGGCCACTATTTCTTTGAGAAACAGATGATCCTTGTCGAGAGGAGCAAACATAAGTACGGACTTCTGAGGCGAAGTGACTCCTTTCGAAACAAAAGAACACCAGAGTGTCTTTTCTTGAGAGTCCCAAATGCAGAGAGAGAGGCCAGTTCATCGCAATCATCCCGAACTGATTTGTCGGCACATGACAAAACCCCAAGCCAGTCCGAAGCCAAGTCTTCCTGAAGAGTAGGGCAATCCTCTATTTTCGTAGCGAGGACTCCGATCGTCCCGTCCAAGAAACTCATAATTTTTAAAACTCTGCAAAATAAGTTTGCGGGCACTCTATCACTTTATAGATAGGTGCAAAGCTTCTAAGCTTATTCTTATTATTGTTATTAAGTTTAGATTACCGTAGAACCTATACCTCTTCTTAATAAGCTTCGACAGAGGATAGGCGAAAGCTGCTTTCCCGAGTTCTCTTTTGACCTTCAACCAATCTTCTATATCACGAAGCGAATGTTTAGCAGCCTTGGAAAGAACGAGCTTCGGGAGAAGAGGATCAAAATTCTTCCTTCTCATCAGGAAGAAGGAAGCAGCTGGGAGCGGCTGCTACGAAATAATCCGGGTACATGACGAGAAGGTAGCGTAAAAATTTTGAATAACACGAGAGAGGGATAGAGTCCACTCTGAGTCCTCCTCGTCATCCGAAGAGATAGACGACAGAGACGGTTCTTGATTCGACTCATTATTCTTCGTATATTGTTTTCTTTCATCCAGCTCATCAGCTCTTGCAACTGTCGACGTAATGGAATTAAATTCTCGTCTTCTTGAGTTGAAGTTGACGTAACTGGAGTCGTGGATTTCAACACGATCGCCACCGGTCTCGCGCCAGTCGAATTACCCGTCGCATGCGAAGTCAAAGGAAACGTTTCGACAGCTTGACGAGTCGAAGATCTCAACGAACTCAGAATCGGTCGCTCCACAACCAAGTCGAAGGCAGCTGTCGCTGTCGTAAGAATACGAGGCGAAGTCCATGTAGCTACGCTACACGACGGGCGAGAGATATCTACTTCTCTGTACCCCTTCACAGGGCGCGGAGAAAGCACCTCTTCAGTCGAACGTCTCTTCAACGGACGTGAGACCGAAGAATCACGCCACTTACGACGTTTAACCGGCGACGAATCACTCTACTCTGTCGATAACTGATTACCTAACTACACACCTTTCCAATGGTGTTTAGACGAATCCTGCTGTCGCACCACAGGATCGACGAAGGAAGCGACTGTCTGTGGGCAAACCCCGATAGTCTCCCTTGGACCTCCAGTATGTCTTCTTCTCCCTAAGGCGGGGGAGCGGGACAGTGACCTTCGTCTAGGAGAACTATCGAGACAAACAGCCACCCCCTCAGATAGCACTGCATTGACACTTTTCACTTTACTAGAAGTCTTTCCTATGAAAGACTTTACAGATAAACCTAACTGCATCACCGTATTAGCTAATACATCAAATTTCTTTACAAATTTAGACTCGAGGCTGGCAATGGTGTCAGGAGAAACTCTACGAGAAGTTGGCAAAGGAGTTACAAAAGCAGGAGGACTCAGGATCGAAGACATAATAAGAGGAGAAGGAGAAGGAATAGGAGCAGGAGCTTCGATAGAAAAAGCCGAAGAAGCTTAACTAGTCTTACTTTCAGCTCCGAGAGCCGCCTTCCTCTTCCTATCCTTAATTATCTTCCCCGAGTGAGAAACAAAAACTTTCCACTGTTCACTCCGATCCTTGCATTCATCACAAGTAGATTCTCTAGAGCACTCACAACCCCTACCTTAATTTACTTAGTGTGCGAATCATAAATTAATTTACCTAACCCAGTTTTGCAAGTTTGGTCCTTCTTTCCTGGCCTAAAGACCTTAATTTGGCCTTTCTTAAAAAATTGTTTGGCCGTTAGCAACATGAAAAAAAGGAGAGTCAAATAATACTGTATATTTGGCCTTTTTCTACCAATGGTTTGGCTTTTTAAAGCTTTTGTTGATTAGAAGTTGGCCTCCTGGCAACTCTGTACCGGCGCAAAACCTAACTACTGAAGGACCAGAGTCCGACATGATGGTATGACCACAAAATTGTAGAAAAGAAAATTCAGCTTCAACATAACTGTTCTCTGCAAAGCATCGTGCAAACAGCCTTTTGAAGGGGTAATCCTGTATTCGCCTTGCATTACTTATACCGAATCCAGTCTCTTTGTGAGGACTGTTACGTTTTGGGATCATTCGTAACAACGAGTACAGTAGTAGATGAAACATCCACCACTACATTTCCCTAAATCCCTATTACCCCTGGATATGTGGTGCGCAGGACCATATTGGCGCGCACTACCAACTCGGTGCGCAGGAACAACTAGGCGCACGCAATCAGTTGAAGTGCACGAACAACTCTTATGGCAGAGTTTTTCGAACTCTCATTGTGCGAAGTGTTCATGAGCGCACAAGAGTTTTACTCTTATGACAGCGTTTTCGAACTCTCCTCACGTAAATTGTTTGTGCTCGCCCATCGTCTCCGATATTGGAGAGATAATACTTCCCAACAAATGAAGAAAAAAGTCTGCACCGACCACCGATGTTCACCAGAAGCCGGCAGAGAACGAATTGATGTTACCTGGACAGTTGAACGAGCAGTGGCCACCTCGGTTAAAAAAAGCCTTTTCTGATCATACCCTTAAAGGGTCAATAAGTTACAAAGATAAGTTCTGAATAAACTTTTAATGACCGATGTCAGGATGCCAGAGAACTTCAAATCAATCAATCAATACATATGGTATGTCTGTGTACAATTCTTATACACTTCAAAGTTAAAATGGTCTTTGCTTACGTATATGTAGGTGTCAATAAGCTCTGTGATTATGTATATTTTTGGGCTCAAGCCATGTCGTCCTGGTGGAAGGTTCCTTCAGTAGCTTCCTATATGACTACCCGGAGTCATATACATCCAAAGGAAGCTACTGAAGGAACCTTCCATCAGGACGACATGGCCATCTTGCCCAAAAATAGATTTTTCGCTTCGCTCAAAATCCGTTTATTATCATTAGCTAAGCTACAACCCTGGTTGGAAAAGTAGGATGCTATGAGTCCTATAAGGGCTCCAACAGGGAAAACAGCCCAGTGAGGAAAGGAAATAAGGAAGCAGATAGAATAGCGTCCCCAAGTGCACCCTCAAGCAAGAGAACTCTAACTCAAGATAGATTAATAGGAGACAATGGTACAGAGGTTATGGCATTACCCTAGAATCTCTTCTACCCTTACCAAGAGGAAAAGCAGCCAATGAAGAATCAAAGCGCAGTAGTTAACGTCTTAAGTCAAGAATTGTTTGGTGATCTCGGTGTTGTTAGATGTACGAGGACAGAGGAGAATGTGGAAAGAATAGGCCAGACTATTCAGTGTATGTGTAGGCAAAGGAAAAATTAGCCTTTTTACTTTTTAATATTTAGATAAATTCTTGGACAGCTATGGAAGCAGGTATGATAATCATGCTGGATTGTTTAAGATGAAGGAACTTGGCCCACAGGGTCCGAAAATGTGACTCGGGAGGCCAATCGATGGAAAACTGGCAGTTGCATTAGAAACTGTTAGAAAAAGTTGGATGGCAAGTGACGAAAATCAAGCGGGAATGGAGTTGGATGTTTAAAAAGTAGGTGCAGATAGGGTCTAAAGAGACTTTGGTAAAGCAAGTGCATTCGTGATTTAAATAAATTCAATTAAATGGTGGACTATAGACATTATCAAAGGACCTTAAATGTGTCGCTTCGTCCCATAGCTGCAACCACTTTTTAGCCGTCTTCACAATGCAACTGAATCGCTGCATAGTTTCACCTTTCTTAGTTTTATAAAAGGAAATCACAAGACAACGTTTAAATAACGGACTGAACTTAAGATCAAGTCCTGACTCACAAGTGAAACTTTACTAACTAGTAAAAACTCAAATAGGCTGAACAGCAAAATGGAAAGATTTCAGCAATGCCTATAGTGTAGGACCTAACGTGTACCGGTGGAAATAACTAACCCATGGGGGTTAAATTGCTGTGAAGGTCATGCCAGAACGATATTTTCATAATAAAATAAATCCGCTGGTTATATAAGAATGGCTATAGCTATAGTCCCTAGACGACCGGCAGAAATTCAAAAACTCGTAGCAATCGCAGATATGCCAGGTGTACACTAGCGCCCTGGCGGTAGACAGGCCGAACTACTCCAATCACTTCAAACCTTCCATGCCCCTTGGTCTCTAGAGGGGAGGAGGGTGGGATTATAACTTATATAACCAGCGGGTAAGTATGTTAAAAAATTTATTCTATTATGAAAATATAATTTTTAAACAAAACTTACCCGCTGGTTATATAAGAATGGCTGATTGACACCCTTGGTGGCAGGTCAGAGACAGCAACATAATTGGAAATTCACTTAAGAGTTAAATATAACCACTTAAGAGGTTCGTACCTGATAAGGAAGCTGACTTCAATGGTTCTCTCTCATTCTGTCTGCTATCCTTATGAGATCCAGCGGTCCACCCAGGGGGCTGAAGATCTCTAGGAGCTGTCAAATGGCTCAATAACCTATAATATGACAGGACCTCAACTAATACCCTTGTTCCGGGCACTCTCAAGGAACAACATGACCACCCGACTAAATCAAAGAAGCCGGAGGATTGCCGACCAATCTTCACGTACAATCATAAAACATATATAAAAGTTCCAAGAGGAGAACAGGGGTACTAGGAATTTAGGGAAATGTAGTGGTGGATGTTTCAACTACTACTGCACTCGTTGGTACGAATGATCCCAAAACGTAAGTCCTCACAAAGAGACTGGATACGGTATAAGTAATGCAAGGCGAATACAGGATTACCCCTTCAAAATGCTGTATGCACGATGCTTTGCAGAAAAAAGTTGTGTTGAAAAGTTACAGAAGCTCCCACAGCTCTAAATTCATGAGTCTTTACTCTTTTGACAGCTTAATGTCCGACTCACCACAGTGTGAGTGAGCCTTTGTAATTAAAGTCTATAAGAAATGATAAGGCGTTTTAGACACAGTTAACGCAGGTTCCTTGACTGCGCACCAAAGAGCCTCTGAATAGTCTCTCAACCCTTTTACCCCCAGGCTATTTGGAGATTTCCAACCCTTAACCCCCAGGGGGTTATTTTTTTCCCAGCACATATTGCAGATTTTTTTTTTTTTAAATTGCTCTAACAGCCTTAATTTTTGTCATAGAGAGGTCAGGTTGGTCTTATTCTCTTGGAAAATGCCTGAATTTTCTCAAAAAATTATCAAAAATATGAAAAAAAATTTTTTTATAGCATTTTTTTGCAAGGACGTACCGGTACGTCCATGGGGGTAAAGGGATGGCTTTTGTGAAACGTACCAGTACGTCCTTTGGGGGTAAAAGGGTTAACTGTCTTGATAAAACTTAGTTTTAATCGGACAAAAGACTCTCCTCAACTCTTCATAAACCATACCCGCGAGAATAGTGATCTTGAAAGATTTAAGCCATGGATGAGAAGAATATTTGTTTAAGACCAAGAAGTCGAGTTGCAAGGAGCATATGGCTTATCCATTTCCGAAGTCCATGTTCTTGCTAAAAGAGTGAACTTCACTGACTCTCAGCTGTTGCTAGACTTACTAAGAACAGTCTTCAAAGTCAGATCTTACAAAAGAAGCCGAGCGTAAAGGCTCGAATCTGTCACTACCGCGGAATTTTTCAAAAACAACCTCTAAATTCAAGGCTGGCGATTCTTGCCGACGATTCTAATTCATCTCAAACGATCTGAGATCTAGAAAGTCTTTATTTGATAGATCCAATTTCCTGCGTCTGAAGATAGCTGCCCGCATACTCCTGAACCACTGGATGGTCGAGGAGGAAAAAATGCACTTTCTTCTAAGTTCTAAGAAGAAATAGGCCACTTGCATATTAGAGTTACTAAATGAAGAGACCGATTAGCTCTACACTACTCCCTAAAACCTCCTATTTAGGCTGCAAAACCTTGAGGTAAGAGTCCTTTGTACAAGCGATAGCCTCAGCTGCCTCCTTCGAAGAGCCCTCTAGATCTTAGGGGTTTTCTGTAATACTGAAGGCAGCCAGACCTAAACCTTGATAGATGAGTCCAGTATGGTTCCAGCATACTGCCTGTGATCAACATGTCGTGAGGGAGAGTCAAGATTTAAACCGCCCCGAAACGCGTTCAGATTGGTCGCAAGGAACCGATATTGAAGCTAGGCTTGTTGAAAGTAGCATCATCAACGTGAACCTCATGCTGTGAGGTAAGACCTGATCGCGTGTAACCAGCAAGTGTTCAACATACTTTAAGCCAAAAGCTTGACGCGAGGGAGCGTTAGTTGCGCGGCCAGAGAGTCGCGAAGGAGAGACAACAATCTGCTTATACTGCTGTGAGAAACAGACTTGACTGTATGCGTCTAGCATGTGACCAGATTGCCGCATGCGTTTGCATTGTCGTAAGGTGTTAGCGTGCTGTATGCGTTCACCTTGTCGTGAGGATACAGCGCACTGCCTGCTTCCCGCCTGTTGCCAATCTACAGCTTGTCGCGAGGAGGCGACAGTATCGCGTACGGTCAGAGGCGTAAAGAAGCAACTGTTTGTCTATCATGACGCGGGGAAAAAACCTGACTGACCTTAACCAGCATATGCCCAGGCTGACACATGAGTCTAGGTTGCCGTGGGATTTCAGATTGATCAGCTTGCCGAGAGCTGTCCGCGTGTAGCATGCGTCCCCATGAGCGGTAGTCGCGTGTCCCGCAAAACGCGAAGGTGAGACAACTTGTTGAAAAGATCAACCTTGACTGTTAAGAGTCCAACATACGACCAGACTGGCGTCTGCGACTGCGTGAGGGCGAGACCAGACTGGCGTCTGGGTCGGCGTCTGCGTGAGGGCGAGACCAGACTGGCGTCTGCGTCTGCCGTAAGTGAGAGACCCGACTGCCCCATTGGCCCGCCCTAGAGCTTTCCGTAACGCGAACTGGTTGTTGCGAGGAAGCGTTGCCGAGTATCGGAGAACTATGCTGTCTGATACTAACGGGAGACCGTACTCTTGGTCTATGGCTGTTCTTAGATTGTTTTAGGTGAAATTCTTCCGCCCGAGAATCGTAAGCACCAAAAAGTGATGAAATTGACCTCTTTAGCTCAGACATAACATACACTTGTGGGGCACCGTGTGCTCTAATTCAAACGTGCGCGATCGCTGTGAGAGATAAACAACCGTAGTCCCGTGACCAACCTGGGAAAGTCCTTATGACATTTCCAGCGCGCCTTGTGCGCGATCTGAACGTACCTAATACTGCGAGATATCGTCAACAATAGTCGATGGCCCCCAAAGGAAGGTACCAAGACATTCTCCCAATTTGGGGGAGGGGAAGAGGCATGAACAGAAGAAAACTGAGCACCCTATCCCCCGATGAACTACGTGTCTTACGCGATTTTTGGTGATGACACGTCGCCTTCTTCCGAAAAGAAAACCTTCGGCGAACATCAGTTACTGCAGGATAGGTTAGGGAGCATACAACTCATGACCGGTCTTGGACGTATTGGTTGGTGTCAACCAAGGCTAGGTTTTGCGTCCTTCAACGAGGACGAACGCTTTCTTCCCAGAAAGAGCGTAAGATTCCAGAGGAAGAGTCCGACTTCCCTCTCTCTCTCGTGGAAGAAAAACACTCGATTGCTTCCAGCTTAAGCATCGCGACACGCCTGCTGCGAGGATAAATCCTGTTCGCGTGCATTCATGACGAGTCACTTTCTAGTCTAGTAGAAAAGGAAAACGTAAAACGCTATCCTCGTCAGGAAACTGCGTCCTATTCCATAGAAAAAATTTCTACAAGATCCGTGATGCCATAGCGATGATGAACTGATCGCTTCAAGACATAAAAATTTTGCTCCGCTTAGGAGAATTCGTCACATGGTTGTGACGTCATGATTCGTCAATCGAAGGCGATTAAAACACCTTTACTTAATCATTCCAAAGCGGAGAGCAAACGTCTTGGAAAGCATCGACAGGATCGCTCGGTGGAACATACGTTTAGCTCATAAGGTCCCCGATATACCTTAGCCTTACGACATTCCTTCTCCCAGGGGTTGGGAAGTAAGGACGAGATGTCGGGCTAGAAGTAAGACAGACACGAGCTAACACATCCTCCAGTGCATTGCGCTATGTCTACGAGTCACTGAGCAATTGCATTTTTAAAATCATTACATTAAATCATAAAAGATCTGCCCATTGTGGGAGAAATACTTTTACGCTCTATTCTCATAAAGGCCTTAATGCACTTCCTACTGTTTCAGCTGCAGGCGTTGCTACACCAACCTCTACAGTTAGGTTCATTACTGCATTGAGGACGCTTTATTGCACTGACCATGAAGCACTGTCTCTTTACACTGTTACTCTTCTGAGACTGATTCAATGTTAATTTATCTATTTTCTTATTTCCTTACTGAGACATCTTTCCCTATAGGAGCCCTTTGGGTTAAAGCATCTTGCTTTCTCAACTAGGGTTGTAGCCTGGCTAGTAATAATAATAAAAAGACACACCTTCAACGCAACTAGCGAAAACTCCGAAGTCGGAACGAGGAGCAGCAGGTATAAGATAAAAGGGAAACTCTTCAGAAAAACTCTCATGAGTTTCTGAAAGTCACTCCCTTCCTCCTACAAGACTCTATCCTAGGAAGAGAAGTCTTGATTCCTAGGAATCTGCTTCTTAGGATTCTGAATTCTGACCTCAATGCTTAAGAGGTTTTAATTCTAGCTCTCCCAACCAAGAATTAGCCCAGCAGGCTTTGGTCCGAGAAAATAATATCTTTCTAATTAAGATTTATTTCTTAATATAGCGCCTGGAGCAACAATGTCCCAACGCTAGACGGTCATGGTCATGTAGACATCAAAATCTATTGTCATAGGTAGCGAAGTGTCTGCGCTGACGCTGACGCTCCGTTGACGCTTCGCCCCGTTGACGCACCGTTCCGCTGACACTTCGCTCCACTCTGCTGCCTGTCATGTCGCTTGGTAGCATGCTCTGCTGCCTGGCGAACGTCGGCGCGCCTGGATAGACTGACACTAGGCGCTATGAGCGGTCGGTTGGCGTTGAGAAGCAGGTAATCGAAGCGATGCAGTTGAGAAGCAGGTACTCGAAGCGATGCGGTTGAGAGGCAGGTACTCGAAGCGATGCGGTTGAGAGGCAGGTACTCGAAGCGATGCGGTTGAGAGGCAGGTACTCGAAGCGATGCGGTTGAGAAGCAGGTACTCGAAGCGATGCGGTTGAGAGGCAGGTACTCGAAGCGATGCGGTTGAGAAGCAGGTACTCGAAGCGATGCGGTTGAGAGGCAGGTACTCGAAGCGATGCGGTTGAGAAGCAGGTACTCGAAGCGATGCGGTTGAGAAGCAGGTACTCGAAGCGATGCGGTTGAGAAGCAGGTACTCGAAGCGATGCGGTTGAGAAGCAGGTACTCGAAGCGATGCGGTTGAGAAGCAGGTACTCGAAGCGATGCGGTTGAGAAGCAGGTACTCGAAGCGATGCGGTTGAGAAGCAGGTACTCGAAGCGATGCGGTTGAGAAGCAGGTACTCGAAGCGATGCGGTTGAGAAGCAGGTACTCGAAGCGATGCAGTTGAGAAGCAGGTACTCGAAGCGATGCAGTTGAGAAGCAGGTACTCGAAGCGATGCATCCACCTTCTCCCACCGTTGAACATTGCGGCTGGTAGGCCGCCTGTGCGACAACGAGTCATCACCTGAATAGGCAAGTGGCCTGTGCGACTGCGTCAAAACCGGAATCATGACACCAAACCGCACTGCCAACGGCAGGCTGATAAAAACGTATAAACGAAGATAGTTTCCGTTTCATGTCTAACAGCAAAGAGCGATTAGGATTAATCTTGGTCAACAAACGTGTAGCATTTTCAAACACGAATCCGCTTTCATTGTCGATTCCGCGCTTGCATGAATCGTAACACACGAAGAAGGATTCTAATTTTGTTCACAGCTTAGCGCCTGATGGGCGTCATACCCTAATGTTAGAAAACACTTTTACCTCGCTTTTCCTATAGCGAGGGTGAGCGTTCTGTGGATCGACAGAAAACGCTCGAGGGGACTTCTGTTCGGGTCTTAAAAGACTGTAACGCCTGGCTATGCCTCTCGATTCCTTTCGCCGTTTGACTTAATTTCTCCCCTGGGTCCGGGAGCTTGAAAGAGGTCTAAGGCTAGGTTAACGACAGGTCCGAACAGAAGCACCCTCCACTGAATAAAATTCACTGCACTAATTTAGCACTAAAATTCTAGCATTCTACTCTTTGGTAAAAATGATATTTCCACAATTTTTAAAAAAACCAAAGTATACACGCTTGTCGATGATTTGAACGGGAATGCAAAAAAACACTGAATCCCATATAAAAGCAACAAAATATTAATAAAATATATTACTTGAATCGATATAGTAAAAGAATATATAAACTAACCCTTAAATTAAGGGGTTCCAACGGAAGGCGAATTATCACCTGTAACAATTGGAACATCTACAAGAATATATGACAGATTTTTAGTATTCCAAAACTCAACAAGCAAGAATACTAAGTCGTATAAACAATAACCGAATCGTAACTTTCTTTAATCTTTGAATAAAGAAAAATGCTAAAAGGAGCAACTAACTGTAAAATAACATGTTCCTTTTGTCCAGTACAACTTAAAAACTTGAGTCTGTAAAAAGAATGTACTATTCATAAAAATCGATACAAAGAGAAAACGTAACATCGTGACGATAGACTGAAAACTGCGTAGCATAAACAAACTGAACGCTCGTTACTCTTTGAAAACAGATCGGAGATTATCCAAAAGAAAACATTAAAAGGACAAAAATTTTCTCAAAATAATATATTCCTTTTAATTTATAACAATCTATTTTTCAAAATGATATAATCCTTTTAATTTACAACTTCATTAATAATTAAATACTCTGTAAAAAAAGTATTCACTTCTCTTCTTTGAAAAAAGCAAAACAGACTTAAGCTTACGTTACATGGCCGTGACGTCATAGACAATGGCGAGATGTTTACATATCACCATAAGCTTTCGTTATGTGTAAAAAAAGGTTGAAAAATTTCTAATTCTACCTTTTAAGTTATAAACACGTGTTCACAGATCAAACAAACAAATAAGCGAATGCTAGAACCCAAAAAATAGGAGTACATCACCAAAAAAACTGCTAAAATCACAAATTTTAAAGTAATTTGTATTTTTCCTAACATACTTACCTAGAACTACCTTCTTAAGAGTTACTGGTAACTCTACCCTAAACGACCAGCTTTTTGTGTAGTTTACCCTATTCCCGTTTTCTAAGGGGCTAACCTCAGGCGGAGTGAAACGCGCCCTGAGGCGACCCATTCGGAAAGCCAGGTTAATGAGTGAATTCCAACACTTGTGCCTGCGTGAGCCGGCATGGAAGGTCCGAAGTGATTGGAATAGTTCGGCCTGTCTACCGCCAGGGCGCTAGTGTACACCTGGCATATCTGCGATTGCTACGAGTTTTTGAATTTCTGCCGGGCGTCTAGGGACTATAGCTATAGCCATTCTTATATAACCAGCGGGTAAGTTTTATGATTAACCCTTTTACCCCCAGGCTCTTTGGAAATTTCCAACCCTTAACCCCCAAGGGGTTATTTTTTCCCCAGCACATTTTGCAGTGTATTTTTTTTCAAATTTCTCCAACAGCCTTAATTTTTGTCATAGAGAGGTCAGGTTGGTCTCATTCTCTTGGAAAATGCATGAATTTTCTCAAAAAGTTATCCAAAATAGGAAAAAAAAATTTTTTTATAGCATTTTTTTTGCAAGGACGTACCGGTACGTCCATGGGGGTAAAGGGATGGCTTTTGTGAAATGTACCAGTACGTCCTTTGGGGGTAAAAGGGTTAAAACTGAATGCTATTCATGATGGATCAAGTCTGCATTCTGAACGGAATTCCAGGAAAGAAGACAAAAATATGATACAAAAATTCTTACCCTTATTATGGTTTGAAATCCTAACCTCTTAAATTGTCTTTTTTTTACATCCTCAAATTTCCTCGCGATGTCATTATCCCGGTGTTTGTCTTTCTTGTTCATATTATTCTTGGTATCAGAACTTGGGTGAATAAATCAATGTATTTCCCTGAAACATTCAAAATTTTCCCTCTCATTTATGAAAAACCATTTGGAAAAAATATCAAGCTGTTCATCGGGCCGAAAACCTTTTCCATGGACTATCTTTTCTTGTTTAATCATCGATCATAATGACCACATTACCTCGTCTGCTAAACAATTGTCTCTCGCCTTTCTTGTTCATTATCAATATACTATACAATTCTTCTTTGCTCAAGGGGTTACCTACTGCACTGTCATTGTACAGTGGCTACTTTCCTCTTGGTAAGGGTAGAAGAGACTCTTTAGCTATGGTAAGCAGCTCTTCTAGAAGGACACTCCAATATCAAATCATTGTTCTCTAGTCTTGGGTAGTGCCATAGCCTCTGTACCATGGTCTTCCACTGTCTTTGGGTAGAGTTCTCTTTCTTGAGGGTACACGCGGACATAATATTCTATCTTATTTCTCTTCCTCTTTTTTTTTTCTAAGTTTTTATATATAAATGATTTATTTAGTTGTTGTTGCTGTTCTTGATGTTTTATTTATTTCCTTCCTTCCCTTCCTTACTGGGCTATTTTACCTGTTGGAACCCTTGCGCTTATAGCATCCTGCTTTTCCAAATAGGGTTGTTGCTTAGTGAGTAATAACAATAATAATAATAATACAATCAACCCTTTGAGCACAAACAAAATGCAAACACGATTCACACTGTTCATATCGACTCATACAATGCATTACAAAAGTATAAGAGTTATGGTTCATCTCGGTAGAAACCCAAAAAACACAAGTAACAACTTTGGACACTAAGGATCGGAGCCTGTATCAACATTAAAACAAAACAGAAACTGTACCATAAATAAAAAACACACAGTACAAATTACAGAAATCATAAGAAAACTCTTGAACAGAACTAATTTTTAAAACGCAGTTGAAACAAGTACGAGAAAAATTAAAAGAAATGTTTTACTCTATCAAGTTAAAAATTCAGGACCACTGCACTCTATCATGTATTAAAGGAAATATATGTTTTACTTTATCAAGTTAAACATTCAGGACCATTGCACTCTATCACGTATTAAAGGAAATATATGTTTTACTTTATCAAGTTAAACATTCAGGACCACTGCCCTCTATCATGTATTAAAGGAAATATATGTTTTACTTTATCAAGTTAAAAATTCAGGACTACTGCACTCTATCATGTATCAAAGGAAATATATGTTTTACTTTATCAAGTTAAAAATTCAGGACTACTGCACTCTATCATGTATCAAAGGAAATATATGTTTTACTTTATCAAGTTAAAAATTCAGGACTACTGCACTCTATCATGTATCAAAGGAAATATATGTTTTACTTTATCAAGTTAAAAATTCAGGACCACTGCCCTCCATCATGTATTAAAGGAAATATATGTTTTACTTTATCAAGTTAAACATTCGGGACCACTGCCCTCTATCATGTATTAAAGGAAATATGTTTTACTTTATCAAACATTCAGGACCACTGCACTCTATCATGTATTAAAGGAAATATATGTTTTACTTTATCAAGTTAAAAATTCAGGACCAATGTACAGTATTTCATGTCTCATTCCACCCGGTTTCAGGTTTCGTACTTCCTGGGGGGTACAGGTACCCGAGGTCACGAACCACCGTCTTACGGCAACAAAAAACACTAATCCAGTCATTCTCCTGGGTACTTATTCTAAGCAAGTGCTTCGCTTTTATCGTACAAACCTTGGCTCTTTAGGCGTACCAACCCTCCTTCAAGGACCATCAAAACCAACCGTGATCTGAAAATCATTTATTTTTCTAGCATTGCCAAAGTAAATAATGAAGAGAGATTGAACTATTATTTGGGACAGATATT
This sequence comes from Palaemon carinicauda, assembly GCF_036898095.1. Classification (NCBI taxonomy): domain Eukaryota; kingdom Metazoa; phylum Arthropoda; class Malacostraca; order Decapoda; family Palaemonidae; genus Palaemon; species Palaemon carinicauda. The sequence goes on along the minus strand of NC_090767.1, from coordinate 60,922,049 downwards.
TAAGACATAGGAACATTTAATTATATACATTTGAGAATTAAAAATAAAAAAAAGGAGTCACCTTATGGGTGATTTTATATGTATATATATACAAGCATATTGTAAAGAGTACAGTATAAAATATTTACAGCGATCTATACAACGAATACTGATTTTATCACAACGCCCGTAGTCGACCGACTACGGAGTTCCGTTTTGCGTAAAAAATATTCTTTTGCATAAGTAACAGGTTACATATATATATATATATCTATATATTTATAATCATTTATTTAGATAATCATTTATATAAAATATACAGCAGCTGGAATGGCACTTAAGATTGTTCTCTTCCAAAAAATCATTTCGCTTTTGTACTTGTGGTAATGGACAGTTCCCGGGAATGCCGAGCGACGCGACGTGATCCGGCCGGGCGGGATCCGTTTGGCGCCTGCGTTTCGCGAGAGCGGAGAGTCGGGACGAATACTTTGCCGACGTAATCCGGCTGTGCGGGATCCGTTTGGCGCCTGCGTTTCGCGAGAGCGGAGAGTCGGGACGAATACTTTGCCGATGTCACGGAGGTTACTCAGGTTAATGCCTTTTCTGGAGTGTGTGGGTATTCGTTGATGCCTTTTCTGGAGAGTGTGGGTACCACTTTCGTTAATCTTTTCTGGAGAGTGTGGGTACCACTTTCGTTAATGCCTTTTCTGGAGAGTGTGGGTACCACTTTCGTTAATGCCTTTTCTGGAGTGTGGGTACCACTTTCGTTTTCTTTAAGTAGGACGTCCGGGACCAGGCGAATAGGAATTTACTATCAATTCTACTATAGAAAATATTTCAATCTTTCTTATAATAATTATAAAAATAAAGGTGGTACCTCTATACCAAAATTTTCCTATGAAAACCAATGAAAAAAAAAAAATATTTTCATATCACATTGATTGTTGGTTTTAAAATATAATTAATGATCTATAGGCACAGATGTCCATTTGGTTGGCAGAAATCTAAAACATATTTTAATCAGGCTACATCGCGGCTAAAAACTCTCAGCTTTATTGGATGTCAACAAGGCAAACACTAACTCCCGGCTCTCTTACACGTCAAACAAGGCAGGCAGTAGACTCTCAGCTCTCTTAGACGTCAACAAGATAGGCAGTAGACTCTCGGCTCTCTTAAGACGTCAACAAAGCAGGCAGTAGACTCTCAGCTCTCTTAGACGTCAACAAGGCAGGCAGTAGACTCTCGGCTTTCTTAAGATGTCAACAAGGCAGGCAGTAGACTCTCGGCTCTCTTACACGTCAAACAAGGCAAACAGTCTCTTTTGTGGTGGGAAAATCAATCGTGAGATTTCGATGGAAACAAATGCTAGACAAAGCTGATGCTCTGCCTGCCCATGTGGATGGGTGCGTCCAGAGCGGACTGCAACGCGTCGTCGTCGCTCGTCGACGAAAAGGTAGTAGGTGGGTTGAAAGGATGCAACTGGCGAGAGGGCGGCCGAGGAGGGGGACCCCTCGTTCCCCCCAGCTTCGGCTTGGGGGGCAGTGGGGGCGGCGAGAGCTGGAGGGCCGGGGAGATGATCCTCGGCACCGACGGGACGGAGGAGTTCTCCATCGGGATGGGCGGCGGAGGGGAGAAATCGGGCGGGTCCATGTGTAGCGAAGTGGAGGTGGCGTCCGGCATCGGGACTTTGCTCGGCGAGTCGTCGGCCACGAGGGTGTCGTCGAAATCGTCCAGGTCTAAGTCCGGCGGAGCCATGAGGGTCGCGTTGGCGGAGTGCGGGCCGGTAGGGGAGGCCGGGAGGCCGCCCCAGACTTCCGGATGCGCCATGCTGAAGTAGTCTTCGGCCTCCCGGTGGGAGGGGATGACGCTGCCCTCGGAGAACGAGCATTCCAGCTGGGCTAGCAGCTGGTCGGTCAAGTGTGCACGTTGGTTCTCTTTATCCTGCGGTGCAAATAAATAGTTGTTAACAGAATGTCAATCATTAGATTAATTTTAACCTTAAAATAACATCACAAAACAAGGGATTTTGAGCGAAGCGAAAAATCCATTTCTGGGCTCAGACCTGTGCCGCCCAGTGAAATGCTCCTTTTACATAATTTCTAGGGTAAAAAATTATGTATAAGGAGCATTTCACTGGGAGGCACAGGTCTGAGCCCAGAAAGAGATTTTTCCTTCGTCAAAATCCCTTTTTTGGGTGAGATAGCCATGACGTCCTGATGGAAGCTAGTGAAGGAAACTTCCATCAGGACGACATGGCTTGAGCCCAAAAATAATGTTAAACCTTAAAATCCTGATACACAAATCAATGAAGAACTACGGTTGGTTGTATAAGCCTATATTAATCTCAATTTTTTTTTTTTTATATGAAATTCCAAGGAGCTGTCTTACACACCGCCAGATACGGTAAAATACTTTCTGGCTAGAAAATATAATTGATTAATAATGTTCATTTCATTCGGTAATGTATTTCATATTTGACTCTAATAAAGTGATTTAGAATGAATTACCACTAATGAATAAAATACAGACTCTTCTATAGCATTCTCTTGAATATGTTACTAACTAACTATCGTACGTACATTACAGGTACTTCCATGCAATTCAGGCGAACTTTAGAATCCGAGTAAATGCAATGTTGCTTTCTACATCATGCAAATCTACTACACTAGAATTATGTTACTCTAACACTTTTACCCCCAGGCTATTTGGAACTTTCCAACCCTTTACCCCCAGGCGTTATATTTTTCAAGCACATTTTGCAATATAATTTAAATTGCTCTAACAGCATTAATTTTCATCATAGAGAGGTCAGGTTGGTCTCATTCTCTTGGAAAATGCCTGAAGTTTTTGAAAAAATTATCAAAAATATGCAAAAATATAAATAGCAGTTCTTTGCAAGGACGTACCGGTACGTCCATAGGGGTAAAGGGATGGGTTATTTTTTTCAAGCACATTTTGCAATATAATTTATTTAAATTGCTCTAACAGCATTAATATTTGTCATAGAGAGGTCAGGTTGGTCTCATTCTCTTGGAAAATGCCTGAAGTTTCTCAAAAAATTATAAAAAATATGCAAAAAAAAATATAAATAGCCGTTTTTTTGCAAGGACGTACCGGTACGTCCATGGGGGTAAAGGGATGGGTTTTGTGAAACGTACCAGTACGTCCATGGGAGTAAAGGGATGAGTTTTGTGAAACGTACCAGTACGTCCTTAGGGGGTAAAAGGGTTAATAGATTATCCTAGTGTTACTCTATTCATAGATGCAACCAAATCTATCAAAATGGATGAGATAGATGTCCGTCAGCAACTGGGTTCGGTGCTTACATATTATACGGTCTAATCTAGAAGTCTAGCAACATACTACATGCGAAAAGATTTATTCATGTACCGTACAATGCAATTTAAAATACATGATACTATGTTCATCTACAAAATACACAATAAATGCAAGACAAAGAATTTCACAATCTATACATCGTAAAATACGGAAAATTGCTGAATAAAAATGGTTTTGAAAATGCAAGACAAAGAATTTCACAATCTATGCATTGTGAAATACGGAAAATTGCTGAATAAAAATTGTTTTGAAAATGCAAGACAAAGAATTTCACATTCTATGCATTGTGAAATACGGAAAATTGTTGAATAAAAATGGTTTTGAACTTGGTTATTCTCACGCCTTCTGATGTTCATTGATGGGATCCCATTAAAATTCTGGGGGAACTTTCAAAAACAGATTCTATTTTCCCTTTTTCTATTTGCATTTCTCAACGTTACGATAAATATGAATCGTGCTACGAGGTTCAGGACAATTCTATCTCGTTGCAAATTGGAAAAATATTGCTTCTACTGCGACAGTGAATTGTCTAAAAATATACAATAAGATTCGAATATGAAAATATACCAGTACTTTTAATTTCTATTATTTTTTTTTTGCTAACAATTATGCTATCATTTTTTCCGTACTTGGCTGACTACCTTCGCTAACTTTGTTACGAAGGTTATGTTTTCAAAGATGTGCATGTATCTATTTGTTTCTATGTCTGTCTGTCATTCACATAAATCAAAAACTATTTGACCAAATCTTATGAAATTTGGTGGGATCATTAGCCACGATCCAAGGTCAATTTGATTAGATTTTGGGACTGATCGAGTCAAAAGAAAGGCCAAGGTCACGAAGTTAAAAAAAAGTCTTTTTGCTATATCGAGGTCAATTTTTATCCATGAAACCAGTGTCAAAATGTGTATTATTCAATTGCCTATTTCGTAACATGATGTAGACAAAGGTACGCACTCTCCCGAGAGACCGTTCTAGTTTTCCTTGTAGTGATTTGCTTAATAATCAGCATTGTAACAATAATAGTTTTCCTATCTACCTGTATATTAACCCTTTTACCCCCAGGCTCTTTGGAAATTTCCAAACCTTAACCCCCAGGGGTTATTTTTTTCCCAGCACATTTTGCAGTATATTTTTTTTAAACTGCTCTAACAGACTTAATTTTTGTCATAGAGAGGTCAGGTTGGTCTCATTCTCTTGGAAAATGCCTGAATTTTCTCAAAAAAATTATCAAAAAAATAAAAAATAAATTTTATAGCATTTTTTTGCAAGGACGTACCGGTACATCCATGGGGGTAAAGGGTTAATAATTCTTTTAACATGTGAATACTTCCGATGGAATAATCGCTTTATATACTTGCTTTTCAACTATGCGTTTACAGTTATCCCTGTGTAAGTGTACCTCGCCATAGCACTGAGCATGACAAGCTACCCTATGTTAATTTCTAATCTTAAGATATGTAAAACTCAAGAGCAATTTACAGGTAAGATACAGGTAAGAGGATAGAAGTTACGGTATCAAAATTGACTCGTGATCGCGGAAGTTTCGAGTTCCCGCCTGGCTTAGGAGTTGGTAGATTTCACGATGAAATAGATCTACTCGCCGAGTTTAATCTTTGGTGAGAGGGAACGAGCAAGGACAGTAATATCGCTCCGTACGTTGGCTCGACGCAACGTACGTCAGTAGGTCGGATACAAAGATGAAATCCAACTTAGTTTTACCCCACCGTAATTTGGTCTCAAGTCATAAAATAGGAATTCACTATTGTACTGTGTACTGAACTTTACATGGAAGCTGATTAACCCTTTTACCCCCAGGGATATTTGGAAATTTCCAACCCTTAACCCCCATGGGGTTATTTTTTATTCAAGCATATATCTTATTAAAAGCAAGAACGAATAATACGTTAGTTCCAAGTCTCCAATTTACGATTTTAGACATTGCCTATAAAAGTAGCATTTTCTCCGATTTCTCAAACCAATGTTCTAACTTTACACTATCACTTTTGACTTCTTTGCAAACACCAAATGTAATATCACTTCTTATGTCAGTTCTAAGCTGACAACTCAAAGTATTTATTACAAACACAAAGTCCACGTTACGTCGGGTCTTTTGCAACCAATTAATAAAGTATCATAGTATATTAATCTATCCTCTTCCGACTTAATTTCTTCTCTACGCATTATTCAATTTTTAAGTTAGTAAGACCACAACAAGTTTGAGAAGTCACCACCAAATCTAATTCAGTAGAATATAAATTTCAAATTTTCCTCTGCCAATAACTAAAGAACGACTGCAATAGGAAAACATTACAAACTAGTCTTATTCATAATAACTTGGGGAAGATTTTTGACTTGAAACGATCTTACTGGATCTACCAAATGCACGGCTTATCATCGGAAGTTTTGGCCGATTTTACGGTGGCTATGGAATCCACGACTTTCTATGTGAAGCTTCTGACTACGCCCGTTCAATTAGGAGCAATCTTAGTGTATTTATCACATACAGTACATAACTTATCCTCCGAGGTGCTTACTGTATATATTGAATGTAAACATTATTTGAGTCTCGCACTTAGAGCAATGTTACTGCATCTATCAAATTCAGAACTTGACATGAGCTGCCATATTTTACCTGCGTCTCTGTGGATGATGGAAACTGTGCAAGAATGCAAAGCATTAAAAAGGGATTTTGACAAAGGAAAAATCTATTTCTGGGGAGAGACCTGTGACGGCCGGTGAAAAGGATCCTTCTGGTTTGGACTTGCCCGCTAAGTCGTTATTTATTTTGTTGGGTGTGTTTCGCAAGTGATTGTCGTTAATTCAACATGACTGACGTTGCTACTTCACCTTTACCAATGTTAAGTACCATAGTTTGTTTTGACAGTTTTTTCAGTACCGGGCATTTGTTCTCTTTCCAGTAATGTGGATTTTAATTTTGGAAGAGGCTTGGCCGTCCTCGGTATCAGCAGCCATTTTGGTTTTGTTCGATTCGGTAGTTTTTCAAGTTAAAAAAGCATTAAATTGTTTGATATAAGTTAAAGCATTGCTAGGCAATAAGACAAACTTGTAACACGTTCGAGAGACTTCAAAACCATTGTCCCCAGCGATCCTTTTACTATTCATCTGTTCTTGCGTGTTACTTTGCATCAAAACTATTCGATATCTCTGGCTTCTCCTTGTCCAGGACTGCTATAAATATCTGGTATCCTTAATCAAGTGGCAATACTCTAGGCAATCAGGTTTATTTGGTCTCATTACGATTATCTTGAGGTAATAGTCTGTTCAATTATAACAAATTAGTCTTAATTTTCATTACCCAATTCTAAATGGTTTTGAGATGAAAGATTCATCTTTTATTATCACTTTTGATTCACAAAATATCTAATAAATTATCTAAACACTAAGATGTAGCATTAGGTTCAGCTCCTGGGTACTTGTCATATCGGGACCCAATCCGACCGTCGTAAAGCATGTCACGATGTCCCTTCTCTACCCGGGAAGCCGCCACGTCGCTCGGATGGCGAGCGACGGGGAGTCGATCCCTTTCCCCGCCAGCATCCCCACAAGCATACACAGCCTAACCCATTAAAAACTGGCTCTAATCTATCCACACCCAAGCAAGAAAAGCCGAAGCAGTTTTGAGTGGCGGGAGCAAATAGGAAATCAACGCACGCAAAAAGTAACGACCAACACTTACCCCAGTTTGCTTAGTTTCAGCCACAGAGAGAAGAACACCAAATTCACCAAGAGATTAATTTAGAGGTTAGTGTTATCTACCTGGAAAGACAACAAACGATGACATGCAATAATTCCCAGTTGGTTTAATCACGGTACATGGGGTCATTTTAATCAGGATTTGAGACAGAGTCGGATGGAAGGATGGATAGATGCTACTGAGTCTGGGTCTGGGACCTGGGGTACACTCGGGTATACATTAGAGGAATTTGGATGAAGGGATGGACGGATGAATGGAATACAATGCCTAGCTCTAGACCTGGGGTACACTCGGGTATAAGTTAGAGGAGGTTGGATGAAGGGATGGACGGGTGAATGTAATATAATGCCTGGCTCTAGACCTGGGGTACACTCGGGTAAAAGTCAAAGGAGGTGGATGAAGGGATGGACGGGTGAATGGAATACAATGCCTAGCTCTAGACCTGGGGTACACTCGGGTAAAAGTCAGAGGAGGTTGGATGAAGGGATGGACGAATGAAGGGATGGACAAATGAACGGATGGAATGGGGATACAACGCCTGGCTCTGACGTACAATTGGGTAAAAGGTGGACGAGGTTGGACAGCAATAAGGAAGGAAGTAAGAAAGGTGGTAAAGTAGGATATGAAGCAAGTGCAGATAGAGAACAGAAGGAACACTGCAAATGACCATAAGTTATGCCCGTACACCATGTAAGGTTCGCTGATGGCACTAACCTCCCTAAGGGCTGCAGGAAAGGAAAAAGGTTTAGAGAGGCTACAGGAAAGGAAAAAGGGTTTAGAGAGGCTACAGGAAAGGAAAAAGGTTTAGAGGGGCAAGGAAAAGGGTTTAGAGAGGCTACAGGAAAGGAAAAAGGTTTAGAGAGGCTACAGGAAAGGAAAAAGGTTTAGAGAGGCTACAGGAAAGGAAAAGGGGTTTAGAGAGGCTACAGGAAAGGAAAAAGGTTTAGAGAGGCTACAGGAAAGGAAAAAGGGTTTAGAGAGGCTACAGGAAAGGAAAAAGGTTTAGAGGGGCAAGGAAAAGGGTTTAGAGAGGCTACAGGAAAGGAAAAAGGTTTAGAGAGGCTACAGGAAAGGAAAAAGGTTTAGAGAGGCTACAGGAAAGGAAAAGGGGTTTAGAGAGGCTACAGGAAAGGAAAAGGGTTTAGAGAGGCTACCGGAAAGGAAAAAGGGTTTAGAGGCGCTGCAGGAATTGGGGAGGGTTTAGAGAGGCTACAGGAAAGGAAAAAAAGGTTTAAATTGGGAGGAAGGGTTCATTCACCGAAGATTTAACAAGAAATCGATAGCATTAAAATGTGCACTGGGGCCCCGGGAGGCCATTCACCACCAATAGGCAACTGGGGTAATCCCCGCAGATGCAGCACAAAGAAAACGTTAGGAGAGGTTGGAAACAAGTGAATGAGTTTGGGGTCTGGTTGCTTGAAATCAGAAATTCTTCAAACGTGATTTGTATTTTTCCTAAATAAACGAACAATCTTTCTTTTAATGGGAGTTAGACTTCAGTGCGATCTGGGACGGCTTTGAATCTTTAACAGCGCAGATGCGGTAGTTAACGGGAGGTACGAGGGAGGAGATATAAGCCTGTGTCGCGTCACTTTCGTCTCATTGGCCGCAAAGAATGCAGACGTACTCGTTGCTGCTTTCCCAAATGTTGAACTTCTTGGTTTGTGATAATTTGTTTTATTTCATGCTTTTGAGAATGCCTTCGCTCAACCCTTTTACCCCCAGGCTATTTGGAACTTTCCAACCCTTAACCCCCAGGGGTTATTTTTTTTTCAAGCACATTTTGCAGTATACTTTTTTTAAATTGCTCTAACAGCCTCAATTTTAGTCATAGAGAGGTCAGGTTGGTCTCATTCTCATGGAAAATGCCTGAAGTTTCTCAAAAAATTATCAAAAATATGAAAAAAAAAAATATAAATAGTTTTTTGCAAGGACGTACCGGTACGTCCATGGGGGTAAAGGGATGAGCTTTGTGAAATGTACCAGTACGTTCTTTGGGGGTAAAAGGGTTAATAGTACAACTGTACGGAAGGTCTTTTTAAACTGCCATTATGGACTTCTTCTAAAGAAGCGTCGGAATAATCGGACGGAGACGAAGGAGGAGCAACTAGCCAGCCATCTTCAGAGACGAATCTGGTAGCCAATGGGGGCTCTTTACTCCCCCGCTTACCTCCCGATAGCTACCTTGTTAACCTCCCGTTAGCTACCTTGTTAAAGATTCAAAGATAACTGCAGATCATCCTGAAGAGGACTCCTACCTCAAAGACAATGGTTTACATAGGAAAATTGAACATCTGGAAAAAGGGACAGCGAACAAGAAACAAATATAATTAAAAATATAAAAGACCAATAGAAAACAAACTTACGTGAATTAAAACATATAACTTTTAATTGAATATTAATAATGCAAATTTTATGGGAAGGGAGAAAAATACTTCAATGTTTATAATGAAATGAAAAGATTCCACATGCAACTGATGGTTAAGATGAACCCCTTTCAGGCACAAATGCTTTTCAGTTCCACTCACTCTGATGTGATCGGTTAAGCTCGGAAAGCTTTAGTTTAAACCAAAACGAGCAACGGCAGTGAAGTGAAATATTTCGAGCCCCAACATATGAAATGGGGAATGATCTGTTATGATTCATTCACAGGTAATTCTAAAATCAACTACAACCATTCGGATCTGCTGAACATTAGAACGTTGAGAGAGAGAGAGAGAGAGAGAGAGAGAGAGAGAGAGAGAGAGAGAGAGAGAGAGAGAGAGAGAGAGAGAGAGAGAGAATCATAATTGACAACTAGGTGAATTCTGTCTGAGAGAGAGAGAGAGAGAGAGAGAGAGAGAGAGAGAGAGAGAGAGAGAGAGAGAGAGAGAGAGAGAGAGAGAGAGAATCACAATTTAGCACTAAATACCTTACAAGACTTACTCCGCCTAACATTTGACAAATGCATCACGTCTTCAAATACATAACCTTTAACCTGTGACATATCATATTCTAGAACAACTTAAAATTCAATATATAAATTCCTTCAAATTCTATGACAAATAAGTAAAATTAACTTCATACATTTCTTTTCCATTTTCACTTAGCAACACTGGAAGTTACAGCTTGTAAATTGGAGGTTTAAATATAGGAAATACAGATGGCAAAACTAAGCCTAAATTCTATTCATAAATGTTAAATTGCAAATGTACTGATAAAAGATAACTTTGCAATACTCCAAAGACATAAAAAGATTAGGGACTAGATTTTTACGTAAAGATGGCTACTTTGACCTTTGTAGCTTTGCCAAATTTCTTTACTAAGTCAATACGATTCGAATCTAGAGAGGGTCTCCTCCTTAATTGGGGACTTTTCTGAATTTAATAATAATAGGAAGCAGAAAACAAAGCCTCTTCTAATTGTTAATCTTTCGAACCTTCCATTTTGTTCTCCATACTTCAACATGCTCCACACGCTTGCCTCGGATCAACTTTTGCAACAAACTATTCATTTTGCCTTAATACTCTAATTATATGCTTCACTTTCATCATAAAAGCTTAGTTACTAATACTGAATACAGCTGTAATATTCCATTCACTGAAAATAAGTCTACAACTTCTGAGGACAATTATACATACATACATATACCAAGGCACTTCCCCCCAACTTTGGGGGGTAGCCGACATCAACAAATGAAACAAAAACAAAAAGGGGACCTCTACTCTCTACGTTCCTTCAGCCTAACAAGGGACTCAACCGAGTTCAGATAATTATAATAAAGAAAATAGTTAACCGTTTTCAAAATCGGCGAAAGAATCCGTACTAAAAAATATGCTTGATACAACATATACACAACTGACATCGACTACTCAAGAATCATCCACAAATAACAACGTACGATCGACAAAGCTAAACGTCCAATCGCGTACACACTACAACGAACGGTGCGATTTCAATGACAAAAGCAATCACAGTGACGCCAGGACACCACGGCAAACGTCGAATACAAACCTCGGGCTGGTCGTCGTAGCACTTCAGGAAGTCGGGGAGTTCAAAATTGATCTCCGTTCCCCTCTGGTCGTCCAGCCGGCTCCTCTGGGCTCTCTTGAGGCCCTCGTAAAGCTCTGAAAATAATGGCGGCAGTGATTACAAGCCGGGAAGAAGTTCAGATATAGTATTTCTTTATTTTTAGTTAGCAACACTAGAAGTTACGGCTTGTACTTCAAAGCTAGGGCCAGGGAAGGCCAGGCAATGGCTGCTGATGACTCAGCAGGTAGACCCATAGGCTCCCACAAACCCGCTATCCTTAGCTCATAAAGATGGCGAGTTTGCGGACCCTACAAGAAACTATTAGAGTCTGAGCGGGACTCAAAGCCCAGTTCGGCAATCGCCCGATAGGGACGGTTCCTATTGGCCAGCACAACCCTAAGTAATATAAATAATATAAAGAAATTCTAATGATTGCTTAGACAAGTATTAATACAACCAACTTTTCCTTTTAACCTGCTGTCTTAACTTTAACTCTTCTGTAATTGGCAATTGTTATTAGGTTACCTCTAGTTATGTTTGAACCATTTAAATATTTTCCATTCTTCAGATGAAGATGGACTTCCAATGAAGTGGAAAGTCCCTGTGCTTTTATAAATAGAATTTTTATGCCCAAGATTCATCACTATCATTATTATTACTAAGATACATCCCTAGTTGGCAAAGCGGGATGCTATAAGCCCAAGGGCTCCATCACGGAAATATAGCACTGAAGTGAGGAATGGAAATAAGTTAATAAACTATACACGAAAAACAATGAATAGATATAAAATATATTACGATCAGTAACAATTTCAAAATAGAAATGTCATGTATAAACTATAAACTTTAGCTGCAAGTTTGAACTGAAGTTTCGAAAGTTTTCGGTCTCCTATAATTTAATATTTGCTTCTCGATTTCTGAGCTAGTCTCTACCGAGGCCTTTGGGCTTGTAGCTTCATCCATTTTTCCTACTAGGGTTTCACCTCGGTTTATAAAACCGATGCGTTAACTATAGTACTCCGGAACGTTCGATCATCCAAGCTAAGGGAAAATAAGCCGTGCGGACGGGGTGGTCTCACCATCATTAGGATTAGGTGTAGTACTGCCCATCCCTCTTCGCTTGGTGATCAAGGCGTGGTCCGGCGGCGGCATCCCCCGGACTCCGAGCCCGTCGTGGACGCTCGATCTGTTCGGGGCTTTGCGAGACTTGATCATTTCCTGCGGAAAGGAGAGAGCTTTAAGGATGCTGAAGTCGGTAGTAAAGTATTATACAGTAATACTTAATTTATGATTTGTAAAACTAATATTAGGCAGGAGTCTCCACGGTATATGTTATGTGCAGACGACATAGTGGACATAGTGATCTGTGGAGAGAGTAATGGGGGTGTTGAAGCTTATCTGGAAATTTGGAATATGAAAATCAGCCAAAGTAAGACGAGTAAATATGTATAAATGAGAGAGATACCAATAAGTGTAAATGAAGATACCAAGAATTCATTTGATTAGAAGGTATAGAACTGAATAATAGATAAATTTAAGAGTTTAAGATAAACTATAAAAGTGATGGTGGCTGCGATAGGGAGGTCAAAAGGAGAATTTAAACTGGGTGGAAAGGCTGGAGAAGAGTATCGGGTGTGGTATGAGATAAAAGGACATCGGCAAGTCTGAAAGGGAAGGAATATAACTGCTGCTTCGAGAAGGTACCTTTAACTAAGACGCGGAGATAGACGCTGCAGTAATGATAAATGTTGAGGTTTTCACTGGGAGTAACAAGGAAGCATAAGATCAGAACTAAATTTCATTACAGGAACTACACATATCGATCAGTTTGGAAGGAAAGCAAGGAACGCAAGACTACGGTGGTTCGGGTATGCGTGCCGGGAGGATGACGCTAAGCTTGGAGACTCCAGGTAGGAGATTTTGAATTTAATATGTGAAGATAGGAAGGCAGTTGGCACGACAGAGGAGGATCCAGTAGGCAAAAGTAGATAGATATAAATGATGCGCTGTGGTGACCCCTGAATGGAAGCTAGAAGATGGAAGGAAGGAAGCTGGAACGGAAGTGAAATAGAAGGCTATAAAGCGAGTGCAGCTAGGGGTTGAAAGGAAGCTGCAAAAACCGATGGAAGTTGAACAAGTTGACGGCGATTATGGTATTGAGAAGAGTAGATAGAGATAGATGATGCGCTGTGGTGACCCCTGAATTGAAGCTAGAAGATGGAAGGAAGGAAGCTGGAATGGAGGTGAAATAGAAGGCTATAAAGTGAGTGCAGCTAGGGGTTGAAAGGAAGCTGCAAAGACCGATGGAAGTTGAACAAGTTGACGGCGATTGTGGGTATGAGAAGAGAAGCAGTTTGAAGTGATATCTTTCACATATCGTCCTGCCTAATGGTGAAGACGAATATCCGACGAGATGTGAATAATGACGATGAATAATGATGACAATTCAGAATATATTCACTTATTCAATGAAAAGATAGACATTAATTCACATAAAACCAATAATTTCTTAGAATTAATTCAATTCTTTCATGGCATTCATAGACAATGCTAGAGATGAACAAGGTATATCTTAACAAAACGTGAAAAAAAGTGTAAAAAGGTATAAAATTAACTTGCCTTTTCCGTAGGAACAGAATTTCTCAAGCCGAAGCCGCCCGTCACGCCGGAGGAGGACTGGTCGCTGCTGTGTTCCGTCTGGAATGGGGAATCGAACTATAAACGTCTCTTACTTGTAAGACTAAAAACTTCGTCAGTGCTTATTATGATTTTGTAGAAACTTTATTCTGTTCTATACATGGATTTATAATAATACTAATACTATAGTCAGTGTGATGAATGGCCTCAATTATTCACCACCCTAACCATGATTAACCCTTTTACCCTCAGGCTCTTTGGAAATTTCCAACCCTTAACCCCCAGGGGGTTATTTTTTTCCTAGCACATTTTGCAGTATATTTTTTTTTTGCATATTTCTTATATTTTTTGAGAAACTTCAGGCATTTTCCAAGAGAATGAGACCAATCTGACCTCTCTATGACAAAAATTAAGGCTGTTAGAGCAATTTGAAAAAAATTTACTGCAAAATGTGCTTGAGAAAAAATAACCCCTGGGGGTTAAGGGTTGGAAAGTTCCAACTAGCCTGGGGGTAAAAGGGTTAATAATAATAATAATAATAGTAATAATATTAACTCTATACTTGTGTCTGTGTTGAATCAAAATAATTACTATAGTCCATTTCTTTTAGCGAGGCAGATTTGCACAGACTCGCAGCGGTGCCCTTTTAGCTCGGAAAAGTTTCCTGATCGCTGATTGGCTGGACAAGAATTATATAACCAATCAGCGATCAGGAAACTTTTCCGAGCTAAAAAGGCACCGCTGCGAGTCGGTGCAAATCTGCCTCGCTAAAAGAAATGCACTATAGTTCCTGGTTTTTATAACAAAATCATTAACAGTCAAAGATAACATTAATTGTACAATGATAGTATTATTATTATTATTAGTATTATTATTATTATTATTATTATCATTACTATTATTATCATTATTTGTTCATATATATTTATATACAGTACTACTGAACAAATGAATTTAGTTGAACAAGAAATTAATAGTTATCAATTTCAACTAGTATATTCAATGATAGGCTGCTAGTTTTATAAAATCAATCTTTATCATCATCATTACTAGCCAACATAAAACCCTAGTTGGAAAAGTAGGATGCTACAAGCCCAATGACTACAACTGGGAAAAAGATCTCACTGAGGAAAGGAAATAAAGAAAATAAAACTATATGATAATGAACTAAAAATAAAAAATATCTTAAGATGCATAATATATGAACTATGAAAAGGCTTACGTCAGCCTGTTCTACATAAAGATATTCTCTATGTAAGTATTCTGCAAGGTCTTGGAAAAATAGCCCAGTGAGGAAAGGAAACTATATGAGAAGCAATGAATACTTAATGTAAAACATCTTAACCCTTTTACCCCCAAAGGACGTACTGGTACGTTTCACAAAAGCCATCCCTTTACCCCCATGGACGTACCGGTACGTTCTTGCAAAAAAAATGCTATAAAATTTTATTCTTTTTCATATTTTTGATAATTTTTTGAAAAAATTCAGGCATTTTCCAAGAGAATGAGACCAACCTGACCTCTCTATGACAAAAATTAAGGCCGTTAGAGCAATTTAAAAAATATATACTGCAAAATGTGCTGGGAAAAAAATAACCCCCTGGGGGTTAAGGGTTGGAAATTTCCAAATAGCCTGGGGGTAAAAGGGTTAAAATATATCCATCATATATAAACTACGAAGGGACACTTTTTATCATTCTGCTCTCCATAAAAACATTCACTACATAAAAATTCTTCGGAGTCTTTGAATCACTCAAGATAAAATCGGCCGTACTCACCCTCGACGACCTAGCGTCGAAGTCCAAAATCCCCAGCTCGTCAAATCCCTGCTCGGACTTCCCTTTAAGCAAGTCCTCGAACACCCTGTTGGTTATTTCGTCGAGCGTGTTGTTTGTCCCTCTCTTCTTCTTCTGCCGCGAGAGATCCACGCCCCACTCTGCAAGATTCGTACCGGCATGAAACTAGGGCAATGTGCAGATGCAAAATCCATATAGTGATATAATTCAGAGAGATGTGTGTACTGTGTAAAGCAATGTAGAAGTTGTATGTACACTTTCGTAAGTCAAAAATAAAGTGACGAGTTAAAATAATAAACTGGGTTATAAGGAGTAAAAAAAAGGGAGGAGAAAATTGATTATAACGACTAAAAACAAGGGAAGAGAAAATTTATTATAACGACTAAAAATAAGGGAAGAGAAAATGGATTATAACGACTAAAAAAAGGGAAGAGAATAGATTATAACGACTAAAAATAAGGGAAGAGAAAATGGATTATAACGACTAAAAAAAAGGGAAGAGAAAATGGATTATAATGACTAAAAAAAAAGGGAAGAGAAAATGGATTATAACGACTAAAAATAAGGGAAGAGAAAATGGATTATAACGACTAAAAAAAAGGGAAGAGAAAATGGATTATAACGACTGAGAAAATGTGAAAGAAAATGAATTGTAAGACCTTTAATACGAGGAAGAACAAGATTATAAGTACTGAGAAAAGGACTTTAACCCTTTTACCCCCAAAGGACGTACTGGTACGTTTCACAAAACCCATCCCTTTAACTCCATGGACGTACCGGTACGTCCTCGGAAAAAACTATTAATATTTTTTTTTTGCATATTTTTTATAATTTTTTGAAAAACTTCAGGTATTTTCCAAGAGAATGAGACCAACCTGACCTCTCTATGATGAAAATTAATGCTGTTAGAGCAATTTAAATAAATTATATTGCAAAATGTGCTTGAAAAAAAATAACCCCTGAGGGTTAAGGGTTGGAAAGTTCCAAATAGCCTGAGGGTAAAAGGGTTAAGGAATGAAAATGAGGGATGACAATAGATTGTAAAGCTTTTGATAAGAGAGAAAAAGATTACAGTATAATTACTGAAAAAAGGTTCAGAGAAAATGGATTTTAAGGACAGAAAGGACGGGAAGACAACGGGTTTTCAGAAGTGAGAAAAAGATGACCAAATGGCTTATAAGGACTGGGAAAAGCAAGGGAGACGATGAAATTTAACGCATAACACAAGGGATATTCTATAATGAAATTTCGAAAATGGATTAAAAAGGAAAATGAAAAAGGTAAAAAATTGAAATGCCATCAATGTGGTCATCTCAAAAAATGAAAAAGTAATAGTTTTATGTTGGGGAAGGCCGAGTTCTAGAAGGGAGTGAACTACTTGCCTGACCCGTGCAATCGCACTGTGTGATTCTTACTACGGGATATTCTATAATGAAATTTAGAAAATGGATTAGAAAGGAAAATGAAAAAGGTAAAAAATTGAAATGCCATCAATGTGGTTATCTCAAAACATTTAAAAGTAATAATTTTGTGTTGGGGAAGGCCGGGTTCGAGAAGGGAGTGAACTACTTGCCTGATTATTATTATTATTACTATCCAAGCTACAACCCTAGTTGGAAAAGCAAGATGCTTTAAGCCCAGGGGCTCCAACAGGGAAAAATAGCCCAGTGAGGAAAGGAAATAAGGAAATAAATAAATGAAGAGAACAAATTAACAATAAATCATTCTAAAATAAGAAACAACGTCAAAACAGACATGTCATATAATAAACTATCAACAACATCAAAAACAAATATGTCATAAATAAACAATAAAAAGACTATGTCCGCCTGGTCAACAAAAAAGCATTTGCTCCAACTTTGAACTTTTGATGTTCTACTGATTCAACCACCCACCTTTCACTTCCTCCTTCGTCTGGACCACCAAGCGGTCGCCGTCAATCGAGGTGATCGGTCCCTTGAGGTCAATGCCCTTCGCTTCCCCGGCCTGACGATGAAGATAAAAGACGTAAGTGAGAGTTTCAGCAATCGCGGAAAATGGCGGAAAATACTCTCATGGGAAAACTTGTATCTAAAACATGTGACGAACAAATCTATATCAAGTAATTCTTTTTTAACCTTTTTACCCCCAAAGGACGTACTGGTACGTTTCACAAAAGCCATCCCTTTACCCCCATGGACGTACCGGTACGTCCTTGCAAAAAAATGCTATAAAAATTTCTTTTTTAATATTTTTGATAATTTTTTGAGAAAATTCAGGCATTTTCCAAGAGAATGAGACCAACCTGACCTCTCTATGACAAAAATTAAGGCTGTTAGAGCAATTTTAAAAAAAATATACTGCAAAATGTGCTGGGAAAAAAATAACCCCCTGGGGGTTAAGGGTTGGAAATTTCCAAATAGCCTGGGGGTAAAAGGGTTAATATATTTAATCTGTTTACGTCTACCATAGTATGAAGTTTGCTTTTCTGCTATTTCCCAACATTCCATTTTTAAAATACAGTAAAAACTATAATTATTTTCTCAGTACAGATGTATATTCTTGATTAGTCTTCAAGAAAGCAATGAACACTCCAAAATCAAACCATTGTTCTCTAGTCTTGGGTAGTGTCATGCCTCTGTACCATGGTCTACCACTGTCTTGGGTTAGAGTTCTCTTGCTTGAGGGTACACTCGAGCACACTATTCTATCTAATTTCTCTTCCTCTTGTTTTGTTAAAGTATTTATAATGTTGTTACTGTTCTTAGAATATTTAATTTTTCCTTGTTTCCTTTCCTCGCTGGGCTATTTTCCCTGTTGGGGCCCCTGGGCTTATAGCATGTTGCTTTTCCAACTAGGGTTGTAGCTTAGTAATTAATAATAATAATAATAATAATAACAATAATAATAAAGTTTCATTTCAAAGATTATCTATTATTAAAACTGCTTTTTATACAATTTTTTCTTATATAGCAATGGAAAGGAAACTTATTCCAATATATAAGTTATCAAGTGCTATCTTTTACCATTTTTGTTTTAAGAGGACTATGTGAAACTTCCCTCGAAAAGGCCTGGGGCTAGAATGGCATACATTTTTAGCTGGGGACTGGCACGCAAAGGGTTATTAATAATAAAAGTGAGGCTACAATTGGAGCCCGACAGTGTTGTTGAAAGAAAAGGAAATAACACTGACGCAGAGTCGAATGCAACTAGCAAGATTAAGTGACCTTCATGTAACTAATTAAATCGACTTCTTGTATACAAGTCAAGATAACTTCTCTTTCATAAATTAAGTTGACTTTTTGTTCATAAATAAGACAACTTATTGTTCATAATTCATTAAGTCAACTTCTGTTATATAAGTAAATGAATCAACTTTCAAGTGATCAAGACAACTTCTATTGCATAAATTAAGTCAACTTCTTGTACGTAAATTATTAGGTCAACTTCTACGTAAGTAATTAAGTCAACTTCTTGTACGTAAGTAATTAAGTCCACTTCTTGTACGTACGTTAAGTAACTAAGTCCACTTCTTGTGCGTACGTTAAGTAACTAAGTCCACTTCTTGTGCGTACGTTAAGTAACTAAGTCCACTTCTTGTGCGTACGTTAAGTAACTAAGTCCACTTCTTGTGCGTACGTTAAGTAACTAAGTCCACTTCTTGTGCGTACGTTAAGTAACTAAGTCCACTTCTTGTGCGTACGTTAAGTAACTAAGTCCACTTCTTGTGCGTACGTTAAGTAACTAAGTCCACTTCTTGTGCGTACGTTAAGTAACTAAGTCCACTTCTTGTGCGTACGTTAAGTAACTAAGTCCACTTCTTGTGCGTACGTTAAGTAACTAAGTCCACTTCTTGTACGTACGTTAAGTAACTAAGCCCACTTCTCGTACGTACGTTAAGTAACTAAGCCCACTTCTCGTACGTACGTTAAGTAACTAAGTCCACTTCTTGTGCGTACGTTAAGTAACTAAGTCCACTTCTTGTACGTACGTTAAGTAACTAAGCCCACTTCTCGTACGTACGTTAAGTAACTAAGCCCACTTCTCGTACGT
This sequence comes from Palaemon carinicauda, assembly GCF_036898095.1. NCBI lineage: Eukaryota > Metazoa > Arthropoda > Malacostraca > Decapoda > Palaemonidae > Palaemon > Palaemon carinicauda. The sequence goes on along the minus strand of NC_090767.1, from coordinate 60,902,537 downwards.
ACGTTAAGTAACTAAGTCCACTTCTTGTGCGTACGTTAAGTAACTAAGTCCACTTCTTGTACGTACGTTAAGTAACTAAGCCCACTTCTCGTACGTACGTTAAGTAACTAAGCCCACTTCTCGTACGTACGTTAAGTAACTAAGTCAACCTCTAAAACGCAAGTAATTAAGTCAACTTTTTGTGAGTACGTTATTAAGACAACTTTTCGTACATGATGAAGTCAACTTCTTGTATGTAAGAAATTACCGTCTTTCCCGCGTCATAAGACGCTACGAGTGATAAGACGCACCCTTATATTAGCGAGGCAGTTTTAGAAAAATAAACGAGGGTTTTAAAAACTTTTTAGCACAAATCCCTAGTCGGCGACTCGAGCGTGATTACAGGTATTGCTCGACTTACGACCTATGCGACATACGACTATTCGACTTTACGACCATTTTTTCAGGGTGATGAGGTCGCAAGTTTATCGGAAATAGGATGAATATTTCCTCGAAAATAATCTATTTTCTTGTATACATATAAACTGATTTATATTGGTAAATTATTATTTCCTTTTATTGTTAATATTCTGTATTTATTTTCAGTTAAAATTACATTAACCCTTTTACCCCCAAAGGACTTACTGGTACGTTTCACAAAACCCATCCCTTTACTCCCATGGACGTACCGGTACGTCCTTGCAAAAAAATGCTATAAAAATTTTTTTTTTCATGTTTTTGATAATTTTTTGAGAAAATTCAGGCATTTTCCAAGAGAATGAGACCAACCTAACCTCTCTATGACAAAAATTAAGGCTTTTAGAACAATCTAAAAAAAAAAATACTGCAAAATGTGCTGGGAAAAAAATAACCCCTTGGGGGTTAAGGGTTGGAAATTTCCAAATAGCCTGGGGGGTAAAAGGGTTAAGAAAAGTTTTAATATCTACGGAAACTTCACTTTTCTAGTTCGACATACGGCGAACTCGACTCGAAGTAAGTCGGCGACTACCTGTATTATTTAGCACAGTAACTTTTATTATGAAATGTTTAAGGTAACATTAACTAGCTATATGCCGATTATCCGAATTTTATTACATATTCATATAAGAAACCACTAAACCAGTCGTGGTTTCCACCATAACTACACGTTTAGTCATAGCGTTTGGTGTTTCAAGTGTTGTTTACATGAAAGCAGCGTTGCTAAAGGTTCATAAAATTTTGTTAAAGATGTTAAATTCTAGTAATATTTCCAAAATTCCTCATACAGCCTATAAATTACTGATTAAAGAAATCTAGAAATTATTTTAGATGGAATACTCTTCCTCTTGTTTATGTGATTCTAGGTCTAATTACTTTTCTGGTAACTTGGTAAGAGTGCAATCAATTAAGAGAGTGCGTTTCAAGGTCGTATTCAGCAACTGTCTGTTTGTATCATTTCGTAACTCAGGCAACAGTCATTATCAATATATTGCTTTATTACAAAATATCAACAAAATACATACATACATATACCAAGGCACTCCCCCAAATTTTGGGGGGTAGCCGACATCAACAAATGAAACAAAAACAAAAAAGGGGACCTCTACTCTCTACGTTCCTCCCAGCCTAACAAGGGACTCAACCGAGATCAGCTGGTACTGCTAGGGTACAAAATACTATGAGAAAATAGATATATACTGCATAAACAACTAATATGTCATATAGCATCTTCTGCTACGAGACCGTCATATCATCATTTATTATCGTGCCTTTTTCCCTTTCTTATGGGGTAACACGGTTGCCTTCTTTTGAAGGACTTTGCTTTGGCTTCTAGTTGGCATGTTTGCTTGTAGAAAGGGGTCAGCGAGTCATCAGCTGTTACCCTTCCTCACCCCAAAAATTGCCACTGTACTTTATTAAATGAACTGCAATATAAAAATAACTGTTTTTATCACATATGAAGCTCTGGGTGATAGGAGGATAGATGCGAGAGAGGCAAGAGAGCGTGCTAGAAATAGAAATGAATGGCGAGCGATTGTGACAGTTCCGGTAGGCCCTGCTGCTTCCTCCGATGCCTTAGATGACCGCGGAGGTAGCAGCAGTAGGGGATTCAGCATTATGAAGCTTCATCTGTGGTGGATAACGGGGGAGGGAGGGTGGGCTGTGGCACCCTAGCAGTACCAGCCGAACTCAGTTGAGTCCCTTGTTAGGCTGGGAGGAACGTAGAGAGTAAAGGTCCCCTTTTTTGTTTTTGTTTCATTTGCTGATGTCGGCTGCCCCCCAAAATTAGGGGAAGTGCCTTGGTGTATGTATGTATGAGTTTGAGTGCTTGTATGTCAATAGTTTGGTGTTTGAGGTGTGTCAAACCCTATACAACTTTTTCTTAAGTGTTAAGACGCAGGGTGATTTTGGGGGTCTAATGACACGGGAAATACGGTAAGTCAACTTCCCAAAAACGTACATATCGTACGTAACACTGTAATGGAGTCCAACTTCTCAAACGTACGCAGTTACCCTTCGTACTCACCCTGTGAATTGACATAAGATCCAGCTTATAGTTATATTTATGCAGGATGGGTTTCAGCACGTCGGACGTCAACTTGTTCGACCTGGCCTTGATACACACGGTCTTCCGGTTGGGCAAGTCTAGCCGGAAGAGGACTCTCCGCTCTATCCGGACCTCCATGCCGCCAAGAACCACGCTGTCGTCGTTCTTGTCGATAAGCTGAAAGGAACGTTTGTGTGATGAACGAACATAGTTTGTGTTTACAATAATGGGAAACTTGTATCCAACATTATCAAATAAAATTGATTTTACTTACTACTTCTACCTAATTATATAAATGACAACTATATTATTTACATTATGTGGTAAAGGGATGAAAATTTAGCTCTCCTTGAAGGCCCTATGTTAAATATTGAATTTTAAGGTCAGGTCAACTTCAACATTCTTTACCGACCTATTTTTCCGAACGTCAATTGCCAACACAAATCATCTAGTTTATCTTTATTTTCTTGATAATCTATTAAACTAACGCACTGGGCATCCACGGATATGTGATCGGCCTTTTACAAATGGAAAGGACAATATTCGTACAGCAAATAGTAAGATTAGGATAAGATAGAGACCTTAACTGTGTATTAGACTAGTTAATCACTTCATAGTTAAGCCATCAAGTTTATTCCTGACTTTATCATTCTCTTTACCCAAATAAAAAGGATATTTTCTTATTTTTATCAATATGATTGATTTATTTCTATGTTACTGTTCTTGAAATATTTTATTTTAATTGTTCATTACTTCTCTTGTAATTTATTTATTTATTTATTTCCTTTCATCACTGAACTATTTTCTCTATTGGAGCCTTCAGCTTATAGCATCCTGCTTTTCCAACTAAGGTCTTAGCTTAGCTAGTTGTAATAATATGCTTGTATACAATTATAAGTTAGAAAATGGACCTAGACTTGAGATTAAATCCTCTAAGAGCTACTAAATCTCTCTGAAAAAGTTTGTCGGCACAAACGGATGAATCTGAAACATTGCGTACCGACAATAGACTCAGACATTACCATTAGCAGGTTTCATTTTTAGCAATTCTGATTATTTGTGGAAGGCTTTGTTCCATATAGCGATATCTCTGGGTACAGACCAACAATTATACAATAATAAATATAGAACAAGTCTAGATAGAAAAAATATCTTCGAATCGAGATACACGAGACCAAATACAGAACATACTCGAACATACTTGGGTTATACAACGGGAGAAAAAAGGGAAATATTCGAAAAAAACTCTTATTTTGTTGGGGCAAGATGAACTTGAAGAAAAAACGACAATGAAGCACTTTCCTTGCATGAAAAAAACATAAGGAAAATGTATGAAAATCAATTGAATTCTTATCTTTGCTAACTGGAGTTCTGAAACTATGAATGGTTTCTTTTACTTGATGTCAAACAACTATGAATACAATTCTATATACAGTATTCTCTCAAGCAGTTTTACTAGTTATAGAAGAAAATATTGGTCTGAGGCTATCACAAGTTATTTGTTCTACTTATTATTAATTCTATTATTAGCTAAGATACAACCCTACTAGGAAAAGCAGGATGCTATAAGGCCAAGGGCTCCAACAGGGAAAACCAGCCCAGTGAGAAAAGGAAATAAGGAAATAAATTATAAGAGAAGTAATGAACAATTGATATAATATATTTTAAGAACAGTAACAACATTAAATTAGATCTTTCATATACTGTATAAACTATAAATAAGAGACTTATGTCTTTCTGTTCAACATCAAAACATTTGAACTTTTGAACCTTTGAAGTTCTATCGATTCAACTCCCTGATTAAGATCATTACAGTCTGGTCATGTTTGGAATAAGGCTTCTAGAATACAGTGTAGTATCGAATAGGGCTCCAAGAATGTACTGGTTTGGAATAAGGCTTCTAGAATACAGTGTAGTATCGAATAGGGCTCCAAGAGTGTACTGGTTTGGAATAAGGCTTCTAGAATACAGTGTAGTATCGAATAGGGCTCCAAGAATGTACTGGTTTGGAATAAGGCTTCTAGAATACAGTGTAGTATCGAATAGGGCTCCAAGAATGTACTGAAGTCTGTCATCGAGTATAAATTCATTATTCGAGAGTACTCATAATCCGAGTCTCTCGTCCTACATTCCGACGACCGACTCACCTTATCCGTCTTGTTCTGGTAAACCTCAAAGGTGGAATAGGAGATTCCGCGACGTTCCAGCAGCCTCGTCAGCAGTTCCTGGACGGTCTCCCCGTGTCTGATGGCCACCACCGAGTTGCTCAGGTCCGGCAGGATGACCCGACATCTGTGGTACCCCTCGCTACCGCTCAGACTCCCGAGCTCTCCGCTCGTCAGAGACTTTTCGGAGGAGACGGGAGAATAACAAATGTGGATTAAGCAGAAGAATAATAAGTAGGTGCAGCTAATGGCCAAAGGGACACTGCAAACCGGCTTTAATAATGCTTACGGTATACCAATTGAGGAACACCAATGACACGAAACCCTACTCGAACTACGTTACTAAGACTAAAAAAATGCAAATTACTGTATGTCTCTCTCATAAAATAATTTCTATCATTGGTCCTCTGCTTTCTATTGTATCGTCTTCTTCAACAAAAGTTAAAATTTGACTGAAACACATATATGGAATATATGAGAACTGTATCTTTACAGGAAGAAAACTCAACATACGTCGAGTTTATTGGACCAATTTACGATGTAAGGCGAGTTATTACTAACAATAAGAATTTAGTTATCAAATATATTATTCCTGTGCAGACAGGAGTCATCGTCTATAAAACAAGATGAATTCTATATACTTATATGAATGAAACAATTCTAAGGTTGTTACAGCATTATTCTTAGTTGTCCAAATAACAATGACAAAAATATTAAGGGATTTTGACGAAGGAAAAATCTATTTCTGGGGAGAGACCTGTGACGCCTGGTGAACAGGGTCCTTCTTTACACTTTTCTAATATAAATCTTCCAAATATACCAGAGAAAGATAAAAGCATGGAATGCAGAGGTTACTACCCTCGCGCGAGCACCTCATGGGTGTCGTGTATACATCAGGGGCGTGTGAAAACCACTATTCACAGGCTGTCTTCCATTTAGATAATTCCTTCATCAAAGGGAAATGATGGTCACCATATTCATAGCGGACAAACGGAACAAAAGATGATTAAATCCAATCCTTACTTCCTTCGAAACAGCCCGCCTCCCCAACGCCAAATCGGACGAGGAATTGAGCGACGTCCTGCTTCCACTCATGTCCGAGCGGACGCTCGACGAGTCGGACTGGTTGCGGTGGTTGATCTTCTTCTGCCGTCTGTACTCGGCCTCGCCTCGGTCCTTGCTCTTGCTGCGGTCCTTGCGGTGCCACGGGAGCAGCGACTTGCGACGTCTCTCGTCAGCGTCCGACTTGCTCTTCTTCAGCTGTGGGGTTGGAAATGGACGTCAGTGAAATTCAATCTCGACGGAAACTGATTAACCCTTTTACCCCCGATGGACGTACTGGTACGTGTCACAAAACTCATCCCTTTACCACCATAGACGTACCGGTACGTCCTTGCAAAAAAACTGCTTTTTACATTTATTTTTGCATATTTTTGATAACTTTATGAGAAACTTCAGGCATTTTCCAAAAGAATGAGACCAACCTGACCTCTCTACGATGAAAATGAAGGCTGTTAGAACAATTTAAAAAATATATATTGCAAAATGTGCTTGAAAAAGAAAACGCCTGGAGGTGGTTGGAAAGTTCCAAATAGCTTGGGGGTAAAAGGATTAATGTTTGACGTACTGCACCGTGTACATTGAACTGCGGATGGCATGATTGTACTAAAGCAGCCTTATGATAGTTAATATTCCCCCAATTGTCTCAGATTAAAAAAAACCTCATAACTTAAGCTAGTCTGTTAAAATTATTAAAAGCGGATAACACTCTTCACACTTAAAAAAACCGGTCTTCATTTTAACAACCTTACACAAAAGTAATCATTAATATATAGAGGATGGTTATATAAAATAAAAGACACAGAATCATAATAAGAAAACACAAATTAGATGCATAACCCAAGAGCATTCGAAAGTAAAAGAAAATCAAAGTGTTAACGTTCGTGAAAAAATGGGTCAGGTTCATTCACCGAGAGAAATGACGTCAGGCGTCAAGTTACTTGGACGTTTCTCAGTGTAAATAACAGAAAAATACAGATAAAAAGAAACTGAAAATGGCATTGGAAAGCTTATTAAATTCTCTACACAGCTATACTTGGCACGTCATCGAATCTCCAGAGGGTTAAGGTAAAATCGCCGTCAAATCCCGAACAGATCAAATCGGACGGGATCCAAAAACACGAGAAATAAGTGGGATTAAGTATCATGCAAAGTCACCCACAACTCACAAGGCGGGTAAAAACATTTCCCAGTTGTCTACCTTGCAAATGTACGGCCAGAACTGAAATTTCTTGCCCGTCTCTGGAACCCTGAGCTGCAGATGGTGGTTGGAAAGAGAGAGAGAGAGAGAGAGACACTTAAGGAATGGGAAAAGATAAGATGGGAAATTGAAGACTTATTAAGAATTTTTGAATGTTTATAGAGGATAGATGTTGGGGTCGGGCGTTAAAAGCTGAAATGGTCGGAAGTTAAAAGTTAAAATGGTTGGAAGTTAAAATTTAAAATGGTTGGAATTTAAAACGGTAAAATAATTGGAAATTAAGAAATTAAAATCATTGGAAGTTAAGAAGTTAAAGTAGTTGGAAGTTGAGAATTCAAAAAGGTTGGAAGTTAAAAAGGGAAAATTGTTGTTAGTTGGAACAGAGATGAAATAACTAATGAATTTCAATACAGTAATATATAAATAACAACCTAAAGTTTGCTTAAATAAAAGAGCTAAATGTACCATTATGTCACGCTCACGAGGGCATTGTCTAAACTGGGCTTTGTGTGGCTAACTGCAGGCAGTGTTGCAAGATCTTTTCAGTTTTCTGTTTGACGTTCAACTATGGCGTTCCCCGTTTTCCTTCTCATTTTCCCTTACTGATTGTTAAAGCAAGCCAGTCTCAACAGTGTATATAATCTCATAATAGTAATAGCGATATTCCGTGTGCTTAAGAAATAGTAATCATTTAAGACTATTATATTTTGTTCAAGATTATGTAAAGATGGCATACTTGTGAGAAATAGTATTTGTTCTAAAAATATACAAAGTACAGTGGCTAAATAGTTACCAACACGGAGGGTGGATATTTTTACTTGCTTTAAATATTTGGTGGATAAAATATTAATAATAATAATAAGTAATAATAATAATAAAGTAATTTCAAACATTATGGGCTTCCGTAAGTCAATAGAAGATCCCGAGAGAAAACAATATCACATTCATATCTGACAAACTGAATCAGGGAATAATTGGTGCATTCTGACCTATTATTTACAATAAATTACAGTTAGTTTTCCAAGTTCTATTAATGAAAATATCTGGCAATATGTCGATATTGTTAGTTTCATATCGGCACATCTACGGCTATGCAGACCATCTTTGTAAGCTAAGGAATGGGGGTGGGAGGGGGTTGGAGCAGCCTATAGGTCTACCTGCTATCAGTAGCCATTGCCTGCTCCTCCCTGGTCCTAGCTGGACAGAGAAGGCACTATGGTGATGATCATACATATATGTGGCCATTCTCTTGCTTCGGCCATTCATGACCGACCTTCAAACAGCAAGTTTCATTAAATAAAAGCCAGTTTCTGATGGATTCAGAGATGATTAAGGGGGGAGGGGTTGGAGCAGCCTATAGGTCTACCTGCTAAGTCATCAGTAGCCTTTGCCTGCCCCTCCCTGGTCCTGGCTAAACAGAGAGGGCATTTTGGCGATGATCATACGTATAAGTGGCCGTTCTTTGCCTCTGCCATTCATGACCGACCTTCAAACAGCTAAAGTCTCATTAAAGAGAAGCCTGTTTCCGAGATGGTTACAGCAAGGACTTCTTGAGATCTACAACGATCCCCAGATCGAAGCAAAACTCGAGAAGCCCGTCTCGGGAGAGAACGGGAAGGGCTTCTACTCACCGCAACGTGAGAGTCATCCTGTATGATCTTGAGGTCGGGGTCCATGGTCTCGTCCCCGGGGTACGGCAAGGTCTGCCCCCTCATGTCTCGCGCCAGGCAGTCCTGGTAGAGGTTAGACTTCAGGAAGCGAGAGTAGCTATCAAACTTCATGAGGTTGAAGATCTGCTTCTGAGCCTGAAAGAGAGAAAGAGAGAGTGAGTTTATTACATTCATATATTTAGAATTCAGAATATCATTACGGAAACTCCCCTTTGTATTAGAATAAGAAAGCTCACTGTATTAGGGTATTGAGAAGGTCCTTTCACTGTCTTTGGTTAGAGTTCTCTTCTTTGAGGGTACATTCGGGCACACTATTCTTTCTCGTTTTGTTGAAGTTTTTATAGTTTATATATGAAAAATCCAACATGATAATGTTACGGTTTTTAAAATATTTTATTTTAATTGTTCATTACTTCTCTTGTAGTTTATTTATTTCCTTATTGCCTTTCCTCACTGGGCTAATTTTCCCTGCTGGAAGCCACGGGTTTGTAGCATTCAGCTTTTCCAACTAGGGTTGTAGCTTAGCTAGTAATAATAAAAACAATAATAACAATAACAACTAGAGGGGCAGCTTATTTCTTGAGTTTTTGCTTGACCTTAACCTTAATATTAATTGTCGTGGATTTTCATACACTCGAATATGAACCAAGTCTGAAGTCTCAGTGAAAACGATGTTCAAACTTATGGCTGATTATATGATATGGACATTTTGCTTGACCATTGACCTTCCAGATTTTGATAATTTCCAGCTTTTTACCCAACAGTTAATCACTGCTAGTTTCCTTACTCTATGATTAAAATTGTGTCCAGGAACCTGTTCACAAAGAAACAAACAAACACACACACAGGGGTAAAAACATAACCTTCTTCCAACTTCGTTGAAGGAGGTAATAATAATAATAACAATAATAAAAATAATAGTCTTCCATGAATATGTTTCTCATCATCATCTCCTACGTCTATCGATGCAAAGGGCCTCGGTTAGATTTCGCCAGTCGTCTCTATCTCGAGCTCTCAATACTTTTCCATTCACCATCTCTTACTTCACGTTTCATAGTCCTCAGCCATGTAGGCCGGGGTCTTCCAACTCTTCTACTGCCTTGTGGAGACCAACTGAATGTTTGGTGAACTAATTCAATTTTATTAATGCTGTGTAAGATCTAAATTTTATAGGCATCCAAGACCATGTGTAAAACTATGTAAATCTCAGCTTGATTATTATATGATGCATTTTGCACATAAATCTCTTCCATATTATTATTATTTGCTAAGCTGCAACCCTAGTTGAAAAAGCAGGATGCTATAAGCCCAGGGGCTCCAACAGGGAAAACAGCCCTGTGAGGAAAGGAAACGAGGAAAAATATTAATTGTTTTAAGAACAGAAACAATATTAAAATAATTTCCTATATAAACTATAAAAACTTTAACAAAACAAGAGGAGGAGAAACAAAAGAGAACAGTGTGCCCGAGTGTACCCTCAAGCACGAGAACTCTAACCCAAGGCAGTGGAAGACCATGGTACAGAGGCTATGGCACTACCCAAGACTAAAGAACATAGTTTGATTTTGGAGTGTCCTTCTCCTAGAAGAGCTGCTTACCATAGCTAAAGAGTCTCTTCTACCCTTATCAAGAGGAAAGTAGCCACTGACCGATTACAGTGCAGTAGTTAACCCCTTGAGAGAAAAAAAAATATTTGGTAATCTCAGTGTTTTCAGGTGTATGAGGACAGAGGAGAATATGTAAAGAATAGGTCAGACTTTTCGGTGTATGTGAAGGCAACTGAAAAATGAACCGTAACCAGAGAGAAGGATCCATTGTAGTACTGTCTGGCCAGTCAAGGACCCAATAACTCTCTAGTGGTAGTATCTCAACAGGTGGTTGGTGCCCCGGCCGACCTACTACCTATAAAAGTACAAAAACTATAAATATGGTAAGCAGTGCTTCTAGGAGGACACTCCAAAATCAAGCCACTGTTCTCTAGTGTTGGGTAGTGCCATAGCCTCTGTACCATGGTCTTCCACTGTCTTGGGTTAGAGATCTCTTGCTTGAAGGTACACTTGGGCACAATGTTCTATCTAATTTCTCTTCCTATTGTTTTTTTTAGTTTCTATAGTTTATATATGAAAGATCTAATTTAATATTTTTACTGTTCTTAAAATATTCTATTTTGATTGTTTATAATTTCTCTTGTAGTTTATTTCCTCATTTAATTTCCTCACTGGGATATATTTCCCTGTTGACGCCCTTGGGCTTATAGCATCTTGCTTTTCCAACTAGGGTTATATTTTAGCTTTTATTAATAATAACAATAATAATAATAACAGTACATAAAATTACTTTAATCAAAGGAATAGCTGCTAAAGTGTAGGCATTATATACCAAAAAGTCATATATAATTTTTTTTTAAATGTAGCCGTCTCATTTTTAAAACTGCATTAGCTGTTGTTCATCCTGTGATTTGGGGAGTTATGTATTATGAAACCTATAATTTTTCAGTGCCCATAATCTGGCATTCCTTGTACAAACTATCCCGTTTATCCCTTGTCCAAATCTATCTCGATCATCTATTGTCCAAGACCATCGCAATAATTTCTAATTCCTTGTACAAATCATCTTGATTATCCCTTGTCCAAAATTCTCTCAATCATCACTTATCCTTTGTCCCAAAACTGCAGTATCTAAATTATCCCTTGTCAAAATTCTCTCAATCATCAATTATCCTTTGTCCAAAACTATTTCAATCCTCCCCCATCCCTTGTCCAAACCATCTCAATCATCGCTTGTCTATACCGTTTCAATCACCCCATTAACTCATCTCACGAGTTTGTATTTGTCTAAGTAGCCCTAAATGCTAAAGTAATTTCACAGACGCGGCTGCGAAAAGCACACTTTCCAGATGACTGCAGAATACACCTATGGCTGCCATACGCCCGGGGGCCCTCACCTGGGAGAATAAGAACTCGTTGGGGTTGTGCAAGCTATCCTGCGCATCCTGGCGCGCCTGCGAATCCACGTTGACGGGCTCCGACGCGCCGATGCACAGGTGCCGCTCGAAGATGACCTTCGCCATGGCCTGCAACTCCTCCGGGCTGGAGAGCCGTTTATACCGCTCGCAGGCCGTCCAGAAGTAGATGTTTTCGTGGCTGTACTCCTTCTTCAGGAACTCCTGCAGAAGTAGGGAATTGTGAGAGAGAGAGACAGAGATATGTTGGCCACTGTACAATCACATTACCTCTGAACATGAGGATTATATGTTACTGTATACAATTTCTGCAAAATAACGAGACATTATACACATTTATTCATTGATTCTGGTGGGTTTAAAATGTCACTTGGGAGCAAATTTACGTTTCTCTATGATTGCTCGATATGGATTCGCTTTTTCAAGTTGTACGACTAGCTTTAAATTTACCTTTAGAAACAGAACGATTGACTAGTTAAATCAAAAAGACTGTGGTCTGTTGAAAACAATATTTCGATAAGCATTTTTCCACACGGGAATCTCGGTAAATCTTGCCCCGCATTGTTTTATAAAAAGTAATTTTCACTTTTCACATTTTACAACCTTTGAAAATGCTCGATTCTGTTTGCTTAAATATAAGACGAATATGTCGGTTTAGTTAAAACTTTTCGTGAGATTTTTTAAAATATATTGATTTCACCATTTTTATTAAATGCTAATTATCATAGATTTCATTATATTAAGGTGTGCATTGGCTACTTTAATTGATAGAGTTTGTAAGAAATCACAGAAAAATATAAACGTAGAAGCCCTTGTATTCAATTGGGTGTGAAATTTTGAAGCTTATGACTAAAAAATCCCAGACACAAGACTGTCACCTACGATAAGGTTCCTCACTTAACCTAACCTATAAGATATATCCTTACCTATTTACCTATGAGAGGGGGGACTCCCCTTCCCCCTAGACTGCCATACCCTAGCTTACCCTAACATTGAGTCTCAACCTGGTGTTTGGTTTCCAAATGGTTTCACAGCTAGTTAGGTAACACTAAGTCCTATTCGGTGTAAATCGTAAAAAGAGCTTTATATCTTAAACAATATCCTTCCCCATAGAGTTAATCGATTTGACTATCAATAAGAAAGTTTCTGCCTGTCAACGAACTACATGTACTTCGTATTATTTAACATTCCTTTTTCTATAGTCTTGGATGGTGCCATAGCCTCTGTATAATGGTCTTCCACTGTCTTTGGGTAGTGTTCTCTTGCTTGAGGGTACACTCCGGCACACTATTTTATCTTATTTCTCCTCTGGTTTTCTTTTAGTTTTTATAGTTTATATATGATTTTTTTTAGTATTACTACTATTCTTAAAATATTTTGTCATTGTTCATCACTTCTTTTGTAGTTTGTTTATTTCCTGGTAATAATAATAAAAATGATAATAATAATTAAACCTTTGAGCGATATTGGAAGTATTTTAAATCTGATTTTTTCACTTCACTAGGCGACATAAAATGTATTACCAATTTGTCCTCTCTCTTTTATGATCTAAGTACAGAAAACCTTACAAAATACGTAAAATTATATATCAACGGAAAGGAAATTTACCCAGCTATGCGATGATGAAAAATATTAATCTCTATCTTTAATAGTTTCTGAGCAAAGAGGGGTCAAGCAAAAAAATAAGAAGGAGCATAAGTGCCGAATGATGTTCGAGCATCAGCAATTGGATTATTTTCATAAACTTGGACTATACACCCCAGCCCTGGGGTCCATGAAAGCATTCAGCATCTGCTAAGAACTAAGCGTTGTGAGGATAGACAACACAATATAAGAAAGGAAATAGAAATGGATGAAAAGTAGGATATAAAGAAACTGTTGAATCTTTTTCAAAAATAAACAACAAAATACTATACTGTAATAAGAATATTAAGTACGATAATCTAATTTTAATACTACAGAAATATACTAATCTATATTCCTAACGCCTAGTATGAATGAGCATGAGACGGATCGACGGAAGCGACGAAAATAAAATTCAAGTCACGTACTGTATTTTTATTCGACCTTACTTTGGTCTATAAGTTATGTAACATTAATTAAGTGTTGTACTATACAAAACTGTACTTCACATGAAAGCTTATCAATGTGAGTACAGTAGAGTATATGGTTATCTTAATTTGTATAAGGAACATATGTCTCTTCAAAATAACAACTAAGGGCGAGTCTAACATTTGACACACGCTCTAACATTTGACACACGCTCTAACATTTGACGCACGCTCTAACATTTGACGCACGCTCTAGCATTTGACGCACGCTCTAACATTTGACGCACGCTCTAACATTTGACACGAGCTCTGACATTTGACGCACGCTCTAACATTTGACGCACGCTCTAACATTTGACGCACGCTCTAACATTTGACACACGCTCTAACATTTGACGCACGCTCTAACATTTGACGCACGCTCTAACATTTGACGCACGCTCTAACATTTGACGCACGCTCTAACATTTGACGCACGCTCTAACATTTGACACACGCTCTAGCATTCGACGCACGCTCTAACATTTGACACACGCTCTAACATTTGACACACGCTCTAACATTTGACACACGTTCTAACATTTGGCACACGCTCTAACATTCGACGCACGCTCTAACATTTGACACACGCTCTAACATTTGACACACGCTCTAACATTTGACACACGTTCTAACATTTGGCACACGCTCTAACATTCGACGCACGCTCTAACATTTGACACGCGCTCTAACATTTGACGCACGCTCTAACATTTGACACACGTTCTAACATTTGACACACGCTCTAGCATTCGACGCACGCTCTAACATTTGACACACGCTCTAACATTTGACACACGCTCTAACATTTGACACACGTTCTAACATTTGGCACACGCTCTAACATTCGACGCACGCTCTAACATTTGACACGAGCTCTAACATTTGACGCACGCTCTAACATTCGACGCACGCTCTAACATTCGACACACGCTCTAACATTCGACACACGCTCTAACATTTGACACACGCTCTAGCATTTGACACACGCTCTAACATTTGACGCACCCTCTAACATTTGACGCACCCTCTAACATTTACGCACGCTCTAACATTTGACACGAGCTCATAGCTGACGGCAAAAACAGTGGAGTAATCCTTACGGCAAAGGTGTGGAGGCCGGCCGGATCCTCGAGGAGTTTCTCGAAGGAGGCCGCCCACGCGGAGACTCTCCCGACATCGATGGCTCTCTCGGAGGTGACGCTTCCGCCCCTCGATCCACACTCCCCGTCCAGCAGGCTGTTGGGCGCCGAGATCTGAAATATCGATAAACTGTGAGTAAAATACAGTAGATAAGAGATATAAAAAAAACAGTTTTAGAATAAACAGTAGAACTTCAAAAGTTCAAAATTGGAACAAATGTTTTTATGTTGACCAGGCTGACACGAGTCTTTTTATAGTTTATATATGACGTATCAGTTTTTGACGTTGTTAATAGTTTATTTAGGACATATCTGTTTTGATGCTGTTACTGTTTTTAGAATGATATAGTTAATTTATTCTTATCATTTATTTATTTCCTTATTTCCTTTCCTCACTGGGCTATTTTTCCCTGTTGGAGCCCATGGGATTATAGCATCTTGCTTTTCCAACTAGGGTTGTAGCTTGGCTAGTAATAATAATAATAATAATAATAATAATAACAACAATAATAATAATAATACACTATTCTATAATTTCTATTCCAACTGTGACCAATTTTGGAATGTTCTTCCTAATCAATGCCTGCTCGAGCTTGCAAGTCTTTTGTAGTGCCTGCAGCCACACCATCCTTTGGAGCTAAAGATGGTGGGTTTGAGGGAGCCTATAGGTCTACCTGCTAAGTCATCAGCAGCCACGGTCTGGCCCTCCCTGGTCCTAGCTTGGGTGAAGTAGGGGCTTAGGAACTGATCGTATTTATATATGGTCAGTCTCTAGGGCATTATCCTTCTAGCTAGGGGAATGTCACGGTCCCTTGCCTCTGCCATTCATGAGCGACCTTTAAACCTTTAAACTTCCAACGTTCAAATGTTTTTACGCTGAACAGGTTGACATGAGTCTCTCTTCATAGTCTACATATAATAGATCTATCTTAACGTTACTGATCATAAAATATTTTATAACAATTATTCATTACTTCTCCTATACATTGTACTTTGTTTATTTTCTTTCCTCACTGGGTTATTTTTCCTTGTTGGAGTATTCGGGTTGTAGCTTAGCTAGTAATAATAATACTACTACTACAGTATATATATTAGATCTATCTTAACGTTACTGATCATAAAATATTTTATAATAATTATTCATTACTTCTCCTATATACTACTGTACTTTGTTTATTTTCTTTCCTCACAGGGTTATTTTTCCTTGTTGGAGTATTTGGGTTATCCTCAGGGCGTGTATCACTCCACCTGAGGTTACCCCTCATAGAAAATGGGACTAGGGTAAACTACACAAAACTCTGGTCGGTTGGAAGGAGATCCCAGATACTCCAAAGAAAGTAGTTCGAGCTAAGTACTCCGTGTTGGAACAAACTTAATTAACCCTTTTACCCCCAAGCTCTTTGGAAATTTCCAACCCTTAATCCCCAAGGGGTTATTTTTTCCCCAGCACATTTTGCAGTACATATTTTTTAAATTGCTCTAACAGCCTTAATTTTTGTCATAGAGAGGTCAGGTTGGTCTCATTCTCTTGGAAAATGCCTGAATTTTCTCAAAAAAATATCAAAAATATGAAAAAAAAAAATTTTTATAGCATTTTTTTGAAAGGACGTACTGATACGTTCATGGGGGTAAAAGGGTGAGTTTTGTGAAACGTACCGGTACGTCCATTGGGGGTAAAAGGGTTAAGAACTCTCAAAACTGTTCAACCTTATTTAACAATATTTAAAAACACAAAATAAAAGCAATATTTGCTTAAACCTTAACAGTATAAGCATCTATCGCCTTCTTTGAAAATTGATTACTCTGACTACAAAGGTATTATTATTATTAGCTAAGCTACAACCCTCGTTGGAAAAGCAGGATGATATAAGCCCAAGGGCTCCAACAGGGAATAATATCCAAGTGAGGAAAGGAAACAAGGAAATAAATAAACTACAAGAGAAATAATAAACAATTAAAGTAAAATATTTTAAGAAGAGTAACATATAAATGTTTCCTCTATAAACTTTAAAAACCTAAAAAAATAGGAAGAGAAATAAGATAGAATCGTGTGACCAAGTGTACACTTAAGTAAGAGAACCCCAAGAGAGTGGAAGACCATAGTACAGAGGTGATGGCATTACCCAAGAATAAAGAACAATGGTTTAAATTTGGGTAGAACATTTAAAAAATAGGCCTATAGACTATTCGGTGTATGTATAGGCAAAGGAAAAATGAGCCGTAACCAAAGAGGGGGACCTAATGTAGTACTATCTGGCCAGTAAAAGGACCCAGTAACTCTTTAGTGGTGATATCTCAACGGGTGGCTGGTGCCCTGGCCTGCTAATCACAAGGGAGTCCTAACTCCTCACGGCTAGACTCTAAATACTGCGGAAGCCGAATTGGAAAATCAAATAGCATTTTTTGATCGCTTCATGATCGCTATTTGTTCATGGAGTACCAGCATCTACCTAGGCGACCAGGGGAGAAGTACCAGGAACCAGCCACACTTAATCTATAATACGACTGCCTAGTATGAACGAGCAGGACGACATTTCATTCCGTATTTTTCTGCCGCGCGGTAAAAACAAAACACCGCTCATTTCTCAATTGCTTCAAAGCTTTGGAGACTAATTTCCCTCTTATTTCTTTATTCAATATTCTTAAAGCCATCTTAACCTTGTTTGAGAGTCTGGAAATAAATCTTTTTTTAACTTTTGGGCAGAAGAGCTGCGAGCGAGCGAGCAGCTAAGTGATAACCGAGAGGTAAGGTGAGTGCAACTAGATTCTATTAAACAATCATCGAGGTTTTATACAGCGACTTGCGAGCAAGAACGTCGCAAAAACTCAAACATGAAGTAAAGTGATAGCGCAAGATGGTCTATTAACCCTTTTACCCCCAGGCTATTTGGAAATTTCCAACCCTTAACCCCCAGGGGGTTATTTTTTCCCAGCACATTTTGCAGTATATTTTTTTTTTAAATTGCTCTAACAGCCTTAAGTTTTGTCATAGAGAGGTCAGGTTGGTCTCATTCTCTTGGAAAATGCCTGAATTTTCTCAAAAAATTATCAAAAATTACTTTGCAATTACCATAAATAAGTAACGTAAGTGTGGATGAATATACGCTTCAAGCGAGAAGGGTTTACTTTAATTAATATATGCATAATTGTATCTATGTTAACAATATATAATTATTTAATGAAATGGACTATTTTTCAATAGGAAAAATTGTTTGATTAATATCTGGAATTTGGGGCATACGGAACCGCGATGGGACCAGGGAGGCTGGCTAGTGGCAAGGTGGATGAGAGAGAGAGAGAGAGAGAGAGAGAGAGAGAGAGAGAGAGAGAGAGAGAGAGAGAGAGAGAGAGAGAGGGAAATCGAAGGTATAGAATCAACTAATGAGAGAGCTGAGTGACCAGTTGAAATTTTCCCGGCATCACAAAAACAATGGTTTCCGATACTGAGAGAGAGAGAGAGAGAGAGAGAGAGAGAGAGAGAGAGAGAGAGAGAGAGAGAGAGAGAGAGAGAGAGAAACAGAAACAGGTCCCCCACTCTGAATTAAAATATTAAATTGTCTTTGGGGGTGTGTAAAGATAGTAAATCTTGTCCCTTTAATATTATCATAAAACTCAACTCCAACAGAACTTGCCTAAATAGATTCGGGAAAGATAATTCATAATACTAAATCTGATTGATAAAAAAAATCAATTGGATAAAAAACCTATGATGAATAAAAACTTAGATTTAATCTAATAAAATATTTACACAGAAAATTTCTAAATCAGATAAAATGTCAAATAATTTCTGATCAAAACATTGAATCTCTTCTGTCTTTAAAACTGTGTTGAGAAAATAAATATGACTGAAATTGTTGCATTTATTCTTCCTCTAAGGACTTGTTTTATATTCTAACTTGTTTTGGTTTTAACCCTTTTACCCCCAAAGGACGTACTGGTACGTTTCGCAAAACTCATCCCTTTACCCCCATGGACGTACCGCTACGTTCTTGCAAAAAACTGCTATTTAAACTTTTTTTTTTTGCATATTTTTGATAATTTTCTGAGAAACTTCAGACATTTTCCAAGAGAATGAGACCAACCTGACCTCTCTATGTCAAAAATTAAGGCTGTTAGATCAATTTAACCCTTTTACCCCCTGGCTCTTTGGAAATTTCCAACCCTTAACCCCCAAGGGGTTATTTTTTTCCCAGCACATTTTGCAATATATTTTTTTTTAAATTGCTCTAACAGCCTTAATTTTTTTAATTGAGAGGTCAGGTTAGTCTCATTCTCTTGGAAAATGCCTGAATTTTCTCAAAAATGTTTCAAAAATATGAAAAAAAAATTTTTATAGCATTTTTTTGCGAGGACGTACCGGTACGTCCATGGGGGTAAAGGGATGAGTTTTGTGAAACGTACCAGTACGTCCTTTGGGGGTAAAAGGGTTAAAAAAAAAAAATATACTGCAAAATGTGCTTGAAAAAAATAACCCCTGGGGGTTAAGGGTTGGAAATTTCCAAATAGCCTGGGGGTAAAGTTACAACCCTAGTAGGAGAAGCATGACGATAACAATAATTTTATCTAACCCTTTTCTCCACAAACCTCCGTCCTCACCTTTCCAATCTCCGTATCGGAATGGGCAGCCGGATCCTGGTGGCGGTGGTGGTGGTGGTGATGGTGGCCATGCACGTTACTGTTCTCCCTGGCCCTGTGAAACGGCCTGCGCAGGGAGTTACTCCGGGCCCACTTCTTCTCGCTGCTTCCCTCCACCTGAAAAGATGACAGGACGTTAAGAGGCTGCCTTGACGGACTGTTTCATTCTCTCGTACTTACATCTCGTAAACAAACAAACTAAAGATTACGATCACACATTCACTTCGTGTAGATCTGCAACGTCCACAACTTAGCGACACATCAGGGAAATGTAAGTGAGACAAATGTTAGGGAAGGATAGTCAGGACTACGGGAATAAAGAAATCACGCACTGTGCAGTAATACCCGTTTCGACGTCTGTTCCGAGTTCGTGTCGTTCATCCTTATGTATAAAAGGGATTTTGACGAAGGAAAAATCTATTTCTGGGCGAGAGACCTGTGCCGCCCAGTGAAATGCTCCTTTAACACCATTTCTAAGGTATATAACTGCTATATATTACCAGAGAAAAATTGCATAGGAATGCCAGGTTGAACCCAGCTCGCTCACCTATATAAGGTGTCGATATAATACTGGGGCGTGATAATTCACAACCAGAGGTCTCGCACCATTTAGATATCTCCTCTTCAAAATCCCCGTCACAGCGAGGTGCCGATCAACACTACTACCACCCACGCCAGTGACGTCACTCCTTTATAGCACATTTTTATCAACATTTGCATATTTTTCTCTTCGGTGTTTTCGTTCATATCTCATTTCTTTGTGCAGATGGCGGATGGGTCTCCCCATCTAAGTTAAATACCAGTTCTATGAGTTTTGAGCTTTTGGGGGTAGCATTGCCATTAAAACAAAAATAGAAATTCCCCGTCACACTGTCTTCCCCGACCTTACGTCTACTTCTACGTAGTGAAATAATGATCAAGAACTATTCTGGTTTTCATAAAATGATAGTGGATATACATACATACTCACGTTCAGTACATGAAAAGGAAACACACGTCACTTTGCGAGTTGATAATCCGACCTACGTCAAAATCAATTAAGGGTAGTTTGTAGCGCTACGGCCAAGCGTCCTAATTTGCTTATTATCGCTCCGACTGTTATCTTGTATAGAATAAAAACGTTTGGAAATGGTCTACGGATCTTAAATATGTTGTGTAAGGGGGGGGGGGGGCAGCCCCCTGGGTAAGGATACGGCTTTTAGCATAGGTTAGGTGGGTTTTTTAAGTTAGCTTCTCCCGCCAAAATAGTTTTTAGAACGACGGCCACAGTTCAGAATATTCCCGTTTTCTACGGGATCTGGCCGTCACCCTACAAAGGCTCCTCAATTAACATCACAGGGTATTACTGCATCAGCAAACCATTAAAGATATGTAGTTATGGTAGAAACAAATCTATAGTGACAGTTATAGATTGGGAACCATAAATGACTTAGTACAAAAGATAAAAAGCTATATTACAGCATTAAGCATAAGCGTAGCTAGTACAGTTAACCTATTATACTTACGACAGTCCATTGCATGCAACCTGTTTCCATTGATCAGGGATTGCAGGGATTAGGAAGCTGAAAAAAAAAGACGAAGGAGCTGAGAGGAGAGGAGATGGACGGTCAAACGTGCAGAAACGAAAATGGAGAGGATGTATAATCGACGAATTCAATTACTGGACAATTCGTGTTAACAGCACACAACCAATTCATTCACTTTGCACACAATAGTTAGGGCACAACAGTGACAAAAATAACTATAACTCAGCGGTAATGTAGTAAAATAATCTAAGTTATAAAAGTTATTTCCAATAAAATACAAATAAAAAACGCATGATTCCGAATTAATTCATTTACCCGAAAAATAATAAAATCGACTGGAGAGAAAATTGAGTCTATTTCAACTTCTCCCTTTAATACTTTACCGCACAGAGCGTCTCCATGGAGCGGCTGGATGTCACGGACGCCGCGGGCGGCTTCCCGGGGTCCAGAGAAGCCGTCAGGCCAATGCTGAGGCGTTTGTGGTGACCCTCGGACCTCGGCAGAGAAGACTGCTCGGGCCTCAGGAGATTGGACGTCTGGTCTCGCCGCATCGTGACGAAGTGATCCAGCGAGAGGGAATTTCCGGGGGAGGACCCCGGCGATGCGCACGACGGGCCGTGGCGAGAGCCCTCCCCGTCCGCGCTGCAGGAGACGACGAGGTCCTCCTCCATCGTTATGGAGAGATCGTCGCCTCCGAGACAGCTGCTGCTCAGGGAGGCCGAGTCGTATCGAGAGGAGTCCTCGAGCTCGCTCGGCGAGTGGCGGCTGTGCCTCCGGCACATCCTGCACTGGCCGGTGGTCGTGTCCTCGCAGTCGGCGTAATGGAGGGGCGACTCCGACCTGATTTCCGGCGGGAGGTCTCCCCCGCCGTTTTGGTCAGCCTCGCCCGCCTTCTTTGTCTCGGCCTCCGCGTCGGCAGTTCCCGCTTCCGTCTGATGGTCCGGGGGAGGGACCTCCGTCACTTCCGATATAATTGGGAGGTTTTCCATCATTTGTAGAGTCAGCAACTGACTGCTCTTTTAGAAAGGAGGTTCATAAAAATGCTTTCTGTACTCTATTCCTCCAGAACCTTCGTCCTTTAAAGTCTTTCCATTATAACTCCTTCATTTTGACATCTACTTCTCTCTTAACAGCACACTCCATCCCATTAAAACACAGTGCATTTAGAGTGTCTTATTTCAACCAATAGCTTACACACTATGACATTAGAATCTGCAAGAATTTTGAGGCAATGTAGACGTTTTCAGCAACATAAATCAGGTTTAATAAAGCCATTTGTCAATAGTAACACCTCGGGATACAAAATTAATTAATTCTGGAGTAGCTTTCGTAACATTTTTTCTTATGTCGCGTTTTATATGTAACATGATCTAAAAAAATTTAGGTGAATTTTAGTTCGTATCCACCTTACAGCAAACCTTCTACTGTGCAACAGTATGGCGCACCTCCTGTATATAATGCATGTCTTACTTTTAACCCTTTCGCCCCCAAAGGACGTACCGGTACGTTCTTGCAAAACACTGTTATTTACATGTTCTTGATAACCTTATGAGAAACTTCAGGCATTTTTCAAAAGAATGAGACCAACCTGACCTCTCTACGACAAAAATTAAGGCTGTTAGAGCAATTTAAAAAAAATATATAGCAAAATGTGCTCAAAATTTAACCTTATGGTGTTAAAAAATTTAGGTGAATTTCGGTACGTACCCTCTTAACGGTAAACCCTCTACAGAGCAACAGTATAGCACCTCCTGCAGGTCTTACTTTTAATAAAAATGACAATAATAAGAATCGTTTCGTATCCCGGAGAAAAGTTAGTATGACGTTTTGTAAAAACGAGTTTTTCGTATGCCGAGACTTTCTAACCTAGATGTTTCACTGTTACTAATAACTACAGTAGTTGAAAAAAGAAGAAGATGAAAATATGGGAGCAGAGATAAGGCTTTGCAAAGTTGAAAAAAGAAGAGGAACACATGCGAGCTGAGATGTCTTTGCAAAGATTGTCAATAAAGTATTAACCATTGGAATAAATACGTGTTTACATCTTAGATTAACCCTTTTACCCCCAAAGGACGTACTGGTACGTTTCACAAAACTCATCCCTTTACCCCCATGGACGTACCGGTACGTCCTTGCAAAAAAATGCTATAAATTTTTTTGATATTTTTTTGAAAAAATTCAGGCATTTTCCAAGAGAATGAGACCAACCTGACCTCTCTCTGATGAAAATTAAGGCTGTTAGAGCAATTAAAAAAAAATATACTGCAAAATGTGCTGGGGAAAAAATAACCCCTTGGGGGTTAAGGGTTGGAAATTTCCAAAGAGCCTGGGGGTAAAAGGGTTAACCAATGAACATTTAGTTTGTTTATTCGAAGCTCTTGTTAAAAAGTGCCGACTGATATTAAAACGAAGATTTTATATCTCTTGACAAGCGATGTAAGATCAACTTCAAACCCATGTCGGTCCTAACGTCTAGAAAAATAAGGAAAAGCAAAACGTGCGATTGTTTATGGAATTCCTTAACCGACAGATTGAGAGTAACTAAATTGTGGGAGTACGAGACGCGAGTACGCTGGCAGAATGCCCACGAGAGCGCCGAACTAAAACGTGTTGTAAACAGGTAAAAATACATTAGATTGATTATATAATTTGGCATCACAACAACCTTGTCATATGCTTTGTCCTACTGTACCAGGAAGCTGTTCACATATAAACAAACAAATACACAAACAGGGGCGAAAACATAACCTCCTTCCAACTTCGTTGGCAAAGGTAACAATACCAGTATAAGTTTTTAAAGATCAATACGAGCCAATACTCATACAATATGGAAACTAACTCGTGTCTATTCTCAGTTATTACATCAATATTTTCAACTGTCGTGTCTTCCACAAATGCAAAAACACCAGTTCACTAACAAGTAGACAATCAAATCTTATTGTACTGCCCTATAGCAAGTTGGAATTTCAAAAGTTCTAACTTGCAGCTCACGTTTTTATGTCGAACACGCTGACATAAGACTTTTCTTTTATAGTTTATATAAGAAATGGTATTTTTATTTTAAAATAAATTTTTAAATAGACTTACCTGGTAGTTACATATATATAGCTTAATCCCGGCGATTCGTCGCGGCACGGCAGAAATTCAAATTTCGCGGCAATCACCAACAGGTGAGCCGGAGGGACCTTTTATATATGTAACTACCAGGTAAGTATATTTAAAAATCTATTTCAAAATAAAAATACCATTTTTAAATATGTAACTTCCCTGGTAGTTATATATAGCTGACTGACACCATTGGTGGCGGGTTAGAAAACCTCAACCCCGTCGGGAATTAGTATAATTAATAGCTACAAAATTAGCTGTACCAACAATCTGGTTCTTACCTGATAAGGAAGCTGGCTTCATAGTTATCCCGCCTCATTTGCCTGCATTCCTTGAAAGACTCAGCGATCCACCCAGGGGGCTGTAAAAGTCTCTGTGGGGCTGCCACACGGTCCTTGACCTTAACATGGCTAGACCGCCACCCTTGCTATCCTGGCATAGCCATGGACAATGATTCTGACCACCCGACTCAAAAATAAACTAAAAACACACACCATAAAAACTAACTTTCGACTGTGGAATGCTGCAACAACCTTCACAGACAACCTGTGATACCAAGTTCAAGAAAAAAGGCAAGGGTATATAATAAAAGGTTATAGGGTAGAGGCAGTAGTACCTTCTCCAACTATGACGCCGAAGGCAACATGCGGACCCAGGGAACAACAATCTTCCTATTAGGTCTGTACTTCTTTAAGGTAGCAATCTGCGAAGATTGACTTACTTCGGCAGAATGTCGCCTCCAAAATTGACTTCATCGACTTATTGTGTCTATGCGCCATAGAAGTCGCCACCTTAAGGATTGGAAAGCTTTTCTCCTCACAGTTCTGGAGAGCTTCCCTTTACAAATCCTTAATAAAATATACCAGAACATTCTTTGATAAAGGTAAAGAAGGCTTTCTAACCGAGCACCAAAGGTTATCTGCTTGTCCTCTAAGGTTTTTGGTCGCCTGAAGATAAAATTTTAGAGCTCTCACTGGACAAAGGTCTCTCTCCTTTTCCCGTCCTACTGAGTGAGATAACCCAGGAATGGTAAAGGATCTGGGCCAAGGTCGTGAAGGATTCTCGTTCTTGGCGAGAAAACCTAGATGAAGGGAGCAAATTGCATTGTCTCCATTGAAGCCCACCTTCTTGCTGATGGCTTGCAACTCTCCTACTCTCTTGGCTGTAGCCAACGCAAGCAGGAATAGGGTCTTTTTAGTAAGATCCTTCCAAGAAGCCTTGTCGAGGTTCAAACCTGCTCGAAGTCAAAAACGCCAGGACTACATCCAGGTTCCAAGAGGGGGTTGGGTTGTCCTTTCTCTTAGCGGTCTCAAAGGATCTAATGTGGTCCGAGAGATCCTGGTTTCCTGACACGTCAATATGTCTGTGACGGAAGACGGAGGCTAGCATGCTGCGGTATCCCTTGATGGTCGATACAGCCAACTTTTCTTTCGTTCGCAAATGCAACAGAAAATCTGCTATTTGGGTTAGAGAGGTACTGGAAGAGGAAAAGTTGCTAATCCTGCACCATCCTCTGAACACGTCCCACTTAGATTGGTATACCTTAATTGTGGACGTCCTCCTAGCTCTCGTGATAGCTCTTGCAGCTTCCCTCGAAAAGCCCTTCACTCTTGCCAGGTTTTCAATAGTCGAAAGGCAGTTAGATTGAGAGCGAGGAGATTTTGATGGTACCTTTTTTGATAGTCGAAAGGCAGTTAGATTGAGAGCGAGGAGATTTTGATGGTACCTTTTTCGATAGTCGAAAGGCAGTTAGATTGAGAGCGAGGAGATTTTGATGGTACCTTTTTCGATAGTCGAAAGGCAGTTAGATTGAGAGCGAGGAGATTTTGATGGTACCTTTTTCGATAGTTGAAAGGCAGTTAGATTGAGAGCGACGAGATTTTGATGGTACCTCTCGATGTGTGGCTGTCTGAGTATATCGTTCCGACATGGTAACGCCCCGGGGGTATCTACCAGCCACTCCATCACTTCTGCAATCCAAGGTCTCATGGGCCAAAACAGAGCTATCAGGGTCATGCGGGCGTTGTAAGACTCCCTGAACTTTTTCAAGACTCTGTCCAGGATCTTGAACGGTGGAAAAGCGCACACGTCTAGTCCTTCCCACTCCACGAGAAAGGCGTCCACTGCCACTGCTTCCTGGCCTGGGACTGGAGAGCAATAAATTGGTAACCTCTTTGTCTTCTGGGTTGCGAAGAGGTCTACTGAGGGTTCTCCCCACAGCATCCAAAGGCTGGTGCACACCTCGTGATGTAGGGTCCACTCTGTTGTGAGAACTTGTCTTCCTCTGCTGAGAAGATCCGCCCTGACGTTCTTCTCCCCCTCTATGAAGCGTGTTATCAGGGTTATATTCCTCGCTTTCGCCCACAGTAGGAGATCTTTCGCTGCCTCGTAAAGGGAATCGGAACGAGTGCCTCCCTGTTTCCTGATGTAGGCCAACGCTGTGGTGTTGTCTGCGTTGACCTGAACTAACTTGCCCAGGACTTCAACCTGGAAGTGCATTAGTGCTAGATGAATGGCCAATAGCTCCTTGATGTTTATATGCCATTCCTTCTGTCTTTCTACAGGCCCGAGATCTCGTCCTTCCCCAGTGTTGAACCCCACCCCATGTCTGATGCGCCTGAATACAACACTAGGTCGGGGTTCTTCTGTTGAAGTTCGAGGCCTTTTAGGAGTTCGTTGGGATTGTCCCACCAACTCAAATGATTCCTGATCCCCAGAGGAATCGGAATCCAAGTCTTTAGACCTTGGTCTCTTGTCCAATATTTTGACAGATGGAATTTTAGAGTCCGTAAACAAAGTCTTCCCAGGGATACGAATTGTTCGATCGAGGAGAGGGTACCCAGCGGACTCATACATTCTCTCACCGAGCAGGTCCTTCTGTCAAGGAAGTGCTTCACCTTTCTTAGGCATTCTAGGATATGTTTTGGGGCTGGAAAAGCCTGAAAAACCACTGATTGAATCCTCATCCCCAGGTAGATGATGTTTTGGGAGGGAGTCAGTTGTGATTAGGCCAGATTTACAACCAGACCTAGCTGTTGCGTCAAAGACATTGTAACTTGTAGATCCTCCAGAAACTTTTCTTGCGACCTGGCTCTGATTAGCCAGTCGTCCAGGTACATTGACATCCCGTACCCCTTTCAGATGTAGCCAGCGAGCCACGTTGGACACCACTCGAGTGAAAACGTAGGGAGCCGTGCTCAGTCCAAAACAAAGTGCTTTGAACTGATAAGTAGTTTCTTGGTAAACGAATCTCAGAAATTTTAGGTAGTTCGGGTGAATTGGGACGTGAAAATATGTGTCCTGCAGATTTATCGACACCATCCAGTCTCCTTGTCTGGTGCGTGCTAGGGCCTAGGCAGATGTCTCCATGGCAAACTTTACTTTGCTTACAAACTTGTTCAGAGGACTTACGTCCAGAACAGGTCTCCAACCCCCCGAGTTCTTTGGAACTAGAAAAAGTCTGTAGTAAAATCCCTCCGAAGAGGGGTCCTCTACTACTTCTATCGCTGCTTTTGACAGCATCTGGTTGACCTGCTCTTGAAGAGCTGCTGCCTTGCTCCCCGAGTATGTTGCTGTCAACTCTAAGGGTTCTGACGAAAGAGGAGGCCTTCTCAGGAAGGGGATCTTGTAACCCGCCTTCAAGACATCGACTGTCCAGTCGTCCGCTCCCCTTTGGCTCCACTCTTGCCAATAGTGGGATAACCTGGCTCCCACTTGTGTCTGGAGGTTGCAGGGCTCACTTTCTTGTTTTTGGTTACTGCTTTGTAAATTTACGAGGTTGTCCTCCAGCAGCAACTCTCTGATTCCCTCTCGAAAGGGCTGGCGCGTGGGAGGAGCTTCCTTCTGCTTTCTGGTTAAAAAGCTAGCCGGGAGGACTTTCTTGGCAGTCCTAGTAATAAGGTCTTGCGTCGCTTGTTGCGCAAGAGCTGCCGACAAGTCCTCCACTACATCAGAAGGGAAGAGAGGATTACCTAAAGGAGCATACAATAGCTCTGATCTCTGAGCGAAAGTCAATCCTGACGACAGGAAGGAACACAGCATAGATCTCCTCTTAATAACTCCTGCCGTGAAAAGGGCGGAGAGTTCGACGGTCCCATCCCTCACGGCCTTATCGAGACAGGCAATCGGGTGCATCTGTGACCTCCGCGAGGGCTCCGAGAGTCCAGTCCATCAGGCTGAAGACCTCGATACTTCTGAAGATGCCCTTCAGCAAGTGATCCATCGCCGATGTGGACCACATAACCTTAGCCTTGGTCATGGCTGATCTACGCGAGGCGTCAGCGAGTCTAGAGAAGTCCCCCTGGGAGGAGGCAGGAACTCCCAAACTGAGAATCTCCCCAGTCTCATAACACACTGGATCTGGAGGCCAGTCTTGTAGGGGGAAAGGAAAAGGTAGTCTTTCCTTGATCCTTTCTCTTGAGAATTCACTCGTTCAGAGTCGAGAAAGCTCTCTTGACCGATCTGGCTAGCGCCGTTTTCTTGAACGAGGAAGGTTTCTAGGGTCTGCCCTTCAAAAACTGCGAGGGCGGGCATTGAGGTAAAGCCTGAGTAAAGTCCTCCGGATATAAATCCGCCAGAACTGCCAGCAATCTCTTAAGATCTGCCGCATGAAGTGCTTCCTGCGTTTCCTCTTCCGAGATTTCATCTAAAGGGGTAGCGATCTCCGAAGTAGAATGAGTTGGAGAAACACACGCCTCGTCTTGTCTATTCTCATCCAGCATGCTGCGATGGAACGTCGTGCACGAGTCCAGAATGCTGCGAGGAAGCGTCATGCTTGCGTGCGTCCTGCAAGCGCCCAGCATGTTGCGAGGGAGAGTCATGCTTCCGTGCGTCTAGCATGCTGTGAGGAAGAGTCTATAATGCGTCCAGCATGCTGCGGGGGAACGTCCTGCTCGCAAGCGTCCCGCATGCCGCGTGGGAGCGTCAACTGTGAGACCAGCATGCTGCGGGAAAAAGTCTTGATTGCATACATCCAGCCTGCCGCGAGGGAGCGTCGATGAGCGCTGAAGTTTCTCGCTGGCTGTTCGCGCCTCGCTCCGATCTTATTCCCTTCCTAGGTCTGTTGATGTCCTTAAGTTCCTTCTTGCGAGCTTCCTCTGTTTGTGACTTATAGGCATCAAACAGGGACGTAATTGACCGCCGAAGCTCTGATAGGCCTGTCACTTGCGGCGCGTCCTGCATGCGTCCAGTCTGCTGCGAGGGAGCGTCGCGATTTCTATCGCTTCCTGAACTGCGCTCTGATCGCTGCAAGGGAGCGTATAAAGTTTCGGAAAACTTTGCTGGGGTTTTCTGGCCAAGAGGAGGAGAAGTCCCTTGCGACATCTCCCAATCCAGGGGAGGGGGAGAAGCGTAAACAGATGTAAAGTGTACATCATCTTCCCCCGACGAACTGTGTGTCCTACACGACTGCTTAGGCGCGGAAACGCCGCCTTCCTCCGACAGGAGGATTTCCGGCGAGCTCCAATTACTGCACGTTGGTTGCTGGAACTTAGCAGGGGACCTATGTCTCTTGAGAGGTCTCGAAAAAAGAGGTTGACGCCAACCGCGTCTAGGTCTTGCGTCCTCCGATGAAGACGAACACTTCCTCATCTCGCCTTTCCTGCGGCAAGGGGGAGCGTCCTGGGATGCGTCAACAGGATCGCTCGAGGGGACGTCCGTTCGCTGTTTAACGTCTCTCGCCTCCCTTAGCCTGTCGACTTTCCTTCTCCCAGGGGTTGGGGAGCACGGAAGAGGTCCAGGACCAGGAGTATGACAAACACGAACGGATGCACCCTCCACTGCACTATCACTATCCCCAAACTTGCGTTGTAAACCACGCACTGCCCCCCACATCACTTCCTTTTCCGAAGTAAGGGATTGCACTTGTACACCCAAGGCTGAAATTGCAGCCAAAACATCCTTCAAAGAAAACCCACTTACCTCCGACACCGTAGCGGGGTCTGGTACTACAGCCTTAGGATGAGGGACAGGAATATTAGTTCCATTCAAATTAGAAGGGACGTGACTCTCCGAAGACCTATTAGAAAGAACACTTGACGATCTAGCTCTCCTAAGCCTGTCCTTCTCTAATCGCTTAACATAGCGATCATACTCCTTCCACTCTCTATCAGATAAAGACTCACATTCATTATATCTGTCATTAATAGAACACTCACGCCCTCTGCAACTCTTACTCTTTGGAAGCCGAGCCTTGCACCCCTTAACACACCTTCTAATCACAGAGTCAGCCATCTTGAAAACTAGAGAAAATAGTTAACTAACTGTCCAGGTCGAAAAAATCAACAAAGCCTATCTTAACCGAGTGAAAAGTCAAAAGGGAAAATCCAAAAGTCAGCGAAAGCCATCAACAATAAGACAAAGCAAACCCGCAACGTAACGAATTTCCCACGTGTCGTCTCGAACAACGGCAGGGAATTTCTGAGGGATGATGGGAATGGTTCCAGTTACCTAGCTAGAGGGCGCACAGGTATGACCACCCGCTCGCCTGTTGGCGATTGCCGCGAAATTTGAAATTCTGCCGTGCGCGCGACGAATCGGCGGGATTAAGCTATACATATGTAACTACCAGGGAAGTTTTAATGTTGTTACTACTTCTAAGATATCTTATTTTAATTGTTTTACTTCTCATATCATTTATCTAATTCTTTATTTCCTCACTGGGCTAAATTTCCCTGTTGGAGCCCTTGGGCTTAAAGCATCCTGCTTTTCCAACTAGGGTTGTAGTTTAGCTAGTAACAATAATAATAATATTGAAAATGCGTTCACATCAAACCGAAGTAGATTATACCTCACGACAAAATCCACTCTTGCGATAGCGGAGTCGGAAAGAACCGTACAAATGGCAAGGCTTAAACAGGACGGAATGAAAAGTGGATTTATATATCTTAAACGCCGTTCTGTACCCGTACTCAAACGCGTAGACAATAAAGGTACAAGGTATCTGGTTCTTTCAAAAATAGAGACGAAGAGCGAAGAACGACAGGAGGTATCAGTCCCAAAGTCATAAAGGGCATCCCCAAACGCTGTAGCTGGCGCAGGGATATGCCGACTTACCTTTACTGCCGCTTCTGAACTCCGCGGTAGATACCAAGGGTCCAGTTTACCCTTCGGAGACAACCGGAGCACATTCAAAGGGGCGGGGCTCATGAAGCCAACCGAGAGGTGAATGAGGGCGATATGGCTGGTCTTTCCACAGTCTTTCCACACTATCGCCCCGACATCCCTCCGAGGAAAGAGAGACGTATAATCGAGAACCGGGGCTTTCCTCTATATCATGACACCTCTTGTCCAGCTTGCCTGGAGAGCAAGAAAACAACAGTACTGTATTCCTTCTCATCAGGAATGAGGTGGACCATCAATTCATAGATCGGTGCACGGAACTTATGCAGTTCATCGATGACTCAAGGAATGACGAAGCGGGTGATTGAAACGCACCACTGGTCGATCCAAGAAGCCGCCTATCTTTGATCCTTGAAAGACGCCCAAATGCCGCTCAATGACCGCCGAACCCACCTCCACAAGAGCTTGGAGACGTTATGTCTCAAAGTTCAGTGCACTCACTAATGAGTGCAAGAACATTTATAACGGAACTTTGTCTCAAAATTCTTAGCTGGCCCTAGACTTATGTCGAGTGCCATTTGGATGTTGAAAATCCCGGATTCCTCACGAGGGAGGTTTCAAGAAGACCATCAGGGGACTACAGTACACCGGCCCCCCTTTCTTTTTTTTACTCCAAGAACGGAACCTAGAGTGCGCACTGAAGAGGTTGAAGGGACTGATCTTTCCTTCAAAAGCACGACTGCCTTTAACCCTCATGCCAACCCACATACTAGGAAAGCACAGTGTACTTGATGCTCTAACGTAAAAGCGAAGCCAGTACCAGACACTGAACAGGTACGGTAAGTGCATACTGGTAACGTGGTGTTGAAGAGTTATGCCGCGGATATGATGGGGTACCTCAGCTCGTGAGTGTTGTCCTGGGTGGTTAGGTTACATCTTCCTTTGCCCGATCGAATGGGATCTTCTCTAACAAGTGGACTGACCACACAGGGAAAGAACAGGTGACATGAACACTCGGTGACTGGTTAAAAATCATGCAATGAATGATCTAAAGGTGAATAGTCATGATAAAATAGATCACCAGAAGACCAAGCCTCCTTTAGCCAACACATCACTCTGAATCCAAGTATCCTTAAGGAGAGAGAGAGGTGTAACTCGAGCATCTAGGTCAAGGAAGGGGTGAAGGGCGCATCCCAACAGACAGTTAGCGTACTCGGCATGGAACGAGACCGATCGCAGATAGTGTGAGTGAGCCCCTCTTCTCGTTTACCAGGACACGCTGGGTTGGTTTTCGGTAACGCGCAAGAAGTGAGAGATCAGTCGGACTACCTAAACTTAAATATCTTACTAAAATCAGCATCTTCTCATTATGTAACAAATAAGAGGCAGAGGAGGAGGAGGAAGTACACGCTTCTTGCCAGCCTTCTACTGGAGCAATGTCTTTGGAAACCAACAACAACATTCCCATGGAGAAAAAGGCCACAGGAACCTCATCAAAAGCAGAGAGACAACACCTGCAGGTGACACATCCTTCAGCCCCCCTACGGGAGAAGCATGAATCGAGATGACAAGGCAGGCGATGCTTTACAAGTCCTGGAAGAGCTAAAAAATAACTTTCTCCCACCGATGCCCAAGGAAAACCTGGTTGTCGCCAAGGAAAACCTGGTTGTCGCCAAGGAAAACCTGGTTGTCGCCAAGGAAAACCTGGTTGTCATAGAACAACACATAGCGAGGGGAGGATTGCAAACAGCCTTGCCCTTTGCAAAAGGCACAAGAATGATGAGATTAATGGCAGGTTTACGCAAATAAAACTGTCACACACTTGCAGCTCATCTTGATAATACAGTAAAGAGAAATCCTTCTACGTTTCATTTGTTATATAAAGGTTTACACAAACTTATCCTTTCATATACAAAGAGAATTCAAAATGATTAAAACAGCTAAAAATTATGAGGCAGCAACAGTAAGAGTACACTGCTTGTATTCAGTGTACAAAACAAGCGTCTATTTGACACTAGCCACCCGGTGGTAGTTATATCATCCTAAAATTTAACAGCTGTTCCAGATTCACTGAAGTCTCACCCCTATCAAGTTACGAGGAAATGCACTCGTGCAGGAACGAACAAACTTAAACATATCCAAATCTTTGCATTTGTTTTTATGTGTTTAACGTAAACAAGTGGGATCCCTCGTAAACAAAGTGTAAAAAAACTACGAGGGGATATTCAATGGGGTAATTTCCCGAGACAATTCATTCTGACAAAGTAGCTTAAAGTCAAGATGATTTCACAGGCGATCCACCCGAGGTCTTATCGCACATTCGCAAATAACCATAAAAGGTTTTATCCCATTTCTTATTCATGAATTAGGACTAAATAGCCCAGAGCTTGGGTCTGTGAGGCCCTTCAATACACATGTGCAATTAGAGGGGAGAGACTCCTGAAGTTACACTATGAAGTAAAAGGTAGAAAAGATTGGACAGTAAGGAGGAAGAAAGGAAACAGGATCGGAGATTAAGTCGAAGGATACAAATCTAGTGCACCTAAGGGCAAAGGGAATGCCCAGAACATCATTAATTATTGCTTACAGTGCACTACTTGAAGCTCTTCGACGACTACCACCCCACTATAGAGTCATTCCACTTGTTAAGGAAACTACAAATTGTTGCCACACCGACTCTGGTTTAAGATTCACTCCACAGTCTTTAAAAACAATGCTTCTATAAATCTGAGTTTATAGAAATTGTTCATGTGGGCCTTAGGGACTGAGAAAGTCATTTGCCTGGGATAACACAGTATTTGCAGTCTCGTGTATGAATTCCAAATGTTTAATGCTTTTCTGGTCCAATACAGCAAGGGGAACTCTACTCTCTACCGGACCTCCACAGTCATTTCATCGTGCTCGTTCAAAAGCACCTAACATTTCACACTACAGTACATATTTTTGTGAAATTCACATTATCTAAGAAGTGCTTAGAGAGCAAGAAAGCCTTCAGTTTCCTCTTGAAAGCCTTAATATCTTCAGTCTTTTGAATGTCTAGTTTTGAGAGAAAGATGAAAAAAGTACAGTAGTAGTACCCTCATCGCGTAAAAACACTACGTATGGGAAGGATGTATTTTGTGGCGTGTAAAACATATTATGCCTTCTCCAGCATAAGGCGCAATACTACGCAGTATTCTAGAAGTTTTATCCCAGGTGCGACCAGACTGTGGAATGATATTCCTAAACTGGCGCTTGAATCGGTGGAACTTTTCTAAAGGTTTAAAAGCCGCTCATGAACGGCATTGGCAAGGGACAGTGACATAGTCCCAGCTAGAGTGACAATGCCCTAGAGACTGACCATATATACATATGATCAGCGCCCAAGCATTGGCAAGGGACAGTGACATAGCCCCAGCTAGAGTGACAATGCCCTAGAGACTGACCATATATACATATGATAAGCGCCCAAGCATTGGCAAGGGACAGTGACATAGCCCCAGCTAGAGTGACAATGCCCTAGAGACTGACCATATATACATATGATAAGCGCCCAAGCATTGGCAAGGGACAGTGACATAGCCCCAGCTAGAGTGACAATGCCCTAGAGACTGACCATATATACATATGATCAGCGCCCGAGCCCCCCTCTACCCAAGCTAGCATCAGGGAGGACCAGGCAATCGCTGCTGATGACTAAGCAGGTGGAACTATAGCCTCTCCCAAAACCTAATCCTTAGCACACAAGGATGGTGAGGTTTCAGACACAACAAGAATCTATCAAGATTGAGCGGGACTCGAACACCAGGCATTGATGTTTCCTAAAAGCCACCACAGTCCTACGCTTCAAACTTTGTGTAAAATCTCTTCTGTTAAGCAGGTTGATGCAGTATGTCTCATTTTATAGTTTATATACGACTGATCTATTTCCATCTTACTGATCTTGAAATATTTTCTATTTATATATTCTATTATTTCCTTTCCTCACTGGGATACTTTCCCTGCCGGAGCCCTTGGGCTTGTTGCGTCTGGCTTTTCCAACCAGGGCTGTAGTTTAGCTAGTAATAATAACTATATGGTACTATCTTTCATACATGAGGAACATAGTAGTGTACGCTACTCAACTGTACAAGTACAGACATCTACATTTGTGCATTCAACGATTCAACGTACAACAACATACATAAAATATAAATGGACGTAAATGCAAATGTCTACTGTATTGCACAGTACACAGAAATACCGTAGAGACACGGACGTACTGTATACGCAAATGTTTACTGCACAGAAATACCGTAGATTACTATTTCTTTATTCGGACCATCGAGCATTGCAATTTCAAGATCCACAAAGCATCACCTCTATGTAAGGTGACTAGTCTCGTCTATTATCCCACCCAATTAACCCTTTTACCCCCAAAGGACGTACTGGTACGTTTCATAAAACGCATCCCTTTACCCCCATGGACGTACCGGTACGTCCTTGCAAAAAAACTGTTATTTACAATTTTTTTTGCATGTTTTTGATAATTTTTTGAGAAACTTCAGGCATTTTCCAAGAGAATAAGACCAACCTGACCTCTCTATGATGAAAATTAAGGCTGTTAGAGCAATTTTAAAAAAAATATATTGGAAACTGTGCTTGAAAAAAAAAAATAACCCCTGGGGGTTAAGGGTTGGAAAGTTCCAAATAGCCTGGGGGTAAAAGGGTTAAAACATTGAGGGTTGGAAAGTTCCAAATAGCCCGGGGGTAAAAGGGTTAAAACATTGAAGATTTCATGGAAAACAGAAGAAAAAAAAGAAGTTTCAAAGCTCAACAGTCGAGGCAAATCAAGGAACGTCGTGAAGCTGAAGCCCGGCGAATAGCATTAATTTTTTTCCTGAGGAAAATTATAACATAAGAAGCATAACAAGAGATACTGGCACAACTTGTTTTGCTGTCGGTATCAACGATACTGACAGGAAATGTAGATTTCCCCAAAAGCTTGGCTACGCGTTTGAGCAATAACAGAATGACAGGAAATATTCACGTTCGCTTCCCTTCCATTCCTCTGACGACCTTGCGAGCATTCTAATATTAACCCTTTTACCCCCAAAGGACGTACTGGTATGTTTCTTAAAAGCCATCCCTTTACCCCCATGGATGTACCGGTATGTCCTTGCAAAAAAAATGCTATAAAATATTTTTTTCCTATATTTTTGATAATTTTTTTGAGAAAATTCAGGCATTTTCCAAGAAATGAGACCAACCTGACCTCTCTATGACAAAAATTAAGGCTGTTAGAGCAATTTAAAAAAAAAAATATGCTGCAAATTGTGCTTGGAAAAAAATAGCCAGGGGGTAAAAGGGGTTAATAGAGTACTCGTATTTTTCTTGCTAGCGAGGCAAACTCCTCTTTACCCCATCAAGGATCCGAAGACAACCAAAAAATACGTTAAAAACCACATTTACTTAGCATACTAATATTACTAAAGTACTTGTATTTTTCTTGCTAGCGAGGCAAACTCCTCTTTTCCAAATCAAGGATCCGAAGACAACCAAAAGATACGTTAAAAACCACATTTACTTAGCATTCTAATATTACTAAAAGTACTCGTATTTTTCTTGCTAGCGAGGCAAACTTCACTTTACCCCATCAAGGATCCGAAGACAACCAAAAAATACGTTAAAATCCACATTTACTTATCCAGGCCCATCAATGCGAGAAGCTATACCCCAAAAGCACAAGACAAGCAGACAACTCCACGGCTGAACCACACTGTGCGACCGCCGGTCAGCGATTCCCATCTAGCGACACTCACCTGGCTATCGACGTTGATGACGTCGTTGTCCGAGGCTCTTCTTTTGAAGAACAGTTTATCCTTAAAACTCTTTCCTAAGTTAGACTTCGACGGAGATTTCATCACTCCGCATTTGGTGACCGGTGATGCGGCACTTTCCGAGTTTTCCTCTTTGCTTGGCGCTGCTGGGCATTTTGTATAAAACTTAGCACTAGGCGATGATTCGTCTTGTCTCCGCCATTTTCTTTAGGGGAGGGAGGATTTCACGTACGTCCTGACTGGCGTCTTCGGCCCGGGTTGGCCTTTGCCGCAAGAAACCGGCTCACGAGCGATGCCGTTCCCATCGTTATGGTTGAACATGGGCTTTTAGAGAAGCCACGCCGGCGGCGAAAGCCGTCAAAGCGACCGGGTCGCTGTTGCGTTTCTTCGAGTAGTCAGAACTAATCCTGCGATGCTGACTCCCGCTCCTGCGTATGCTGTCGCTGTTCTCTTGGATGGAGTCCTCTGGGACCTCTGGCTGTCGTCGGCTTCATGTCTCAAAGACGAATTGCGGAGGATGACTTTCCCTTCGTGCGGGGAATTTTTCAAGGAGTCCCTATGTCCCAATGTAGCAGGGGCATCCTTTTTTCCACCCCAAGACGGTCTCCTCGACGGCTTGGGTGCACTGCCGTTGCCGCCCTTGTCTCGTTTGTTATTGTTACTGATATTTTTTAGTATGTTGACGTAGTCGTTCTTGTGACTGCCGGACATCATTGCGAAGCGGATGGGCGTGGCAACCAGCGCGTTCCTTCCATCGTTCGGTTTGTCCGACACGTTGGTGGGGGGCGGTTGAGGCGGCGGCGTCTTTTTCCTACCGTCTCTCTTTCCCGAACGAAACATGTTTTCACCTGTTGGCAATTGTAGCCTTGTAAAATCACACACCCAAATTAGGTTAACAATCTACCTAAAGTCCCCTCACTGAGATGATCTCCGTAGTATCATCTCTTATCCATAACTGAAGTGATTTTCCTTGTTCAAAACCCGTTGAAATTCCTCTGAAATAAACATATCCCCTTTACCAGGTCTAGGCATTTGTCCAAGACCGCTTCAAGTTTTTCATCGAAGATGAAAATCTGTTTTGACAGCTCTACTTTATCGTGGAGAGCTTTGCACTGCCAGATAAAGACCTTCGCTCTAGATGACTTGAAAACTTTTATTGGTACAGCTATTGATGAATGCCATTTAAATTAAATATTGGATATGGAAGAAAAGTGTCTTGGCCCCTGTTTGGTCAATGCAGCGGCCTAAGACCTTCATTCTTGTCTAAACTGTCTTGGTAGACATCAATTCAGTCTCTCCTTCACAAAGAATTCAACTTTTGCTTTTGGATAACAAAAGCCACCACTTCGACGGATGAAAATCTTCGACGATGAAGCAAAATTCAATTTATGGCTCTAGAGAACAGTAAAACCATCTTCCTTACACCAGAAGCCTACAGCTTCAACTCTCTCAGCCAAACTATAATACATCGGCTGTAGGTAACTAGTGACCCTTTAGGAAGATTAGCTTCAGTTTTTGGTGTCGAGTCTTCTTGCTCAGAGAAGTGAAGCCCAGTTCTACAGGTCTAAATGTAGTCTTCTTGCTCAGTAAAGCCAAATTCAACAGATCTCAGTACAGTATTGAATCATCTTTGATTTCAGAGGGTGACAAGTATCAAAATGACTTTTAAAGAGCCGAGATTCGTCTCAGTAAATCAGGTCACTACAGATTTGAGACAGTCCCAGATCTCAAGAGGATTTTTATTCTAAGAGTGGAAATTGTCTCAGCAAGCATCAACATCATTTAAAGATTTGAGAGGGTCCCATATTTCCTGAGGCATCTCGGTAAATCAAGTCGTCAAGGGTTTCAGAGGGTCCCGGACGTGTTTTAACAGAGGCGATTCGTCTCGGAAAGCATTCAAAGTCTTTACGGATTTGAGAAGGCTACAGAAGGGTCTCAGAAGAGCTTCAACATAGCAGATTCGTCTCAGACAACATCGAAGTCTTCAGGGATTTCAGAACGCTACATAAGGGTC
This sequence comes from Palaemon carinicauda, assembly GCF_036898095.1. Lineage (NCBI taxonomy): Eukaryota > Metazoa > Arthropoda > Malacostraca > Decapoda > Palaemonidae > Palaemon > Palaemon carinicauda. Next base: position 60,863,605 of record NC_090767.1, on the reverse strand, counting down.
TCAAAAGAGCTTCAACAGAGATCCGTCCCAGACAACATCGAAATCTTCAGGGATTTCAGAAAGCTCCAGAGGAGTCTCAGAGGAGCTTCAACAGAGATCTGTCCCAGACAAAATCAAAGTCTTCAGGGATTTCAGAAGGCTCCAGAGGGGTCTAAGAAGAGCTTCAACAGAGATCCGTCTCAGACAACATAGAAGTCTTCAGGGATTTCAGAAGGCTCCAGAGGAGTCTCAGAGGAGCTTCAACAGAGATCAGTCCCAGACAACATAGAAGTCTTCAGGGATTTCAGAAGGCTCCAGAACGGTCTCAGAAGAGCTTCAACAGAGATCCGTCCCAGACAACATCGAAGTCTTCAGGATTTCAGCAGGCTCCAGAGGGGTCTCAGAAGAGCTTCAACAGAGATCCGTCCCAGACAACATAGAAGTCTTCAGGGATTTCAGAGGGCTCCAGAATGGCCTCAGAGGATTGGAGAGGATCTCAGACCTCAGGAAGCACTCAATCCTTTA